>NC_137148.1:90801227-91116107 GCF_951394435.1 Stenella coeruleoalba
AATTTGGTAAAGTAGCAGTATACAAAATTAATGCACAGAAATCTCTGGCATTCCTATACACTAATGATGAAAAATCTGAAAGTAAAATCAAGAAAACACTCCCATTTACCATTGCAACAAAAAGAATATAATATCTAGGAATAAACCCACCTATGGAGACAAAAGACCTGTATGCAGAAAATTATAAGACACTGATGAAAGAAATTAAAGATGATACAAATAGATGCAGAGATATACCATGTTCTTGGACTGGAAGAATCAACATTGTGAAAATGACTCTACTACCCAAAGCAATCTACAGATTCAATGCAATCCCTATCAAACTACCACTGGCATTTTTCACAGAACTAGAACAAAAAATTTCACAATTTCTATGGAAACACAAAAAACCCCAAATAGCCAAAGCAATCTTGAGAAAGAAAAACGGAGCTGAAGGGAGCAGGCTCCCTGACTACAGACTATAATACAAAGCTACAGTAATCAAGACAGTATGGTACTGGCGCAAAAACAGAAATATAGATCAATGGAACAGGATAGAAAGCCCAGAGATAAACTCACGCACATATGGTCACCTTATCTTTCATAAAGGAGGCAAGAATATACAGTGGAGAAAAGACAGCCTCTTCAATAAGTGGTGCTGGGAAAACTTGACTGGTATATGTAAAAGCATGAAATTAGATCACTCCCTAACACCGTACACAAAAGTAAACTGAAAATGGATTAAAGACCTAAAGGTAAGGCCAGACACTATGAAACTCTTAGAGGAAAACATAGGCAGAACACTCTATGACGTAAATGACAGCAAGATCCTTTTAGACCCACCTCCTAGAGCAATGGAAATGAAAACAAAAATAAACAAATGGGACCTAATGAAACTTAAAAGCTTTTTCACACCAAAGAAACCATAAACAAGACAAAAAGACAACCCTCAGAATGGGAGAAAATATTTGCAAATGAAGCAACGGACAAAGGATTCATCTCCAAAATTTACAAGCAGCTCATGCAGCTCAATATCAAAAAAACAAACCCAATCCAAAAATGGGCAGAAGACCTTCCAAAGAAGATATACAGATTTCCAGCAAACACATGAAAGAATGCACAACATCATTAATCATTAGAGAAATGCAAATCAAAATTACAATGAGATATCATCTCACACCGGTCAGAATGGCCATCATCAAAAAATCTAGAAACAATGAATGCTGGAGAGGGTGTGGAGAAAAGGGAACCCTCTTGCACTGTTGGTGGGAATGTAAATTGATACAGCCACTATGGAGAACAGTATGGAAGTTCCTTAAAAAACTACAAATAGAACTACCATATGACCCAGCGATCCCACTACTGGGCATATACCCTGAGAAAACCATAATTCAAAAAGAGTCATGTACAAGATGTTCATTGCAGCTCTATTTACAATAGCCAGGACATGGAAACAAACTAAGTGTCCATCGACAGATGAATGGATAAAGAAGATGTGGCACACATATACAATGGAATATCACTCCGCCATAAAAAGAAACGAAACTGAGTTATTTGTAGTGAGGTGGATGGACTTAGAGTCTGTCATACAGAGTGAAGTAAGTCAGAAAGAGAAAAACAAATACCGTATGCTAACACATATATATGGAATGTAAAAAAAAAAATATATGGTCATGAAGAACCTAGGGCCAAGACAGGAATAAAGACGCAGACCTACTAGAGAATGGACTTGAGGACATGGTGAGGGGGAAGGGTAAGCTGGGACAAAGTGAGAGATGGCATGGACATATATACACTACCAAACGTAAAATAGATAGCTAGTGCGAAGCAGCCGCATAGCACAGGAAGATGAGCTCAGTGCTTTGTGACCACCTAGAGGGGTGGGATAGGGAGGGCGGGAGGGAGGGAGACGCAAGAGGGAAGAGATATGGGGATATATGTGTATGTATAGCTGATTCACTTTGTTATAAAGCAGAAACTAACACACAATTGTAAAGCAATTATACTCCAATAAAGATGTTAAAAAAAAGAGTAAATACTGCAAACAAATTATGCTGAAAAAAATAAAGAAAAAAGATATGATATGGAAAAACTAAAATAAAATGATACAGAAGTTCAGGGAGGAAAATAAAAAACTTTTCCTGTATTTTCTTATGCTCTGTCCCTGAGACCTGCAATTAAATTGACAAAAGATAGATTAACAGAAAAAAAGGCAAAGTTTACTTGATGTCAATATTTAATTTTTTTATGCAAAGAGGCTTTCATAGAAAATAACTGGAGACTCAGAGAAGCTTATATACCCTGAGCTTATACACCATCTTAAAGGGTGATAAACTCTGGAGAAATGACAAGACAAGGGAAAAGGGGTATGAGCTTCTAGGGGTGGTAAATTATGGCAAGATAAATATATGGGAAGAGACTAATAAAAGGTAAAGGCAAAAAAAAAAAAAAAAGGTAAAGGTTATTTTAGTGAAGTTTGTTTGTGTAGACCATCTCAGTTCAACTTTCTATCTCCAGTGATAGCTGTTATTCTCCTGGTATAGGAGAGAGGAGAGGGAAGACCTTCACCAAAGGATATTTATGTCCCATTTTTAGGCAGATAGTGGAAGGATAAATGGTTCTTTCCGTGTCTGCTGCTTCCTAATTGCCTTCAGCTCAAAGTAACCTTTATTCTGAAGTGGCATGTTTTGGGGTGGTATATCCCTTCAGAAACATGGGAAAGTATATATAGAAAATTCAGTAATATAGAATTTTGGATCTATGAAAGTGATGTGAAATATCTAATAATTATAGATCCTACCCATAAGAAGTAGATTAGCTCATTTAGAAAGTCTGCCAGTCAGGAATAGATCCCATTTCCACTCAAGAGACTGCCAACTTGATAGCCAGTACAATGATCTTATTTAAGGGTATGTTATAAACAAACACAAGTTCTTAGAGAGGACTTGAAAAAGAAATTTTATTTATCCATCACTAAGGATCATTATGATTAAACAACATTCTTTAAATCCAAAGGTCACATGCCAGGTTCCTGTGGCTAGCAGATAAGAGTATTTTCAAAACTCTTTGATAGAAATCAAAGATGAAGTGGAAAGCTACTGTTAGCATAGACAACATTACCTTTAGGTAAATCTAGCATACAAAAAGTAAGCAATAAAAACTACCTATAAAGATGAGAATCTGAAACTTTAAGGTGTTTACCTTAGTTATCATTAACTCCTACTGGTTAGTATAAAATCCAAACTCCCTAATATGTCTTATGGGCCCTTTTATATTTTGGCCAAGCTCATTGCCTAATTTCTACTCTTCTTTCCTGGACCCCTCTTAAGACTATGTTAGCTCTCCCGCCAATGTTAAAAACTCCTATTAATGAGCCTCTCTAGTGGTGGTGGAGTAGGAGGTAGGAAAGGAAGAAAATAAAGTAAGTATAAACTTGGAAATCTCTTTTAGCCCAATGAAGTATTTAACCAGGCAGTTAATCTTGATGAAAAAAATCCATGCAAGGGTTAAGTCCAAAGGGAATAACAGTTACTTTCTAAACTGATCATCTGTGTTTAGACAGGCAAGACAGAGAATCTCTCAAAAACCAAGGTGGGGTGGGGATAGGGGAACAATATTGGGATTATCAAGGTCTTGGTGCTCTCTTAATATAATAGGGCACTCACATTAATTGAAAAGAAAGCATGCAATATGCCCTATTGCAATCTCTATCTGTGGAGAATGTCAGGAAATGTTTTAAATACCATTCTGAACTCCCTCTTTCTTTTATTCTCCTTGCTGACCTTATAGCACGAAACTCTCCAACACTTCCATGTCAGAGAAAACAGGTACCACTTAACTGTATCAGAATCTAACAGCTCCATAAATGGGTTATATACTCTTGACAATTCTATAGCCAGGTGCTAAGTAATGTCCACCTTTTTTCTTTCTTACTCTAACCTTTTTGGTCACGTTTTCTATGTTTATGTTTTTGAAGTGACTACTAGTGTAGGCAGTTGCTGCCACCATTGAGTGGGCAGCCTTCACAGGTTAAAAAATTTTCTTGGGCTTCCCTGGTGGCGCAGTGGTTGAGAGTCTGCCTGCCGATGCAGCGGACACGGGTTCGCGCCCCGGTCTGGAGAGATCCCACATACCGTGAAGTGGCTAGGCCCGTGAGCCGTGGCCGCTGAGCCTGCGTGTCCAGAGCCTGTGCTCCGCAACGGGAGAGGCCACAACAGTGAGAGGCCCGCGTACCACCAAAAAAAAAAAAAAAAAAACTTTCTTGAGGCCATCTATCAGCACCACAGTCTTTGACGGATACAATTTTAATTTTTGTCAAATGTCAGTGAAATGGCCATAGGTTTTAATTAACTATGGAATATAATAAACATTTTAACCTCTAATAAAAAGTGAATGCCATAAAAATCCGTTTGTACTTATGTAGTATGATTAAGTCAGAATTCACGTATTAAAGAAACTCATATCAGAATCGTTTCACCTTCCATTACCTGATTGATATGTTTCATGTATGTGAATAGCTTCAATTTAACATGCCATAGATCTTCCCCAAGATGTGCAAACCAAGGCCTTGTAAATTAAATATTTTCTACCTAACATAAAAATTCCAGCATAGGCTTAATTGCCAATCAATTTTGAATTAGTAATTTAGCTTTTCCAATTAGTCAAATACGGTAGTTTCTCATTTTTGAGACTGGCTGTGGCAGGAATGCAACAGGGTAAGTCTTCATCTGCAATGTGACTGATGATACTCCGATTCAGTGCTCACTTTGGCTTATTTTAGGACAAGCTTTACAACACCAATGAGACTTTTACAACACTTAAGACAATATTAATTTCTAATAATGTCACAGCTTTAAGTTTGAGTCCAAGTTAATGTTCAAGCTCCTAATGCTCTAATCCTTTATTTAAAAACATAATAATAGCTAACATTTATTGATCATTTACTATGTGATCAGTCTTTCTGGCCACTTCAAATTGTATTATTTCATTTAATCCTCATAAATAACCTTAACAGCCCATCCTATTATTGTCTCTATTTTACAGAAAGGGAAAGTATCAACACGGAGGTTAAGTCACTTGTCCAAGATCACACAGCCCATAAGTGATGGAGCCAGAATTCCAACCCAGGACCTCTGCCTCCAGAGACTGAAGGTCTATTCTGTAAAACACTGGAAGCTGATCAAAGGCTGCAAGAGACTCTAAAAATCTGACATCATGTTGAATTTGCCATATTTTGTCTTGGCTGCTGAACCTAAAAAATCTCAGGTAATCTTTCTTAACTGTAAATTAGGGATAACAGCAACATTAAGTTATTGAGGAATTACAAGAGTTAATATATTTAGTACCGAACTTGGAAGATAGTAAGCACTCGGAAAACACTGCCTCTTAACAACACAGCTCCGTCAAAGCCTGGTGTGAGGGAATGGACCTTCTGTTGTCTGTGCACCTACTAAGAACCAGGAAGCACTGTGCCCATCACAGAACGGTATCTCAATGAATCTTCACCCAGGCCCCCCGAAGCGAGGTTATTACCGCCCTTTCCCCATTTAACAGATGAAGTAACTTGGGCCTAATCAGCGTCCTAACGCTGATGAACTGGGTTGAGGAGGAGAGGGGCAAGCCCTGGGATCCAACCAGCGCGACCCTTACCCTCAGTTTTCTCTTACCTGTGAGGTCCACACACGTCCGGACGCCGGTTCCGCCATCCTGGACCTCCACGGCGGCTTCCCTCTCCCACTGCCCGGAGCAGCTCCGGGAAGACCACCCTGTCGCTCCGCCTCTAGGCGGCCTCACCTCCGTGCTTCTACTCAAGGCTACTTGAGGTGAAGCAAGGAGTGCGACCGAAATCAGGCGTGCGAGGTAGACAGGAAACTCACTCTTTCTGCAATACTAGCTCTACAGCTCTCTCGGCTTCCCCGCCCGCCGAGGCCACCGGCGGCAGCAGCCAATGGTCGCCAAGCCACTGCCAGTTGCAGCCAATTGGAAGGCATCAAGCCTTCCGGGGAAGGCGGGCCGAACCCCGCAACCACGCCCCCGGCTCGAACCCTGGCCTCCGGGGATGGGTAGCGGCAAAAGTTGGCAGAAGCAACGTGTGTTTGCAGGGATTGGCTGGCGCGGCAGCGTGCGGAGCGGTGATTGGTCGCCGAGAGATGGACTGATTCAGCGTCGGGTGAGAGTTGACGGTCTCCGGGCCAGCTGCGTGTGTGGAGTCGCCTGTGGGTTTGGCTCTGGGAGGGTGCCGTGTGGCCGATTAATTCTGAAAGAATTTCGCGTGGCAGTAAGTCCCGCTGGGAGAATATGAACGCGAAGAGGGAGTGAATGACGACGGTGAGGGATAAGGCTGGCTTAAATTCGCTCTGAAGATTAGTATCGCGCGGCTGCATTGCCCCTCCCAAGGCCAGAAGTCAAATAAGAAATGAGAAAAAAAAAATGCACCCGTGCGAGGATGACCGGCTCTTCGGCTTCCTGCGGCCTCCCGTGACTCAAAGCTGAGAGTACTATACGAGAAAACATGTAAACAAAGTCACTGCACAGTGTGAATTGATCTTTCGCCAAATGTTTACCCTCAGATATGGGAGTTCAGAGGACAACCTTTTAAGTAGGGAAGAGTTGGGGTGCGCAGGTGGCTTTAGCAGCCTCACAAAGTGTTCTGTTTTTCATCTGTTTGAAGGTGAGTAACATTTATACCAGTGTCTGTGAAGTCACCCATCTGATAGGATGCTTGGCAAATCTGAATACTAAAAATCAGGTGTTTGCAAATTACATATACCAGGATATGTAGTTTGAGAACCAAGAATAGGAAGGAATGCAAGGCTACACCATTAGTCATTTTTGATAGACTTGCACTGAGAATAAGCAATACTTCATAAAAATTTTAATTAGCATCACTAAAAGAATCACCAAACACCACTTGCTAGTTATTATTGGCAGATTTTAAAAATCTTACCTCATTGTTTATATATAAAAGGAATAATAATTTGGTGATTACTTTTCCGTTATCATCTTACTTGTATTCATCTGTAAAACACACCTACCTTGGGGGGCTGTGTGGAGTTAATGAGATATAAAGTATGTAAAACTTTAACCAAAGCACTTTTCCATGACTATCTCAAGGTATTATCCGTACATACATGCAAACAAGAACCACGATAATTGGCCAATAATAACTAGCAAGTGAATGGAGCCCCAGGCATAGATCGTTAAGGCAGATTATGTAATTTTTGAGTGGCTGAACTGGAATTTGGTCCAGGTCTGCTGGATTCTGAAACTGGGGCTCTTTAACCCCCATGAAACTCATAATGTGTTTCACAGGCTGTCAGGCACATACCTGTGCACAGCAGGTGGGACCAGAAATGAAAGCCCTAATCCCTGCCGGGAAGGTTTACACAGTTAAATGGTGGAGAGGAACAAGTCCACTTAACCGTTTCAGAAAAGTAGAAGATTAGTATCTCTCATTATTAGAAGTGAGCTGGGTACATTGCTCAGTAGCTTTGCATATTCTCTTACAGAACCTGGTAGAATATGTTTAAAAGAAAATCAACGTGACTTTTTTTTGAAAGGGTTTTCTGCGTAAAGTCATACATCACACTTACTCCTCCTGTAGGGAGGTTTTGTTTCTTTGCCCTTTGCTCTTCATCTTTTGCCTTGTTTTTCTTGGTTAGAAAGAAGTTGGGCTGATTCAAAACCCCTCTGTGTCTATCAAAGTGGAATGCTACTGAAAGCAAAACTGCAGCAAAACTCAGAAAAAATTAAATAATATTATCTGAAGCTATTATTGAGTACCATGGACCAGGCACAGTGCTAAGCATTTTACATGTATTAACTCATTTAATCCTGATAACCTCATAAGGTACGCATTATTATTATTATACTCACAAGAGAACAGTAATATATAGGGCAACAGACAGGTCCCCTATCCAAATAGTTTGGAATAGGTAGAGTAGATGGAAATTAGCTTTCCATCTAAAGTTCAAGTATAAAAGAGATATATAATGTATTTGACCAGCTATAGAAAGTCACCCTAGAGAGGAAAAATAGCTTCGCTGCCAATCCCTGACTGTAATCAGACTGAATATATTAACAAGTCTAAAAAAGGAATTTTCAAGAAGAAAAACAAAAAATTCCAAAACACAGAAATAATATATCCACTATTTCTGCCAGGAGGCAATAAATCTAGAATTAAAAAGCAAAATAAAAACATAGAAAAAATCCCCAACTACTTGAAATTAAAAAAAAACCTGTCCCCCAAACTCTGATCAAAAAGAAAATCAAATATTACATACTGAAGAATGTTAATAAAATATTGCAAACATTAATATTAATAAATTAAACATTAATAAATATTAACCCCTTAGAAAAATTCATAGCCTTAATTCAAGTCAACAAGTATTTATTAAATCCCTGCTGTAGGAAACCTGTTGAAGCTGGGGCAGTTTATAAGGTGACCCCCAACCAATTCCAGAGCTGGATTGAATCCTGAACCTTCTATTTATATAATCCAATAATTTTTTTTAACATCAGTTTGAGCTGACTTTCCCTTGTTTAGGATGAAAAGAGCTTTTAAGGAATAGAGGACCGCTTTTCTCTTGCGACACTTTCTTCCTTTGGTCAATTAATCTATGACAAAGGAAGCAAGAATATACAATGGAGAAAAGACAGTCTCTTCAATAAGTGGTGCTGGGAAAACTGGACAGCTACATGTAAAAGAATGATATTGAACATTCTCTAACACTACACACAAAAATAAACTCAAAATGGATTAAAGATCTAAATGTAAGACAGGATACTATAAAACTCCTAAAGGAAAACATAGGCAGAACACTCTTTGACATAAATAGCAGCCATATTTTTTTGGATCCATCTCCTAGAGTAATGGAAATAAAAACAAAAATAAACAAATGGGACTCAAAGGAAACCATAAACAAAATGAAAAAGCCTATGAACTGGGAAAAAATATTTGCAAATGATGCTACTGACAAGGGATTAATTTTCAAAATATACAAACAGCCCATGAGGCTTAATATCAAAAAAAAAAAAAACTCAATCAAAAAATGAGCAGAAGACCTAAATAGACATTTCTCCAAAGAAGACATACAGACAGCCAACAGGCATGTGAAAAGATGCTTAACATCACTAATTATTAGAGAAATTCATATCAAAACCACAGTGAGGTATCACGTCACACCAGTAAAAATGGCCATCATTAAAAAGTCTACAAATAATAAATGCTAGAGAGGGTGTGGATAAAAATGAACCCTCGTACACTGTTGTTGAGCATGTAAATTGGTGCAGCCACTATAGAAAACAGTATGGAGGCTCCTTAAAAAACCAAAAATAGAGCTACCATATGATCCTGCAGTCCCACTACTGGGTACATACCTGGAGAAAACTCTAATATGAAAAGATACATGCACTCAGTGTTCTGGTGGCACTATTCACAATAGCCAAGACATAGAAACAACCTAAATGTCCATAGACAGATGAATGGATAAAGTTGTAGTACACATATACAATGGAACACTACTCAGCCATAAGGAAGAATGAAATAATGCCATTTGTAGCAACATGGATAGACCTAGATTATCATATTAAGTGAAGTTAAGTCAGACAAAGATAAATATCATATGATATCACTTATATGTGGAATCTAAAAAAAATACAAATGAACTTATTTACAAAACAGAAATTAGACTCACAGACATAGAAAACAAGACATACATACTACTGTAGATAAAATAGGTAAACAACAAGGACGTACTGTATAGCACAGGGAACTATACTCAATATCTTGTAATAACCTATAAGGAAAAATATCTGAAAAAGAATGTGTATATATATATGTATATATATACACATATATATATACACATATATGTATATATACATATATATATGTACAACTGAATCACTTTGCTGTACACTTGAAACACAACATTGTAAATTATACTTAAATTTAAAAAACTTTAAAAGAAGAATATCGTCTTCGCAGCGTTGTTGTAAGTGTTCAAGACTGGCTGCTGAGGCTGGAGGCTGGCACAGATTTGGTACTGGTGGGCACAGAGAAATGGTAGCGGGGATTGGGGGGAAGCCCTTGGATGAGAACACGAGTTAGAGTGTGGAACAGAGGTCCCCAAATCTCCCATACATCTGCCTCATGGATGGGAAGCATTTAAAAGTACAGACTTCGAGCCCTATCCTGAAGCTACTAAATCAGAATCTTTGGAGGTGGAGATCTAGGAATTTGACTTCTGGTTGATGTCCCACAGCAAATCTAAAGCCAGTCTGGGGACTTCCCTGGTGGCACAGTGGATAAGACTCCACGCTCCCAATGCAGGGGACTGGTCAGGGAACAAGATCCCACATGCATGCCGCAACTGAGAGTTTGCATGCTGCAACTAAGGAGCCCGTGTGCTGCAACTAATTAGCTGGGAGCTGCAACTAAGGAGCCCACCTGCCACAACTAAGACCCAGTGCAGCCAAATAAATAAATATTTACAAAATAAATAAATAAAATAAAATAAAACCAGTCTGACTAGTGTTTAAGCGCTACCAGAAAAGAAAAGGAAGCCAGGTTTGTGTGAGAAGAGAGTGGGCCAGAGGCACAGGCAAATGTTAAGATTCAGTGGGTAAAATACTGAATTGTACTTAGTATTTATTTCTGTTACTTAATTTTGTGCTTTACTCTTTTGTGCTGTCTGCTCTATTGTTTAAAGCTTATGCTAATTTTTTATTTATTTTTGTTGTTGTTGTTGTGGTACGCGGGCCTCTCACTGTTGTGGCCTCTCCCGCTGCGGAACATAGGCTCCGGACGTGCAGGCCCAGCGGCCATGGCTCACGGGCCCAGCCGCTCCGCGGCATGTGGGATCTTCCCGGACCGGGGCACGAACCCGCGTCCCCTGCATCGGCAGGCGGACTCCCAACCACTGCGCCACCAGGGAAGCCCTAATTTTTTTTTTTTTAAGTGCACTTTTGAGAAAATTTAGGGCAACTGAATAGTAAAACATGCTCTACCAGTGTATAGAAAATATTCATGTTAGACCATGATTAAAATGAACAAAACAAGGAAACAAAACTCAAATTTTACTTGTTGTTCATATATCAAAATATTCAGATGAAAATGAAGGCCAACCAGCAGTATTATAATCATCATAAATTATATAACTGGCCGATACCAAATTCACTCTTGTGGATAAAATCTATGGACTGTTTAATATAGTCCAGGCACTGCTCTAGGTAGATATTATCATGATCTCCATCTTGCTTACTAGGAAACTGAAGCTTAGGAAGTTTAGGTAATTATCCTAAAATCACATAGCTAATGAGTGACAGAGGTCAGAGGTCAGTAGGAAAGCTGATGCCCCAGCAGGGACAGCAGTAGAATTTGTCTGGGTGTGGGAGGCCATGCCAGCTCATGTGTACTCACGGTACCTGAAGATCAGGAGCCTGTAGGCAAAGCCAGCCCACAGTCGAGGCCGACAGAAAAACACACTGGTTATTTCACCTGTGACTGAGCACATTTGGTAGCAACTTGCTATCTCCACTGTAAAGATGGTTATTGAAGTTAAAGAAATTTCCTGTTGTATTTAGGTTCATCAATGGTCAGAACATTGATACATGACTGTAAAGTGAAACCAAGCGGAGGGAAGTGCCGGTCTCAAACACCAGAAGTTAGGTTGAGTGTTTGTGTAAAAGAAAGGACTCTACACGCAGAGAGAGAAGAGAAAGGACCAACGATAGTCCGTATCTGTGGACTGATATGATCTGCAAGGTAACTCTGATAGAATTATTTTTTAATTTATTTCACACAATTATCTAAAACAAGGGTCCGCAAATGACAACCCATGTGCCAAATTAGGTCCGCCACATTTTTTGTAAGTAAAATTTTGTTGGAACATAGGCACACTCACTAATCTATGTACTATGATTGCTCTCACACCACAATGTCATGATTGAGAAATGGCAACAGACATTATGTGGTCTGCAAAGATGAAAACATTACTATCTGAACCTTTATAGTAAAACTTTGCTGATCTCTGCTCTAAAACATATTTCACAAATCTAGGTTTAAGATTTAAAATTTTAAAGATAAACGTAGTCTTGATACACATCTGAGAGCCCTTATTTCCTTGGATCACAGGTATCAAACACATGGGGAGGTAAAACCACTTGAGAAGGAACAAAGTATAAGAGAATTCAGTTGGACCAGGATCTTTGACTTACAAGGTCAATTTTTCCTCCAGAGAATGAACTTTGTTCACTGCAAGTGTACATGTATAAATATTCCAGCTCAGAAAACACTGTATTGCACTTGGATAAGCAAAAGTGCAAAGCAATTGTGACATAGTTTGCCTTTTGCAAACCTGATCTCCTGGATTTTTTTTTTATAAATGTATTTATTTTATTTAATTTATTTATTTTTGGTTGCGTTGGGTCTTCGTTGCTGCACGTGGGCTTTCTCTAGGTGCGGTGAGCGGGGGCTACTCTTCGTTGTGGCGCACGGGCTTCTCCTTGCGATGGCTTCTCTTGTTGCAGAACACAGGCTCTAGGCGCGCAGTCTTCAGTAGTTGTGGCGCACGGGCTTAGTTGCTCCACTGCATGTGGAATCTTCCCAAACCAGGGATTGAACCTGTGTCCCCTGCATTGGCAGGTGGATTCTTAACCACCGCACCACCAGGGAAGTCCCTAATCTCTTGTTTCTGATTTCACATTTTCTCTTTTAAGAACTTGTATTGTGTTTCCATAAATTTGTCAGTAAGGGCCTGCTCTGTGTCAGAGATAATTCTAAAATATTTACATTCATAATCTGACTACTTCTTCTCTATCTCCTTCCCCCTTTTCTCTCCCTTTTCTCTCACAGAATTAGAGCTGTTAATTTTCAGCTGGGCACATCAGAGTCCAGAAAAACAGACATTTCCCAGGCACTCTGATAGCTAGAGCTCTGAATGGACTTGGGTCCTGCCAATAAGATGTACTCGTGAGAGATCTGAAAAGATGTCAAAATCATGCTTTACTGCTTCTGCAATTCTAGGCAGGCTTCTGTCTTCCAATACCCTGCCCCAGTTTAAGGTTGCCTTATGATCCTGATGGTTTCCCAACAGCTGTAGGAACATCTGCATTGTTGGCTCCACACTGTTGTACTGTTCAGAAAGGATTTCTTCAACCTTCCAACTGCTTCTCTAAGCAATAACAAAACCTGTACTAAATCTTTTTCTGATTAGACTAGTTAAAATGGCTTCTGTTCTTTGCAAGTGAACGTTGACCAATACAAAATTTGGAATTTAGAAATGGGGTGATGCCCTAAAGGATATTAATGTACGTTTTCTTGACTTAGCAGTCCAAGAAGCAGATGATGAGGACAGGTAGCCGTAGGTCCTCCTTATCCACGAGTTCTGCATTCACCAATTCAACCGCAGAACCTGAAGATACTGAGGGCAAGCTGTATCTCTGCTAAGGAAAGGATAGAGAATCTAAAGCTGTAGCAGAATCTCAACCTGTGTCAGAGAATCTAAAATATTTGTAAGCCTGACGATTTGGTGCTTCACAGCATTAAAAAATGTCCACTGTGTCTGTACCTCCACACTGAAGTGATAATAAAAGCTGTGAAGGAGTACAGTGGCCCCAACTATTTACAAGAATCTCTAGAAAGCCTTCTGGGCTGGGCAAGAAGAATCAGTACAGCAGCACAGATCAGATTAAGGGTTGTGCCCTACCACTCAAGACCCTTATTTTAGGGCATTATGGAAGCTGCCTCTATTAGTTGCTAGGGCTGCTATAAAAAAGTACTGCAAACTGCAAGAAGAATCAGTACAGCAGCACAGATCAGATTAAGGGTTGTGCCCTACCACTCAAGACCCTTATTTTAGGGCATTATGGAAGCTGCCTCTATTAGTTGCTAGGGCTGCTATAAAAAAGTACTGCAGGGCTTCCCTGGTGGCGCAGTGGTTGAGAGTCTGCCTGCCGATGCAGGGGACACGGGTTCGTGCCCCGGTCCGGGAAGATCCCACATGCCGCGGAGCGGCTGGGCCCGTGAGCCATGGCCGCTGAGCCTGCGCGTCCGGAGCCTGTGCTCCGCAACGGGAGAGGCCACAACAGTGAGAGGCCCGCGTACCGCAAAAAAAAAAAAAAAAAAAAAAAGTACTGCAAACTGGGTGACTTAAACAATGGAAATTTATTGTCTTACAATTCTAGAGGCTAGAAGTTTGAGATCAAGGTGTCCATAGAGTGGTTTCTTCTGAGAGCTGGGAGGGAAAATATGTTCCATGGCTCTCCCCTGGCTTCTGGTGGTTTACTGACAACCTCTGGTGTTCCTTGGCTTGTGGCTGCATCACCTTGATCTCTGCCTTTATCTTCATGTGACATTGTACCTGTGTGCATGACTGCATCCAAATTTCCCCTTTTTTTATAAGGACACCAGTCATACTGGGTTAGGGCTCACCCAAATGATCTCATTTCAACTTGATTACCACTGTAAAGATCTTGTCTTCAAATAAGGTCACATTCTGAGGTACTGGGAGTTAAGAATCAAACATATCTTTTTTGGGGGGACAAAATTCAACCCATAAACACCATAATCAGGTTGAAAAGAGGCTGTGCAGATCATAGCAGGTAATAATTAAAATGATCTGCAGACTTTTATATATATATGTATTTGATTGATAAATATATATATAATACATATATATGTGTGTATACACATGTACACACACGTGTGTATACACACATGTGTATATGCACATGTGTGTATATACATATATATACATGTGTGTGTATGTGTACACACACACACACACACACATAATGTCTAGATTATTTCTTTGGGTACAATTTTTACACTGCAACTGACCAGAAGAAAGACTGGATGCCTATTAAGTTAAGAGGAAATTCTTTACCAGAGAAACCATAAACCTGGCCTGCCAAAGCCTGACTGAGTACAATGCAAACTTAAGTACCCAAACCTACACTAGCAAAAAGTAGGATGTGAAAGTTTTGCAGCCCCAAGAAGGGCAGACTCTCCAATGCCCAATGAAGCTGTGATCGAGGAGGCTAATGGACAAAGAAGGACCTCCAAGAAAACAAAGCCAGTAGTCATGGAGATGATAGAGGAACCAGAGGTTTTGGATGGGCTAACCTAGAAAATTATAATAGTCTATTGCCAGAGCAGACATCTCTGAAATTTCTGCCCATTACAATATATTTTTTTGAAAGGGAACTTTTTGTTATAGTTATCCTGTTCCTATTCTACCAGAGAAGTGGTGTGTGTGTGTGTGTGTGTGTGTGTGTGTGCTGGGCATGGGGGAATAACTCACCAGTCACTTCCTGGATCATCTGTCCACAGGTAGCCACATCTGGACCTAATGGAGAGAACTTTGTGTCACTCAGATATCCTGGTCTTTGAGCTGGGTTTAGTCTCTGAAAGATGGAACTTTGAAGTCATACCTCTTAGGTAAGGTATGAATTTTCCCTATTTGGGAAAAAGGGTGCTCACAGATCTCAGGGATGGAAGTGGTGGTCTATGGCAGACTGCTAGATGTCCTCCAATAGCTGTTCTTCCCCTTTCTTTTAATCTATGATGATAGAACCTCCAATGTTTTATTTGGACATAAGGTCATTCCAGGGCTTCCCTGGTGGCGCAGTGGTTGAGGGTCCGCCTGCTGATGCAGGGGACACGGGTTCGTGCCCCAGTCCGGGAAGATCCCACATGCCGCGGAGCGGCTGGGCCCGTGAGCCATGGCCGCTGAGCCTGCGCGTCCGGAGCCTGTGCTCCGCAACGGGAGAGGCCACAACAGTGAGAGGCCCGCATACCGCAAAAAAAAAAAAAAAATGACTGTATATCTGAGTCTCCCATGCAGCCACAGCTGTGGTTATGAATTAGTTTCTGCCAATCAGATGCTCTCTTGAAACATTTAGAAGGCAAGAGCCAGGAAAGACAGTGTGGAAGTCTCTGGTTTGCCTGCAGTGGCTTCTTTTTTTTTCTTTTTTACATTTTTATTGGAGTATAATTGCTTTACAATGGTATGTTAGTTTCTGCTTTATAACAAAGTGAATCAGTTATACATATACATATGTTCCCATATCTCTTCCCTTTTGTGTCTCCCTCCCTCCCACCCTCCCTATCCCACCCCTCTAGGTGGTCACAAAACACCGAGCTGATCCCCCTGTGCTATGCGGCTGCTTCCCACTAGCTATCTACTTTACATTTAGTAGTGTATATATGTCCATGCCACTCTCTCGCTTTGTCACAGCTTACCCTTCCCCTCCCCATATCCTCAAGTCCATTCTCTGCTAGGTCTGTGTCTTTATTCCTGTCTTACCCCTAGGTTCTTCATGACATTTTTTTTCTTAAATTCCATATATATGTGTTAGCATAGGGTATTTGTCTTTCTCTTTCTGACTTACTTCACTCTGTATGACAGACTCTAGGTCCATCCACCTCATTACAAATAGCTCAATTTCGTTTCTTTATATGGCTGAGTAATATTCCATTGTATATATGTGCCACATCTTCTTTATCCATTCATCCGATGATGGACACTTAGGTTGTTTCCATCTCCGGGCTATTGTAAATAGAGCTGCAATGAACATTTTGGTACATGACTCTTTTTGAATTATGGTTTTCTCAGGGTATATGCCCAGTAGTGGGATTGCTGGGTCATATGGTAGTTCTATTTGTAGTTTTTTAAGGAACCTCCATACTGTTCTCCATAGTGGCTGTACCAATTCACATTCCCACCAGCAGTGCAAGAGTGTTCCCTTTTCTCCACACCCTCTACAGCATTTATTCTTTCTAGGTTTTTTGATGATGGCCATTCTGACGGGTGTAAGATGATATCTCATTGTAGTTTTGATTTGCATTTCTCTAATGATTAATGATGTTGAGCATTCTTTCATGTGTTTGTTGGCAGTCTGTATATCTTCTTTGGAGAAAAGTCTATTTAGGTCTTCTGCCCATTTTTGGATTGGGTTGTTTATTTTTTTGTTATTGAGCTGCATGAGCTGCTTATAAATTTTGGAGATTAATCCTTTGTCAGTTGCTTCATTTGCAAATATTTTCTCCCATTCTGAGGGTTGTCTTTTGGTCTTGTTTATGGTTTCCTTTGCTGTGCAAAAGCTTTGGAGTTTCATTACTTCCCATTTGTTTATTTTTGTTTTTATTTCCATTTCTCTAGGAGGTGGGTCTATAAGGATCTTGCTGTGATTTATGTCATAGGGTGTTCTGCCTCTGTTTTCCTCTAAGAGTTTGATAGTTTCTGGCCTTACATTTAGGTCTTTAATCCATTTTCAGCTTATTTTTGTGTATGGTGTTAGGGAGTGATCTAATCTCATACTTTTACATGTACCTGTCAAGTTTTCCCAGCACCACTTATTGAAGAAGCTGTCCTTTCTCCACTGTACTTTCCTGCCCTTTATCAAAGATAAGGTGACCATATGTGCATGGGTTTACCTCTGGGCTTTCTATCCTGTTCCATTGATCTATATTTCTGTTTTTGTGCCAGTACCATACTGTCTTGATTACTGTAGCTTTGTAGTATAGTCTGAAGTCAGGGAGCCTGATTCTTCCAGCTCCGTTTTTCGTTCTCAAGATTGCTTTGACTGTTCGGGGTCTTTTGTGTTTCCATACAAATTGTGACATTTTTTGTTCTAGTTCTGTGAAAAATGCCAGTGGTAGTTTGATAGGGATTGCATTGAATCTGTAGATTGCTTTGGGTAGTAGAGTCATTTTCACATTGCTGATTCTTCCAATCCAAGAACATGTTATATCTATTTGTATCATCTTTAATTTATTTTATCAGTGTCTTATAATTTTCTGCATACAGGTCTTTTGTGTCCTTAGGTAGGTATATTCCCAGATTTTATTCTTTTTGTTGCAATGGTAAATGGGAGTGTTTTCTTGATTTCACTTTCAGATTTTTCATCATTAGTGTATAGGAATGCCAGAGATTTCTGTGCATTAATTTTGTATACTGCTACTTTACCAAATTCATTGATTAGCTCTAGTAAATTTCTGGTAGCATCTTTAGGATTCTGTATGTATAGTATCATGTCATCTGTAAACAGTGACAGCTTTACTTCTTTTCCGATATGGATTCCTTTTATTTCCTTTTCTTCTGTGATTGCTGTGGCTAAAACTTCCAAAACGATGTTGAATAAGAGTGGTGAGAGTGGGCAACCTTGTCTTGTTCCTGATCTTAGTGTAAATGCTTTCAGTTTTTCACCATTGAGGACGATGTTGGCTGTGGGTTTGTCATATATGCACTTTATTATGTTGAGGAAAGTTCCCTCTATGCCTACTTTCTGGAGGGTTTTTATCATAAATGGGTGTTGAATTTTGTCAAAAGCTTTCTCTGCATCTATTGAGATGATCATATGGTTTTTCTCCTTCGATTTGTTAATATGGTGTATCACGATGATTGATTTGCGTATATTGAAGAATCCTTGCATTCCTGGAATAAACCCCACTTGATTATGGTGTATGATCCTTTTAATGTGCTGTTGGATTCTGTTTGCTAGGATTTTGTTGAGGATTTTTGCATCTATGTTCATCAGTGATATTGGCCTGTAGTTTTCTTTCTTTGTGACATCCTTGTCTGGTTTTGGTATCAAGGTGATGGTGGCCTCGTAGAATGAGTTTGGGGGTGTTCCTCCCTCTGCTATATTTTGGAAGAGTTTGAGAAGGATAGGTGTTAGCTCTTCTCTGAATGTTTGATAGAATTCGCCTGTGAAGCCGAAGGCTCAGTAGTTGTGGCTCACAGGCCTAGTTGCTCCGCGGCATGTGGGATCTTCCCAGACCAGAGCTCGAACCCGTGTTCCCTGCATTAGCAGGCAGATTCTCAACCAGTGTGCCACCAGGGAAGCCCCTCAGATTTATTTTTGAGACCTCAAACTATAACTGATTTTATCAGTCTTCCCTACAATTCAGTAGTGCTCTCTGGAAAATTCCTTTTCTATTTAAACTAGCAGAGGGAATTCCCTGGCAGTCCAGTGGTTAGGACTCCACGCTTTCACTGCCAAGGCCATGGGTTCAATCCCTGGTCAGGGAACTAAGGTCCCGCAAGCCATGCAGCACAGCCAAATGAAACAAAAGTCCTGGGCTTTTGTTTGTTGGAAGATTTTTAATCACAGTTTCAATTTCAGTGCTTGTGATTGGTCAGTTCATATTTTCTATTTCTTCCTGATTCAGTCTTGGCAGGTTGTGCATTTCTAAGATTTTGTCCATTTCTTCCAGGTTGTCCATTTTATTGGCATAGAGTTGCTTGTAGTAACCTCTCATGATCTTTTGTATTTCTGCAGCGTCAGTTGTTACTTCTCCTTTTTCATTTCTAATTCTATTGATTTGAGTCTTCTCCCTTTTTTTCTTGATGAGTCTGGCTAATGGTTTATCAATTTTGTTTATCTTCTCAAAGAAACAGCTTTTAGTTTTATTGATCTTTGCTATTGTTTCCTTTATTTCTTTTTCATTTATTTCTGATCTGATCTTTATGATTTCTTTCCTTCTGCTAACTTTGGGGTTTTTTTGTTCTTCTTTCTCTAATTGCTTTTGGTGCAAGGTTAGGTTGTTTATTCGAGATGTTTCCTGTTTCTTAAGGTAGGATTGTATTGCTATAAACTTCTCTCTTAGAACTGCTTTTGCTGCATCCCATAGGTTTTGGGTCGTTGTGTCTCCATTGTCATTTGTTTCTAGGTAATTTTTGATTTCCTCTTTGATTTCTTCAGTGATCACTTCGTTATTAAGTAGTGTATTGTTTAGCCTCCATGTGTTTGTATTTTTTACAGATCTTTTCCTGTAATTGATATCTAGTCTTATAGCGTTGTGGTCAGAAAAGATACTTGCAGCGGCTTCTTGATCAGAGAGGCTTTCCTGGTCATGGTAGAAGCAAAGTAGTTTTAAAACTGGTAACCAGGCTTCCCTGGTGGTGCAGTGGTTAAGAATCCTGCCAAAGCAGGGGACACGGGCTCAAGCCCTGGTCCCAGAAGATCCCACGTGCCACGGAGCAACTAAGCCCGTGCACCACACCTAATGAGCCTGTGCTCTAGAGCCGGCAAGCCACAACTACAGAAGCCTGCGCGCCTAGAGCCCGTGCTCCACCACAAGAGAAGCCACTGTAATGAGAAGCCTGCGCTCTGCAACAAAGAGTAGTCCCCGCTCGCCTCAACTAGAAAAAGCCTGTACACAGCAATAAAGACCCAGTGTAGCCATAAATAAATAAATAAGTAAATAAATAAATAACCGGTAACCACAGCAGCAGCTTCCCAAATGTACAGGTGGCTTCCCGAACATAGGAAGAGGCAATAGGTCCCTTGGTGGCCTAGTTTTTTTTGTTTTTCTTTGTGTGTGTGTGTGTGGTACGCAGGCCTCTCACTGTTGTGGCCTCTCCCGTTGCGGAGCACAGGCTCCGGACGCGCAGGCTCAGCGGCCACGACTCATGGGCTGAGCCACTCCGCAGCATGCGTTATCCTCCCGGAGTTGGCCTAGTTTTATGCTATGACTCTCAGATTTATTTATTTTATTTTATTTATTTATTTATTTATTTTTGGCTGTGTTGGGTCTTCATTTCTGTTTGAGGGTTTTCTCTAGTTGTAGCAAGTGGGGGCCACTCTTCATCGCAGTGTGCGGGCCTCCCACTATCACAGCCTCTCTTGTTGCAGAGCACAGGCTCCAGACGCGCAGGCTCAGTAGTTGTGGCTCACGGGCCTAGTTGCTCCGCGGCATGTGGGATCTTCCCAGACCAGAGCTCGAACCCGTGTTCCCTGCATTAGCGGGCAGATTCTCAACCAGTGTGCCACCAGGGAAGCCCCTCAGATTTATTTTTGAGACCTCAAACTATAACTGATTTTATCAGTCTTCCCTACAATTCAGTAGTACTCTCTGGAAAATTCCTTTTCTATTTAAACTAGCAGAGGGAATTCCCTGGCAGTCCAGTGGTTAGGACTCCACGCTTTCACTGCCAAGGCCATGGGTTCAATCCCTGGTCAGGGAACTAAGATCCCGCAAGCCATGCAGCACAGCCAAATGAAAAGCAAAACAAAACTAGCAGAGAGATGCTGTTTACTGCAAGTGAATAAGTCCAATACACATTGGAATTTTTTTTTTCATTTTATGGATGAAGAAACTAAGGCCTAGAGGTAAACCAGCTTTCTATGGGGAAAAAAATGCCCCCATTTGTAGCATTTGACACCATCTGTGGTAAATACTCCTACCATGGCTTATTTCAAGCCTCCAAAGGTTTAAAATCTTTTAGGCAAAATTCCTGAAAGTTTAACAATTGGCTCTTGCAAGCTGGCTCCTGTTCTAACACACCCCTGCTTACAAAATTTAAGTAACTTTCCCAAGGTACAAAGTCAGTAAGTATTTAACAAAATGATTGAAAATAGAATGATATTTATTTTGCCTAAAAAACCATTATACTACAGAACGTTAATTAGAAATACTAAGGAATTCTAAAGAATATTATTAAAAGCAATAGTGGAACTACATTTATATAAGAAAGCATCTATCTTTTTTAAAGATAACACACTGAACTATTTCAAAGTGAAAAAAAAAAAAAACATTATCAGGAGAGTTTTGGGCTGCCAGCATTTACACGAAACAGAAATTTACATCACATGGTATAAATGCTTCCAATGTATTCACTTCAGAGATTTCATTAATGAATGTTGAGGCGGTAGTGGAGAAGTTCAGAGTGTTTTTAAGCTTTAGGTAGGATTGGGGTGAGTAGTCATTACCGATGTTATTACATGCACATGACATAAAGGGGATTTAAACAGCTTAAGACCATCAAAGTTGCAAGTGGAGCTCAAGGAATGAGGGAAATAATTCATAAATTGAAAAATTTAAAGTTGTTACTTCTTGACTGCTGTGAAACTGAGTTTGTGGTTGAGGTAGTTATGCAACTGACCTACTAGAAAATTCCCGAAGACCAAAAGGTAAACGGAAACTGGGCTTTCTTCAAGCATGTTTAGATCATCATAGTATTGCTTTTTGACATTAAATGAGCCATAGAGAAACATATAGTGTACTTCCTATTTTTCTGGGGGGTTTGTGAAGAAATTTGTTGCTCAGTCTAATGAGTTGTACCTGGCCATTGATCGAGTCTCCTGATAGCAATGACGCCAGGCATCTATTTTTTAACCTCGCTGTGACTGTGACGACCCGGCCAGGGCAAACGGTTTTAGGTAAGTGCTCAGAAGAAAACTTAAAATGAGATGACAGATCTTATTTTTAAAATTTTGAGCAAAGAGCTAAATAATCTGCTAAAATAAGAGATAAATTGTGCAAGGCACAGAATAATGAACATTTCTTAGATCTTAGCATTCAAAAATTATAAGGTCCTACTGTATAGCACAGGGAACTATATTCAATATCCTGTGATAAACCATAATGGAAAAGAATATGAAAAAAAGAATGTATACATATATATAACTGAGTCACTGCTGTACAGCAATAATTAGCACAACATTGTAATTCACCTATACTTCAATAAAAAATAAATTTAAAAAATATTATAAGGCGAGAGAGGTAGGAAAGAGAAGTACAAAGGAAAGGAGGTGGGTAAAGAAAGATGTGAGTGGAAGGCTTAGACATGGGCCTTCTCCATCCATTGAACAAGCCCAACAAGCTGCTGCCCAGCTCCGGGCACTCTGGAGGCACTGCAGGAACCAGGGGTGGGCTATGTCCTCTCAGGGATTTATTGACAGGAAGACAGTATGAGTTCTCCTTCTCTAGTCAAGTGACCAAACAGGTTTTGCTTCTACACATTGCAGGGTAACAAATAAAGGTATAATAAGATAGAGATAGTTCTCAAATTTGCTATTTCTTTATGTGGAAAGGATATAATTCAAAAGGGACTAAGAATTTCTTAGAAGGTAATGTGGAGTTATATGAATCCTGTTCTTTCTCAGATATAATTGCTTTAGACACATTTGCCCTGGTTTCCTTCTATGAAGAAACCCTTATTGAGTAATTAGAAAATATTACTGCCTGACAAGTGAGAATAAATGTTAAGAAAATAGATATTTTAAAGATAAAACTGAAGACCCAATTTTACCTTAAAATGCCACTGCTTTAAAGATAAACTAATTTGAATTCCTACATCAGTCAATAAGTCTTTTAAATCTTTTGTTTTAATATTTCTTCCACCCATCCTGACGTCTTCATTCCTCTGTCACCACCACAACCTCATGTTTATAGTATTATATTAGAATCTTAATGGTATGGAATACATTTCCCTACTTCTAGTCCTTCTCAGCCCAAATCTGAGAATGGAATTTTCTTTACGGGAAGGTTTAAAGTTTCAAATTCAATATCTTCAGTAGATATCGGGCTCCTCAGGTTATCTACTTCTTCTTGAATAAGGCTTGTGGTTTGTATCTTTTAAGGAATTTGACATTTGTTGCTGAAGGTGGAAGCTGATGCCATTGACTCAAGGTCTTTCTCCTTTTTTAATATAGGTATATACAGGAAGAATATTCCCCCTATATTACTGCTTTAGGTAATATTACTTCTTTAGCTGTATACCATAAAATTTCTTATGCTATGTTTTCATTTTTATTCAGTTAAAATTTTTCCTAATTTCACTTTAGATTTCTTTTTTGACTCATGGGTTATTTAAAAGTGTGTCACTTAATTTCCAAGTAGGGTTTTGTCCAGATAACTTTCTGTTATTGATTTCTAATTTAATTCCATTGTGGTCAGAGAACATACTTTGTATGTCTTTTGTTACTCTATCTTGATTGCAAACAGAAATTCAATCCCATATTTTTGGACTTGTAGGTTGTTTCTAATTTTTGTGCTATTAAGAACAATTCTTGGGCTTCCCTGGTGGTGCAGTGGTTGAGAGTCCGCCTACTGATGCAGGGGACACGGGTTTGTGCCCCGGTCTGGGAAGATCCCACATGCCGCGGAGCGGCTGGGCCTGTGAGCCATGACCGCTGAGCCTGTGCGTCCAGAGCCTGTGCTCTGCAACGGGAGAAGCCACAACAGTGAGAGGCCCACGTACCGAAAACAAACAAACAACAGAAAAAAACCCCACAATTCTTGGACGAAGATGAACTTGGAATCGTTGCACCCATTCTTTAGTATTTTCTTAGGTAAATTTCAAGAAGCAAAAATTCTGAGTCAAAGAGTGTTTACTTTTTATAGAATTTGTACATACTGTTAGGTGGCTTGTTTCATGCTTTCCTTCATATTCAATAATGTGCAAATACTTTCTTCAGATCAATTTTTTCTATAACATGTTGTTTCTGATTGCATAATTATTGATATACCAAATTGTATTTAATAATTCTCTCTTGTTGGACATCTTGGCTCTTTCTAATTTGGGACAAATTTCCATAATGCTTTAATAAATTATATTGTGGATCATTAGTTTCTGAGAAAATATTGACCTCATAAAATCAGTGATTTGGGAAAATTAGTCAGGGACTAGGTATCTGTTGAAGACATTGAATCAAATCAAATCTAACACCATATTAAAAGGATAATACATCGTTACCAAGAGGGGTTCATCTCAGGGGTGCAAAGTTAGTTTAGCATTCGAAAAGCCAATCAATGTAACTTACCACGTTAACAGACTAAAAAAGGAAAACAATATCATCATCTCAATAATGAAGAAAAGGCATTTGACAAATACCCGACTTCGATCCTGATAAAAACACTGCAAACTGGGAACAGAAGTAATAGCCTCAACCTGACAAAGGACATCTATGTACTGCTAACATAATGATGAAAGGCGAACTTCTTCCTGCTAAGATGAGGAAACAGGCAAGGATGTCTACTCTCACCACTTCTATTCCACATCGTACTGGAGGTTTTCACCAGTCCACCAGGCAAAAAAGAGAAATAAAAGACATCGTGATTGGAGACGAAGAAGTAAAATTGTCTGTAATCACAGATGACTTGATCATCTATATAGAAAATCCTACGGAATCTATATATCTATATATTTACTAGAGCCAATAAGTAAGTTTAGCAAGGTTGGAAGATGTGTGGTCAATATACTAGCAAAAAACAATTGGAAATTGAAATTAAAATAACAATACCATTTATGATCACATAAAACGTGAACTACTTAGATATAAATATAAGAAAAAAATGTGGAAGACCTGTGCACTACAAATATAATGAGAGAAAGTAAAGAACTCCTGGGACTTCCCTGGTGGTCTAGTGGTAAAGAATCTGCCTTACAATGCAGGGGACACAGGTTTGATCCCTGCTCAGGGAAATAAGATCCCACAAGGTGCAGGGCAACTAAGCCCAAGTGCCATAAATACTGAGCCCACGCGCTCTGGAACCCACGCACCACAACTACAGAGCCCATGTGCCCTGAAGCCTGTGTGCCACGACTAGAGAAGAGAAAACCCGCACGCCACAACTAGAGAGAAGCCCGCGTACCACAATGAAGAGCCCACGTGCCACAACGAAAGATCCTGTGTGCTGCAACTAAGACCCGACACAACCAAAAATAAAATAAATAAATAAATAAAAAATAAATCTTTAAAAAAAGAAAATAAAGAACTCCTAAATGAATAGAGAAGAAATGCCATGTTTATGGATAAACATGGATAAAATATCAATTCTCTCCAATTTGCTATATAGGTATAACACAATCCCAATTAAAATCTCAGCAAACTACTTTGTAGATGTTGACAGCTAATTCTAAAATTCATGTTGAAATGCAAAGGATGTAGAATAGCCAAAACAACTTTGAAAAAGAAGTTGGCTAATTTATACTCTCTGACTTCAAGTTTTAGTATAAAGTTACACTGATCAAGGTTGTGATATTAGAATTAAGAAGACAAATACATAAGTAGAACGGAATACAGAATCTAGCAATAGACCCACACACATATGCTTAATTGATTTTCAACAAAGATGCAGAGGCAATTAAAAGTATGAGATTAATTGAGTAAATTATTTTGTATAGGATGCAGCCATTAAATTTTGCTGTAAAAATACATATGTCAACATAGTAACATGTTCATAATACATTAAGAGAAAACTATAGGGTCTAAAACCGTTTATGAATTATTATTCTATTTTTGAATAGGATCTATATTTTTTTCAAAAGGATACACCGATAAATACATGCATACACATACAATAGTGATTGTTAATAGTAGGAGCTTGGAATTGCTTATAATTTTAGTTTTGCTTTTAATGTTTATGCTTCTATTTTGTTTATAATAGATATACACTGTAATAAAAGACAAAACCAAAACATTAAAATGCTGTATAATTATTACATAAAGTGCAATAACAGTATTATTTGGGGAAAAAAGGGGGTTGTGTGTAATATAAAGAATGGAGGGCTTCCCTGGTGGCGCAGTGGTTGGGGGTCTGCCTACCGATGCAGGGGACACGGGTTCGTGCCCCGGTCCGGGAAGATCCCACATGCCGCGGAGCGGCTGGGCCCGTGAGCCATGGCCGCTGAGCCTGCGCATCCGGAGCCTGTGCTCCGCGACGGGAGAGGCCACAACAGTGAGAGGCCCGCGTACCGCAAAAAAAAAAAAGAATGGAAATATATTCCAAGTAATACAAAGAGAGATGGAGTTACAGATGGTCTTTTAGCTTTCTCTTTACTGGTTTCCAAGTTTTCTACATTGGACATATCTAGCTTTTAAAATATTACAAAGGCAAGGTAATCCATGTTATCCACACTCGCAATAATTCTCTGTAACTACCCGGCTAAAGATCTAACTTAATCTGATGTTAAGATCCTCCACGAACAATATGGCCCAGACTGACCTTTCTGACTTTCCTCTCTTCCCCTGCAAGTCCTCCTGTTCTCTGCTTCATCTACCTGGTTCTGTTCCCGGCACCCACCCTCCCTCCCTTCCTCCACTGCTGTCCCTTCTTATTTGGGCCATGCTTCCTCCTCTGTACCTTTCTACTTCACCCCAAAGTTTGAAGTCAAGTTCCTGCTGTCTCTGAAACTTCTCTGAGAAATGCTTTTGTCAAGTTCTATCTGTGAATTCCTATGGCACTTCTGTCTTTCCCATACATTTGACGCTTAACCACGTTCTAGTTAAAGGATAAGCGAGCATTAGATTAATGGGGAGAAGTTTGATTCCACAGTACTAATGTACGTGTTGACGCTATGCTAAGGAGACTTAAGGTTCTGGAACTAGACTGTTGGGTTTTCAATCTTGGCTTTACCTTGTTAATAGGTGGTTGATCTTGGGGGAAAATTTTAACTCGCTTTATCTCAGTTTTCTCTTTTAAAAATTGTATAGAAGAGAACTTACCTCATAGAGTTGATGTGGGGTAAATGAGTAGTACTGAAAAGTATTAGAATGTTTTCTGGAACATAGTAAGCACTCAATAGATGTTAGCTATATTATTACAATGATTGTTTTTATTATCATCACAACCTTAGAACCAAGTCTCAGTCATATGTGTCCTTTTGGTAAATCTGGAAACTTAAGGGCTTAGAAAGCATTCTGAAATAACCCATATATTTGAATTTCTAATATTTAGTCTCCTTAGTTAATTTAAGATTTCTCATATGCTATCTGTCTCCAAGCAGTATTTAGGCAGCAAATAAAGGTAGAATTTAGAGCTGATTGAAAAATTAAATGTCCATTGCAAAGCCCAATATTTGCCACGAGGTGGCGATAAAAGACTAGTCATGATTTTTAAAATCAACTACAAAAAACATTCATAATTTAAAGAAAAGTTCCATATTTCACATTTACTTGCATGATTTCTAATTGCTCCCTCCTCAAATAGGGAAGAAGGAGAGAAAGGGAACCAGGAGTCAGAACTCTTCCTCTTTGAGACCAGGGGGCTTGTTCAGAGTTAGTATTTTAGGGACCTCCCTAGTTTGGCTGCACATCCTGACGAGAAGCCTGACAAAGGTCCTGTTCTATCAGAAGCACTGCTTGCCTAACCTATGCACTCTGGACATGAGGAATCTTGACTTTTCCATCACTTGCTGCCTAATAATAGGCGAAGTCTTCTTTACCTGCAAGCTCCCTCTGGCTTAACTCTTCCATAGGTGAGAGCAATGCTGTGGTCTGACATGATAGGGCACGGGCATCCAGCAAGAAGACGGAGACAGAAATGAGGTTTAATGCTGGGGAGGTTGCCAGTGACTCATGAGCAACCTGTCCAGGTTCAAGGGAAGGTCTAAGTCCTTAGGAGTCAGTGCTGTAATATTATGAAAATACAAAATTCTCTTAGTCTCTATATCTGCAGGTCCTAAACATTCAGATTTAAAATACGCGATTGTCCACTGTATTTAAAGTTTTTGAATATATTCTCCCCAAGATGGCTGCCACCAGTCTTTCTTTTTTTTTTTTTTTCTTGGCCATGCCACGCAGCTTACAGGATCTTAGTTCCCCGACCAGGGATCAAACCCAGGCCCACAGTAGTGAAAGCGCCAAGTCCTAAATACTGGACTGCCAGGGAATTCCCCACCGGTCACTTCTTGCCAAGTAACAGCTCCTCTCTGCACCAACAGGAAGAATGTCTGTATGGCTCTGGCTGCTGCCCGTGCCTGCCACAGGTGTGGAGCTCAGAGAGAATCACATCCCATCCTCCTTTTGCTGGGGAGTAACTTCCAGATCCAGGTCAAGCCTCCAATTGGTCTAAACATAGACTCCATTCTCCTGCAATACGATAAATGTTCTCTACGGATGCCACTTCTCAGGAGGATTCGTTATTATTACTGTGGTAAAAACATCAAAAAACATAAAATTTACCATTTTTAAATACACAATTCCGTGGCATTAAGTATATTCACAAATTGTGCAACCATCACCACTACCCATTCCCAGAAGTTTTTCATCATCACAAACAGAAAATCAGTGCACATTGGACTAAACCTTCCCATTACCTCCTCCCTCAGGGGCTTACTTGTAAGCAGTTTTGGTGCCCACAAAACCTGCAGCTGTTTTTACACCTCTTTTAAAGGACTTTGTTATTTCATTTCTTTAACAGACATTTATTAGGCAACCATACTGGGTGAAATCAAATAAATACCTGAAGGAACCTGCAGCGAAGGAGCTTGTAATGAACTGATATAGAGACATAGATAAATGATATCAGCGCAGTGTGATAAACGCTATGAGAAAGGAAAGAAGAGAACTGGCTAGAGATCTAGTATTTATGGAACACAAACTGTCAGACTGCACCAAAGTGATTAGGCATTTCATTTCTCTTCATAATAACCCTGTAAAGTAGTTACTGTTACCCCATTTTGCAGAGAAGGA
This sequence comes from Stenella coeruleoalba, assembly GCF_951394435.1. Classification (NCBI taxonomy): domain Eukaryota; kingdom Metazoa; phylum Chordata; class Mammalia; order Artiodactyla; family Delphinidae; genus Stenella; species Stenella coeruleoalba. Next base: position 90,830,415 of record NC_137148.1, read on the forward strand.
ATCTGAAATCTAGAAGGATCTAGCAGTTTGCCTACAGGAGCTCAGTAGCTCAGGGTGCAGTAGAGGGGGCAAGCCCTAAACAGACAGTTAGGAGTTCTGGGTGCCAATCCAGACTGTGTGATTGACCAGCTTCATGCATATAGGTTTGTGCTCACAGTTCCCTGGGCCTTAGTTTCCTTTGTATAAAATGGCAGAATTACACTAGTAGACCTCTTAGGACCTTTTCATTGAAAGATGAAAAAGACTGAGTGACTACTGGAGAGTTCTAGTCGCAGATCTGAAGAGGAAACAGACTGAAGAGAATTCTGTACTTCTGGACTCAATGCGGGAGTGTCCCAGAGCTGAGACCCCATTAGCTGGGTAGGTGGGGCTTTGAGACCACAGATGTATGGCTTTTAGATCAGTTTGGGACTCAAGACTGCTTAACAGAGGAGGTTGGACTTGGTCTGGTAAATTTTGTTGAGTTATTAATTTATGTTTTCTGCCTCAGTTTTCCATTTTCTTTATGCCGTATTCAGACAGTTAGCCAAACTCCCCCCCTTGCCCCAGGAGAGGACTAAGGCAGGGTGGTTTGTATTCAAACCCACCCAGCTAGGGGATTGTATGGAGGGAGCAGAGGGAAACAGTAATAGGAGAGGACTGAAGATGTAGGTCTTGGATGAGATTCCTCCAGGCTGGGAGGGAGAGAAGATACTAGGTGGATTCTCAGAAATGCACCTAACTCTGTCCTGGCACTGCTGATGGGGTGGAGATGGAAAATTCTCAGATACAAATGTACATAAAGTGGAGTGTGGGCAGAAGGGACTGTAGCCTCACTTACGTAGCAAATACGGGTAGATCTCCCCATATACGTAGCAGAGTATGATGCTTCCAGGCCTTGACCAATGCTTTGCTCTCTGCTGGAGAGGTCCTCCTTTCTTGTCTACTTGTTGACTTTGTGTTGTCGGAGCAAAATTGCAGCAAAGTTAAACAGGCAAGGAAGACCTAATCCAAAGCTATTGCAATTGAGGAGAGGATCCAGAACCAAATCTTAACTCCACTGAAACAAAGGGCAGGAGGGTTTTTAAGAGCAAAATGAGCTAGTGGAAGAGTACTTGGGGACTTTAGAAGGGGGCTAATCAATGGGATGTGTCCAGCACATTGAGTTATTCCTGATTAGGTAAATGGTTTTCTCTGTGATGAGGCCATGTGTTTGCCAGTTGGTACCATAGAAGTTAGGCTTCTCCCTCCCACAGAGAGTGGGTATGGGGGTGCCATATTCCTGATGATTACATTTCAAAGGAATGGTTCCCAGGTCCTTGAGAAATACAGTCTTGGGTTGTAAAACTGGCAAGCCGCTTTTAAGAAGGTTTACATCTCAAAGGGCAGAGAAAAAATTTACAATTACAAGTTTTCTAAAGAATTGCTCTAAGAAAAGGGAGGTCGGGGCCTAGAGTCAGAAGCAAGCCTTTCTAAAGTTGCCAAGCTGAGGGGAAACTTAAGGCCATTTGGTCACTTATTTTTATTTAAATTAATTTATTTTATTTATTTTTTGGCTGTGTTGGGTCTTCGTTGCTGTGTGCACAGGCTTTCTCTAGTTGTGGTGAGTGGGGGCTACTCTTTGTTGCGATGCGCAGGCTTCTCATTGCAGTGGCTTCTCTTGTTGTGGAGCACGGGCTCTAGGCACGCGGGCTTCAGTAGTTGTGGCACATGGGCTCAGTAGTTGTGGCTCGCGGGCTCTAGAGCACAGGCTCAGAAGTTGTGGCGCACGGGCTTAGTTGCTCCGCGGCATGTGGGATCTTCCCAGACCAGGGATCAAACCTGTGTCCCCTGCATTGGCAGATGGATTCTTAACCACTGAGCCACCAGGGAAGTCCCTATTTTTTTAATTAAATTTTTTTTTTTATTTTTGGCCACGCCACATGGCTTTGCGGTTATCTTAGTTCCCCAAACAGGGATTAAACCCGGGAGTCCTAACCACTGGACTGCCAGGGAATTCCCAGTCACTTATTTTTAAATTCCATTTTTTTGTCACTGAAAATATAACACGTCTCCTGAGTCTCTTTCTTTCCCCCATCCCTAATTTTTTACTTCAAAATCTATAGAAATTCTGATTCTTGTTCATGCATCCATCACCAGTATATGGAACTGAACTGCAAGTATTGATTTATATATTTGAGATATTTGGTTTTATTTTTGTTTGTTTGTTTTTTGCGGTACGCAGGCCTCTCCCGTTGCGGAGCACAGGCTCCAGACGCGCAGGCTCAGCGGCCGTCGCTCACGGGCCCGGCCGCTCCGCGGCATGTGGGATCTTCCCAGACCGGGGCACGAACCCGTGTCCCCTGCATTGGCAGGCGGACTCTCAACCACTGCACCACCAGGGAGGCCCCTATTTGAGATATTTGAAGCAGGGATGGTATCTTATTCCATCAGTACTGTCATGATCACATGGTTGGAAATGCAGAAAAAATATTTGCTAAACTAAGTCTTACCAATTCATACAGGCTATTCCGACTGTTTTCACTGACTGACCTTTCCATCAAACTAGCTAATTACATCAATAAATGCACTTGCTTTCCCTCACCTGTTTACCACATATGACTTGTTTTTTTGTTTTGTTTTGGTTTTTGTTAATTTGAATAGTTTGTGTTCTTAGGTTGAGTGACCAGAATTCTAACAGGACACACTACCACTCAATTTGAGTCCAGTTCAAAGACTGGATAATTTTATCCAAATTCTCAGTTTTGTCACTAAGTTTTCCACTTTCTCTGTTAGCAACACTCAGGGATGGTAACACCAAAAAGAACCTTCATGGGTGTTATGATGGTTACTTTTGGAAAAGGAATTTGAGTATCCAAATGGCTCCCAATTGTCCATCAACGAAAACACTGCCCCTCACATGGTCCCATCAGTGATCCTACTCAGGCCAAGACTTTGCCTTCACACAGCAAAGGGAAGCATTGAAGACATGGTTCGCATTGATCTCAAATTCCCTCTTCAAGACCCTCTAGTAAGAGGAAGCGTTATTCTTTTGGTCTGAATTATCCAGAACTGGTGTCTATTTTGATTAAATCCACCAGACAATTTCTAGTCAGCTCTGAGCAGTAACCCCATTGAGCCACCCAGATGGCTGAAGATGCCATGCCAACATCCTTTTTCTTAGTATGTTGTCTACCAGACACAGCCTGATTATTACCTTGGGTTTCAATAGGCTCACACACAAAAAATATGAAATATTATATGGTTGTTGTTTTTATATCAAGCAAGAGCATTATTCTACTCCTGAGACTTAATTTAGGCAATTGTGGACCAACAGTTCCTGTTGGCCACTAGAGTAGCATTTTGTCCACAGCACCAGTAGGTTACTAAATGGGTCCCATCACATGAAAGAGTTAACGTATTTCTAAAAATTATTAGTTGCCAGGTCTCAGAAAGTCGGTTATGTCCAGACCACCAGATGACAAGGAAATAACATCACATACAAGTCTCACGATAAAGTGCATCCAAATTAATTTTGCTCAGGCTAGAACATAAGGATATTTTCTAACTACAAAGAGAATGAGGTCCTTTGAGACAAACCATATTTCTTAAAATATGGGCTTCTGTTTTCAAATATCTCTTCCTCACAGCTTCCATTCTTCTACTGCTTCATTTATATCAATTACAGTGTATTTTTAATACAATTATCTGATTTGTTCACATGGAGATTGATGCAATATATATGCTGGAATGAAAAACAGTTGCATGAGAAATACATATGAGAAGATGGACTCTCAAGGGAAGATGTTTTTTCAGCACTTTTAAATCTGAGACTCCGATTGGTGCTGTGTTTGTTAGAGGCTTGTTATTTATATTGGTTTTTAAAATATTTCCTCCTAAATATCTTTGGTATGGGGGAAGAAAAGTACACATTTAGATGCTAAAAACCTCCTCTGTTTTTATGACATCTTATTAATTTGATGTGACATTGGGCTCTGATGCCAGTAAAGCGTTGGCACGAATACATGCTACTAAGTCTGGTTCATGGTGTCTCACATTTTTGAGTATCCTCCACGTTTAAGATTTTTGTTTATACACATAGAGCTTTGGAATGATGTCATTAATAAATTGTATCTCTAGTTCTCTCATGGAAAAGGTCGTGCCTCTACAAGGCCACTGAATCAGTTGATTGAATTAACCTTGCGTTAAATTCAATTCAGTTAAGAAAGCCCAAACTGCCACGATTAACCATTTCTCATTCTGTGTATCTGCTTAAAGGAGAAAACAATAATCTAACAAAGATAATCATCACACTCCACTTTTTCTCAAGGAGAAAGTTCATTGTATGCACATGGCAATCATTAAACAAAGGAGATAAAATTGAATACATTTATGATAAATCATAAGATAATTATCTTACAATAAAAAAAACTACCATGAAAACCAAGTCCTTACCCACAGATAAAAGAGATAGGCTGGCTAAGAGATGTCAACTTTCTCTAAATCTGAGTCTAGGCGGAAATATGAACAAATTATTCCTTTTTCCAGCTGTGCGACTGGAAAGTTATTTCATGCCATTTGACATATGTTTTTCTGTGCCCTCATCTGTAAAATGGGAATAAAACCACCTGCCTCTTAAGTTTGATGTAAGAATTAAATAAGACACTGTTTAAAGCACTTAAGAAAAATGATTGGTGCGTATTAAATTCTCAGTAAATACTAGTCATTATTAATTTCATTGTTAATTAGAGAGGAAAGGGCCTGAGAAGATAGGTAAAATGTCATAGCCCAATGCCTACTGGAGAGATGTGGGGATCAGGAAGTCCCAGGGGTTCATGGTTCCCTCAGTCAGTCGTGACATTTCTCTTTCTCCTCCAGACATTTCCCTTGCCTTTTCTCTTGGAGAAACCCACAAAGGTGCTCAAACTTCTAAATCCCACTTTTATTTCCTTATTAATCACAGATCTCTAGGCCTCAGCCTGCTTTCTTCTCTTCATAACTGCCACTACCCATGTTGTCCCTGGATGTCTTGTTCCTTCCAAGATGCTAGAGTTGGGGTATGAACTCCCCACCTCCTTCATTCATTTCTGGTTGGAAAGTATGAGACTCCCACAGTGGCATATAAGCATAAGGGAGGATAGCTTATGTAGGAAAAATGAAAGTCAACATGGCTTGCACTGGAGCACAGGGGCAAGGGAAGAAGCAGGAGAGAAGGGGTCAGATCATGGAAGGCCTTGAAGGTTTCGCTGGCAGGCAGGATTTTATCCTGAGGGCAAAGGTGAGTCAATGCGGTACAGTTTAAGCCTGGAGGGACCTGATCACATTTTCATTTTATACTGAGGACTTGGGTTATAGCATTGAGAATGGGTTGGAAGGCCAGATTATTTGAAAGACATAACAGGAGCCTCTTTAAAAGCTGTGGTAATGGGGATAGAGAAAAGAGACCAATATGAGGAGATATTAAGGAGGTAGATTCACCAGGACGTGGTGGCTCACAGGAGGTGGGAAGTGAGGGGCAGAGGGAGGCAAGGACTCTGGGGTTTCTGGCTTGGAAGACTAAGTGAATGATGGACATAATAAGAGGAGCCAGCTGTGAAGAAAGAGAATAAGGTGGAAAAGGCAAGCAAATGGGCTCTCTGCTAGAGCCTGCAGAAGGAACATGGCCCTGCTGCCACTTCGATTTTAGCTCAGTGAGACTCATCTCAGATTTCTTTCTTTGTTTTTTAAAAATATTTATTTATTTATTTATTTATATAGCTGTGCTGGGTCTTAGTTGCGGCATGTGGGATCTAGTTCCCCGACCAGGGATTGCACCCAGGCCCCCTGCATCGGGAGCGCAGAGGCTTAACAGCTGGACCACCAGGAAAGCCCCTCATTTCAAATTTCTGACCTTCAGAACTGTAAGATAATATATTAGTGCTGTTTTAAGCCAGTCAGTTTGCGATAATTTGTTACAATAGTAATAGGGAACCAATATAGGCCATTTTAGCTCCAGAGCTTTCTGTGAGGTCAGACAAGGATGCGCTGGGGCCTACATCATAGCGTGACTTCTCCCTCTTTCCACGCTGCTCCCTTCACCTCCTTTCCACACATGTTGGGGCACCAAGGGCACTCCCAAGTAAGCATCCTGCACGTGAAACTCTGTCTTGGAGTCTGCTTCCCAGAAAACCAACCTGGGACAAATTGTAAAAGCTCATGTTAACTTCCTATGATTGTAAATATATGACTGACAAATATAGTAAAGCTTATCATTGTTATCCCTTTTCAGTGTCACTCAAAAAGTATAATGCCTAACATGAATTGCACTGGCCCTGATATTAAGACAATGTGAAGTAAACATGAAGAACATGAGCTTGACAGGAAGATATGAGTTCAATTCCAGCTCCTTTACTTGGTCACATTACTTAAACTTTTTGGATTTAATTCCCCTCACTTGCCATCCCCTGCCCCATAAATAGGAATGATAAACACTTTCCCCCACTAGGTAGCATTAGAGTATTTAAACACCATTACTGATCTATGTCAAGGGCTCAATGAAAGATAGTCAAGCCCCCTCAGCTCTACCTCACTGTTATAATTGATGCTCCAGGTGGCGGAGGCAAGTCACCACTAAACTACATGATTCTGCTGTCAAAATGTGTGCTTCAAGCTAGGAGGGGTCTGGGAGATCAGTGTGACCTGGGGAGGTGAAGGAAGGCTTCTTGAGGGATATGGGAACTTAGCTGGGCTAATAAAAACACCTGAAAGAGAGAAGGGCTGGGAGAAGGCACCATAGGGATCCTCATTTCCAACTCTAGTGTGTAGTTCTAGTTCAGGTAAACAGAATTTGGAAGCGCAAGTACCAGATAATCAAGTTTGCACAGTGCTGCTCTTGTTTTAGTTGTTTTAACTGGCAACGTTAGACATGGAAGACAGTATATCTTGTAATGTATACAGTGTATTTTGATCTGTTTTACATAAGTATGAAGTATTATTATAACCAAGAGGAATCTGAGAAGGAAAAAAACTGGATAAGGACAACAATGTTGAGCTATGTACTCATCTCAAATAAATGCATAAAACCTTTGAAATTATGACATAACCAGTACTGTTAGATTTATGGTTATGGGTATTGCTCTCATTCCAAGCTCCTACTTTACATTTATCAACTTTATATTCATATGGCATCTCTATTTTCAACGTCTTAGAAATTTCTCCCTTTCCTAGTAACCTTTTCAGCTGAAATTTCATATGCTTCATATTAGCTCAGAAGGAAATTTTTTTGTGTGTGTGGCTATGTTGGGTCTTTGTTTCTGTGCGTGGGCTTTCTCTAGTTGCGGCGAGCGGGAGCCACTCTTCATCGCGGTGCATGGGCCTCTCACTGTTGCGGCCTCTCCTGTTGCGGAGCACAGGCTCCAGACGTGCAGGCTCAGTAGTTGTGGCTACGGGCCCAGTTGCTCTGCGGCATGTGGGATCTTCCCAGACCAGGACTCGAACCTGTGTCCCCTGCATTGTCAGGCAGACTCCCAACTATTGCGCCACCAGGGAAGTCCCAGAAGCAAATTTTTTTTCTGGTAGGTTGAACCTATCCGTTCAGCCATTTCTGAGTTACTCAAGCATGAACAAATGTTTAGGAAATTTGTCAAGATCCACTTTTTATGTGTTCAGATTTAATTCAAGATGGTTTAAACTTAAATCCCCAGAGCTGTCATGCACGTATTCTCTCAGGAGAAAAACATCCTTTGCTTTGAGATATAATTGGTTGAGGTTTACACTCCACTTTCTGTGTAAATGGAGTTTGGTTATGAAGAGATCTACTCAGATCCTGGAAAACCTTTTGGGTTTCCTGACCCTCCATGCATATTTATAAGAATGCTTTTTTTCTTTTTTTCCCCCCAAATTATCAACTTTCTAGGAGAACTTGAAGGTAACAACTCCTATCTGGCTGTTTACTGTCAGAAAATAATAAAATCTTATTTATGAAAAATTGGAAAAATAAAGATTTTAAATATTTATTTATTTATTGAAACTTGGGCATTAGTCCTTGTTCAGTTGTAGACAGCAATATCTGTATTGCTAACAGCATCTTTTAAGCAAATATTATTGGGTATATTGATAAGACTTTTCCAAGATGGCATACTATTCATCATAAGATTTTAAGTGCTCTGAAATACTGGGAACTTACAAAATTAAAAAGAACTAAAGTAGGAATAGGTGGATGGGGTAGAGACAAGAGAGAAGAGGGCAGAGACACCTTCCTCATGACCTGGCAGACAGTCTCAAAACATATGAATGTATCCTAGTTATCTATTGTTGCGTGACAAATCACCTCAAAATTTATGACTTAAAACAATAATCCTTTTAATATCTCTGGGGGTTGGCTGGGCTCAGACAATTATTGCTCAGGGTCTCTCATGCATTTGCAGCTTCTAGGGCTAGCATCCTCTGAAGGCTCACTCACTGACTCACTCAGGTGTAGCACCTGGGCTGGGAAGCCTCAAACACCTAAGGCTCCTTGGGCATCTCTTTCTGTCTTTACATGGTCTCTCCACATGGTTTCTCCAGCATGGTAGCTTCAGCATAGCCAAACATTTTTCAAGGTAGTTCAAGGCTTCAAAGATCCGTGTCCCAAGTGAGACAGCCAAATGGAATCTGTATTTTCTTTTCTAACCTGGCCTCAGAAATCAAGTCACAAAGGTCCACTCAAGTTGGACGGGAGGAGACAGACTCCACCTCTTGATGAGAGGTGTGCCAAAGAATCTACAGATGTGTTTTAAAACTTCCACAGGATTTCATAGACCTCTGGCAGAAAGTCTGGGACAGAATAGTGAGTCATTCACTAAACCACAGATTAGTTAGTTCATTGTGGTTCCTTTTCTGCTGTGGTAGAAGGATACTGCCATGTTTAAGGGCTCCTGCTCTGGAGTTAGAATGCCTGCCTCTGCCCTTACACTTACTAAGCTTGAAACCTTAAACAAGTTCCGGTGCCTCAGTTTTCTTATAAGTTGGAGATAATGAGAGCTAACGTTTATTGAGCACTTAGTAGGTGGCAGGCATTGTCATAAGTGCATTATATACTACCTTATTTTATCACCAAGATAACTCCATGAGGTAGTTACTTTACCTCCTAAATCATAGGGTTGACAATAATAGAGACATCTTTCAGGTGTGTCTGTGGTGTGGATCAAATGAGACTTATTACTTTCCCTCTTGACGTTATTAAACCTGATGGGGCAAATTCTAGTGATGCCAGGTCAGGAGGGTGAGCCATTTCCAGAAATGGACCAAATGTGCACAATGCCACGTAGGAGCGCAGACTGTTCCCAGTCTAGTGCGGAAGACCCAAGGAGGATTAGATTTCTTGATAGGAGTTAAAAATGCATAAAAGATCAGTCATTCCGGGTCTTACTTGGGGTTACGGGTACAGAATCCAGCGCAGTCCAGCAGAGTAGGACCACGAGCCCCGCTTTGAGTTTGCAAAAACGGAAGCGTTTATCTTTTTCCTGAAAAAGAAATCCATGACTTGGGGCAGTGAAAAGAGTTCTGGCCAGAGAACACGCTCCCTCAGCCTGGAGCGTCCGCAGGTGTCGAGAGCCCGCTTCTTAGCCGGATGCACGACGCTGACACCCTACCCGGGCGGCCTCCCCTCGCGTCCCCGTCGCCACCCTCAGTTCCCTGACTCCACGAGCCTCCTTCCCCTCCTCCCTCTTCCCTAAGGTGCCTACTCCCGCGACTGCAGAGCGCCCATCTTCCCAGGCCGGGCAAAACCCGGAGAGCTGGAATCCCTCTCCTGGAGCGCCCGGGCGGCCACTGGGCATGCTCAGTCGTCAGGCAGGTTCGGGGCCGCGAGCGCGTGTGCGCCTCGCAGATTCCTCCCGCGGCCGCGCGTCCTCCGCCTCCCGAGCAGGGAGCGGGCGCATGATGGCGGCGGCGGCTGGGAGCGCCAGCAGCGGCAGCGGCGGCGGCGGCGGCGGCGGCAGCAGCAGCAGCGACACGTCCAGCACCGGCGAGGAGGAGAGGATGCGGCGCCTCTTCCAGACGTGCGACGGCGACGGCGACGGCTACATTAGCAGGTACTCGGGGAGGTCCGCGAAACAGGCTGGGGCGCGATCAGCCTCTCGGCGCTGCCCTTGACCTCTCCTCTGGCCCCTCGTCCCCAACTTCCAGCAAGTTGCTCAGAAGCTCACGCGAAAAGTTGCCTGCGACTCTGAGAGCGCGTCGCCAGCTCGGCCACTGAGGCCGAGGGGCTGCTCTGCTTGTCTTCTGGAGGTGCCAGGTGGTCCAACTTTTCCCAGCGCCGTCTTTGTCTGGGCATTGGGAGACATCTCTTTCGGATGGGAGTTCCCCCCCGGAGCCCGGAGCGCTCCTGCCTGTGGGGAGACGAGTTATGGCCACTTGTTCCCGATAGAAGAGGCTGTCCTGCAGATGTGGGTGTCAAGATGCTGGGCCACCAGGCAGCGATCTTGTCCGGTTGCTCGGTGGACAGACCCGGGGCCGGACCAGGATAGGGATGCGCTCTCAGTGACAAGAGTTGACCATGAAAACAAGCTGTGAAAAACTTTCGTGTGGCACAGAGACCCTGCGTTCCCAACTTCGGAGTCCAAAGAATGGGCATAGTTTGCCGCTCAGTACTGATTTAATAAACCTATTAGCCTGAGGGGAACGAAGCGCCCAGGTGCAAACTAGGGGTTTAGAGGTGAGGCTGGAAATAGACCCTACGCCCTAGCCCGGCTCCGCGCTCTAACCAGGTGAGCCTCCGGAGGGGTCTCGGGGCGCCTCTGCGCGACCACTCCTAGCCCTCGCTGTGCTTGCCTCCAGCTCCCCTTCAGGGGCGGTGTTGCAACGTCAAGCGGCAGGGCTTGGCAAAATAATTACTTCTGCCCAAATTTTTATCACTTATCAGACACTGATGGTGAAGAAGGTAATCGTAATGTTTTCTGGTATGCTTATATGAAAGGTCGACACCGGGCGCTGAAGCCTGTACGCGCCGAAATGTCAATTGCCTTCAAAGGCGTAGGCAGCCTGAATTGTGTACTACATCTTTCTTTAGCCTTTGTCTTGGTGATGCCGAAGATCCTCTGAAAATTCCAGGATGCCTCCTGCAGTTTGTCCTTGCCTACCTAGAGAAAAAAAGAGTGGGGAATCCCTCCCCACCCCCAAATTTTAAAAAAAAATCTCTGAAACAGGTGGTTTGACATGTAAAAGAATTTGACAGTTAAAGAATTAATTATTTATTTGGGACTTCACTCAATTATGATAATTCTTAGCTGAACTTTATTACTTTCCTGAAGTTTCATTGGGAAACATTAGAAAGATATCAGAAAACTGTATGGAGTAATTATGTTATGAAATGGAAAAAAATATGTAACTCTAGTTGACCTCATATAGATTTTTATCTGGAAGTCTTTCCCTGTTTTGGTTCTGGGTTAAAAAAATTTCATCCTATAGTTTAGGATTTGGGGTTTTTTAACTTTATTTATTTTTGGCTGCGTTGGGTCTTCATTGATGCGCGCGGGCTTTCTCTAGTTGCTGAGAGTGGGGGCTACTCTTCGTTGCGGTGCGCGGGCTTCTCATTGCCGTGGCTTCTCTTGTTGCGGAGCACGGGCTCTAGGCATGTTGGCTTCGGTAGTTGTGGTTCTCGGGCTCAGTAGTTGTGGCTCACGGGCTTAGTTGCTCCGTGGCATGTGGGATCTTCCCGGACCAGGGCTTGAACCTCTGTCCCCTGCATTGACAGGCAGATTCTTAGCCACTGCGCCACCAGGGAAGTCCCGTTTAGGGTTTTTTTGTTGTTCTTTTCCTACTTGAAAAGCCGTTATCTCATTTGCAATAATAAAAACTATTTACATTCTTCATGTTAGAATGCAAAAAGAATTTAATTTCAGATGGGCAAGAGTGCATATAGAAAACTAGCAAAATTCTCTCCTTTCCTGCCACTAATCCTATTAATATGTTGCTTTACCTGAACTACACTTTCTGTGTAAATGCTCATATTGTTTTGAATGGGGGCTATAGGAGCACTGAAGGATAATGAATTCTTTAAGCACAGTTTGAGAACTTTGTTTTGGAGGGTGAAGCATTGTAAGGGCATGATGTTAAAGAAGGAATTTTAGATGAAGGTAGAAACCTGCTGGGGCAAAAGTGGGAAAAAATGTTATCCTTCCTTGAGCCGCATCACTTTAATATATCTGCTTGAAAGTTGGAAGGCATGTGCAGTAGTGGACCCAAAGCCAAAACTTTAGCTGTGGGCAGAGTTGCCCTGGAAGTTATTTTTAGGCTGTGACATAATTTCCATATAGGAGTAGTTCAGGGATGGCAATCTCATGAGAGCAGGCACCAGAGAACTTGTCTAGAAGTGTGTTTACATAGCAAGCACAGTTTTATTGGAATATATGTTTATTTGGTATGCTTGAGGAATGGAGTTAATGAAAATAATGACTCCCTTTCCAATGTCACTCCTTCGTGCTGCCCCTATTTAATGACTTTACTGACCACTGTACAGTGGAAGATAAGGTGTGGAATGCTGTGAATTTTCTCTTTTATTAAACATGAGAGTTGGGCTTTCTGCTTTAAAACCTTGAAAACCTTGAATTCTTCTAAAGATGTCAAGTTTATGCTAATCATAAATAGCTGTATCCTTTAGGATTTCAGTTTGTCTATAATAGAATCACAAATAAGTGTTGACTGTCACACCTAGAAGTCTTGAGGTGGGCCATCCACGCTGAGGCAGCAGCTCCAGAGTGGTATCAATGTCCACCTTCCTTGTATCTTTCTGCATTGCATTCTTCACATGGAGCATTCATCCTCATGGTTATCTCGCAGTTCTAAAATGATTGCTGCGTCTCCAACTTCATCTCCAAGTTCTAGGGAGGGAAGGTGTAAGAGGAAGCTGAAATGAATGCTGCCTGTATCATCAAAGCACAGCTTTCCCAGATCCCTAAATTGACATCATGTTGGTCAAACTACATCACTGTACCATGCCTGCTTGCAGTAGAGTTTAAGGAAGTATGTCATCCAATTGGGTACATCGCCTCCTATACAAAAGCTGAGTTCTGTTATTAAGAGTGGGAAATGGATATTGGGTAGGCAAGTAGCAACCAATACGTATAATAAAATTCCCCATGTTAACCTAAATTCAACTATATTGGCTCCAGTCCTTTTACCTAGCCCTTATCCTCAAACAGGAGTGAGCTGGAGATGTTATATTTGGAGGAAGGATGAGTGGAAGGGAGACTGAGGCCATTGGGGAAATATCAGGGTACATCATTTCAGGAAGCAGGGAGGTAAAAGTTAGGGCTTTGTGTCTTAAATATCCCCTTGGCTCAGCCTTCCCCATCAAACTGACAAAAAGGGTATTAGCTAGCTGGAGGTTCCTGGAGTTGCTACTTCTGCCCTGGAGCTTCCAGCCTGCCAGAGGGACCCAGAATCATTTCCATGGATACTTAGGTGGAGCAGACAACTACCGTCAGGTGGAGCCAAGCCATAGCTTGGACAGTGTGACCACAGCAGGCTCTTCTGGTGCATTTATTAACCTTACAATGAGTTTTGGGAGCCCTATATATCATGTTGTAGGAGATGGTGGTTTTACTCTATTTGTTGAAATTAATTTCCCTTTGGAATTTTAAAGCTTCTTGTTTTTATCCTTCAGTTTAAGAAACTGTTGAACATTTTGACAAATATCTAAAACCAACACTTAACATTTATATCTAGTCCCCAAGCCTCAGCTTAAACATTGTTGCCTTAGAGAGAACTTCCATGACCACTGTATCAAAGTGTTAGGGAATTCCCTGACAGTCCAGTGGTTAGGACTCAGTGCTTTCACTGCCGAGAGCATGGGTTCAATTCCTTGTTCACGGAACTAAGATCCCACCATTGGCTTTCTTCCAAAGCACTCTTTACAACTTGTTATTACATTTCTATTTATTACTTTGCCCATTTATTGTCGTTCTCCCATTGGCCTTCATGAGGGCCAGAATCATGTCTGTTTTATTAAAACAGTACACTCAGGATCTAGCACAGTATTTGCCATATAGCACTCAATCAGTAAATTCTGATGAATAAATGACCAAGAATCAACAGTGGTATGTCCATATAGGTTGAAAAATCTTTCAAGCATTTTCCATGTTTATGAGATACTTAAATGTAAGTATATTTTATTATATAATATTTTCCTTTAAAATAACTTCTTTTTGGTTATATAAAAGGTATTTTTGTTGATGAAAATTTGCAAAATACAGAAATATATAAAAATAAAATCAAAAAAATAAAATCAAAATCACCCATTATCCCATAATTAAGGTGTATTATTTCTGTTTTCCTGGTGACATATCTATACCATATCATTCCTCTAGTACGTTTAAAATGATTCAATAAAAGGAAAGGCATCTCATTTTCATGGTTAGGAAGTTTTAATATTGTTATGGTGGCAATACTCCCCCATTTCGCCCCAACCTTCCCAGCCCTAGGTAACGATTAATCTACTTTCTATCTCTATTGATTTGCCTATTACGGATATTTTATGTAAATGGAATCATGCATTATGTGACCTTTAGTTGCTTGTGTTTTGGTGTTATATCCGAGAAGGTTTTGTCTAATCCAAGGTCACAAAGATTCACTCCTATGTTTTCTCCTGAGAGTTTCATAGATATAGTTCTTACATTTAGGTTTGTGATCCATCTTGAGTTTATTTTTGTGTATGGTGTGAAGAAGGGGTCCAAGTCCATTCTTCTGCGTGTGGCTATCAAGTTGTTCCAGCATCATTTGTTGAAAAGACTGTTCTTTCCTATTTTCATGACACTCTTGTCAACAATCAATTGACCATAAACATAAGAGTTTATTTCTGGACTCTCAGTTCTTTTCCATTGGTACATATACCTGTCCTTATACCAGTACCACACTATTTTGATTACTGTTACTTTGTTGTAAGTTTTAAAATTGAGAAGTGTGAATCCTCCAGTTTGGTTCTTCTCTTTTTAAGATTGGTTATTCTTAGTCCTCTGAGTTCCCATACACATTTTAGGAGCAGCTTGTCAGTTTCTTCAAAACAGGCAGCTGGAATATTTGATTGGGGTTGTGTTGAATCTATAGACCAATTTGTTCACATGCATTTTTAGTAAGTATATTTTTCAAGATAGTTTTGTTTTTTTCCACCAGCCCTTTATTTTACAGTCTTAATTTGGAGTCAGCAGGTTAGTGAACATCTGAAGTAATAATAGCAAATGTGTATAGAAGCTTTTATAGTTTACAATCAATTGGTCCATATATTATCTCATTTAATTCTGGCAACAGGAATTAATATCTCTGTTTTAAGACAGGAAGCCAAGATAACATAGCCTCTAAGGAAAAAGAATGAACCTGTGGCCCTTACTTGAGAGCCTGTTTTACCATAAATGCTGCACAGCTAACACCAGAAAACCTATTAAAACCCCTAAAGCCTTAAAGTTATTTCCTGTTTAATTTACCCAAGGTCTATGGTGCAGATGAATTTTCATTTTAAAACTGGCTTCTTAGCATCAGTGGGAATGGCATTTAAATTCTGGGTACAGAAGGTGAGGCATTTGCACTCTAAATGAGTTTCCATGGGGGTCTCAGCTGGGGAGACTCTCTGTTGTTCAGTAAATTGAAAATCTCTTTAAGTGTTAGTCCCAGAGTAGAAACCGTATGGAGAGAAAGGGCATTTCCTTAGAGAACAGTTAATTGTCAGCTTCTCATTGTCATTTCAAAATGTCAGTTGAAATATGTAAATGAGTAATTACTAAATCTGTGCAATTGATTATTGATGACTCTGAGGGGAGAAAAAGAGTTGGGTAGGCAGAAGGACTCTCTGGACCTATTCATTGTTCAAATATTTGGGTCCCTGTCCCTTAGCAAAGTGAAAATGTAAACGGAACAAATTGCTAGGTTGACCCAATAAGCATTAAATATGTTTGTCTGATGTGATAGTTGTTAGTTGAGTTTAAGTGTAGCCCTCAGTTGAATATTTAGTTGTGAAACTTTTGCTTGGAAAACTCTAGATAGATGAGCTCTTTGTTTAATTTTTTAAATATTCACATCACAATGTAGAAGATAGTTGAAAATACATCTTAGACTTGATGTTGGTGTTAATTGGGCACCTATTCAACATTGTGGCAAGTGCCGTAGATTAAGGCACCTGTTGTCTGTTGTTTAAAAGTTCTCATGTACACATTTGTGATACAGATGAAGGAAGTAAAAACAGATAGGATGAAGGAGGGCATTTATGTAAAAGTGTGACTGTATTGCATTTAAATGTCAGAATTTTTCACTTCTTTACAAAAAAATCAGAACTTCTTTCTGAGAATAACAACCTTAACAGAATATTCCACATTAGAGGTTAATGCTTTTAGACAAGAGTTTTACTTTAACAATTGTATGTACTGTAGAGTCTTAACCTGAGTGTACTTCATGATAAACAGCGTGGAAATCATTGAGAGAATATTGTTGGGGAAGTATTTACTCTTCTAAAAATATGTTGGCAGTTTTATATTTATTGTAAGAAAAGGGTGAAATCAGTGCTGCTCATCTCCCTCCCCCTTCTTGGTTTCCTAAGTTCCTTCATCACTGACCAGAATTATTCTCCTAGTGTTGTAACATGCAGGCTCGGCTCCTCCAGGCCACTTTACATGGACATTAAAGTCATTTTTCTATAAAATAAAGCTGAGCAGGCAGCTCCTCGTAAAGTCCTTCAACAGTTAGTTGCCTGTTTCTTACAGCTAATTTCAGGCTCCTCCCAGGGCCTTTTGATTTGAAGCGCCTGGCCATCTGGCACAGTGATTGTATCCCCTCTAGCATTATCTTTCACACTCCCTCCTCTGGCAGGCCCAGCTGTTCCACACTTCAGTGCTTTGCACATGCAGCTCCTCTGTAAGTGCCCTTCTTTCCCCTTGTTGTCTGGTAAGCACCTTCTCAGTTTTCCTAGACTCAGTTCTTATGCAGCTCTTTCTCTCTGGAGACTTTCCCTCATGCCTCAGGACCTTATACACACTCCTAGGCCAGCACAGCTCACCTTTGATATTCTCACTGTTTCCATTTCCTTGCTTCCCACACTCAAGGCAGAGACTATACTTCTTTTGTCTTTTGTCTTCATAAACTCAGTGCCCAACACATAATAGAAATTTATTAAATATTGATCAAATAAAATTGTTCATGTGTAATGGTAATTTCAAACACTTTAGAATACTTAGAAAAAGATTTATCAGGTTTTGTCCAACTTAGAAGAAGCTGAGAACCTAAATGGCTGTCGACAGATGAGTGGATAAAGATGTGGTACATATATACAATATATAAAATATATAATATATATAATATAATATATAAAACATATATATAAAAGAATGAAATAATGCCATTTGCAGCAACATGGATGCAACTAGAGATTATCATACTGAATGAAATAAATCAGAAAGAGGAAGGCGAATACCATATGATACCACTTACATGTGGAATCTGAAATATGATACAAATGAACTTATTTACAAAACAGAAACAGACTCACAAAGAAAACAAACTTATGGTTACCAAGGGGAAAGGGGGTAGGGGAGGAATAAATTCAGAGTTTGGGATTAGCAGATACAAACTACTATATATAAAACAGATAAATAACAAGGTCCTACTTTATAGCACAGGGAACTATATTCAATATCCTGTAACAAACCATAGTGGAGAATAATATGAAAAAGAATATATATATAAGTGAATCACTTTGCTGTACACCAGAAACTAACACAACATTGTAAATCAACTATACTTCAATAAAAAAGAAGAAGCTGAGAAATATTTATATTTGAAAATACGTATCATGTGCATTTTACCTAATCTAGAATATTAGAGTGATGGGGACTCTGTGCCCCTTCAGCTAACTAGTCATGTGACTTTAGGCAAGTCACACAAACCTCTCCAATCAGTCTTCTTCTATAAAGTGATTTTAACATCTTTTTCAGGACTGAAAACGTTTTATTTTATGGACTGTAAGTACTAGGATTTTTTTGGTAGCATATTTTTTTGGAAAAGCATACTGATTAAATTAGTCCCATTGGGCAACTGTTGGTGTTTGCTTGTGAAGTAACTGTGATAAATCCATAGTTTCTCTGTATTAGTAGCTGTTATCATCCAATAGGCTTCAATACCATCTAGTTAGTAGTATTTTCAAAAGCATTGAACTGTTGGTTAGGTTTTGTGTCAGTTCTTGAGTAAAGATTATAAGATGAAGTAAATGAAAAAAAAAAAAACCAAACTACTCTTAATTGTGTATTCCAGTTGTTACTAAAAAGTTGTTTGGCAGTCTACCACATGGTTCTATCCTGACTCTTTCAGGGTATAATATAAATGCTTTAAAAAATATTTTCAAATTAATATTTATAGTCTACTTTTCTTAGGCTGTTCCTTTCTGGTTACTGGGTATTCACAGTGAACAAACATTTTAAACTAATCACAGAATAAAAAACTAATAATAGAATTAAGGGAATTTACTTAATCCAAACTTGTGTTACAGTAACTTCTATTCAGTTTCTTTCACCTACCAGATTATAAACTTCATGAGTGTAACAACCATGCCTTTTATCTCTCATACCACCTGACACTATTCCTTGTACATAAATGCTGTGTACATAGATGTTAAATCAGTGTTGAATGAATGAAGTGATGGATTAATACTACCTTAAGACAAAATTATGTTGCTACTTCTACACTTGCAAGGTAGGATTTTGATTTTTCTTATTCCTAAAATAGAGAAAAACTCCTGTGTCAGTGTTAACCTGTCTCTAACTGTATGCTTACATGCTTCCATCAGTAAAATAACATGGAACGAGGAAAACACAAAGACTATTGCCATGTAAGTTAGTTTGTTGAAGTCCCCTATTTTTGGTAATATAAAATAAAGTTCCCCTTAAAGGAGTAATTTGCTATCCATAGTGGTTTTTTACTTTATAGATTCCTTCTCAATCTTCAGTCCCTATAGCATCTGCTGACTGTCATACCAGAGCAAATTTAAGAATATTAATTTTTATTTTTAAATGTTTATTGAATGCCCACTGTATGCAGAGAGGAATTCAAAGATGGGTGTGTTACAACATCTTCCTTTAAGGAGTATTTGGTCTTATGCAATAAGTACACACATGACCAGAAACAAGGAAAAGTGCAAAGCATCTAGGAAGGTTCAGGGGAAGGGAGGAAAACACCTGGGCTTTATAGGAGGATATTGTTTTAGTAAGTTTGCTGCAAGGAATATGTAACTGGCCCAGAATGATCGCTTAGCTTCACCTCCCATCATAGATCATGGCCTCTGTCTTTACTTCAGCCAGAGTGGCTCTAGTGATGGCTTCCCTGCTGCCCTGCACCCTCCCACAGACAAAGGAGCCAAGGGCAGCCCTGGTGACAAGGAGAGACCGCCCTGCAGAGGCCCTGGCTTCCTCAGCGACTGCCTGGACTTGTCAGGTGCACAACCCTGAGCTGTTGTGGAGGTCACACCCTGTGGAGCAGCAACCAGAGAGAGACAGGAAACAGGAGGGAACCAGCTGTGAGGCTTCTCCTCCTTCCTTCCCGCCTGAGGACCTGTTCTGAATGCAGTAGTTTCCTCTGGCCCTGTAAGACCAGACAACCAGCTACGTGTGCTGCAGAGCTGTGGCCAGCTTGCTTGCACACCCCTTACGTTAGCTTTTCCCGCTTTGTTTCCTCATTCAGCTTTTCCCTTCACTCATGCTTTCCTGAGACTGCACCCCCAATAATGTATAAGCATGTAAGTTTAAGACAGAACCCGTATAAACAGCTCAAAAAAGGAGATTATTGTTTAAATACATTGGGCTTCATTGGCCCTGAACCTAATTGCAAAACAATAAAAAAATAAAATTCATTCAATAAGGAAAAATACAAAGAAAAAGAGATCATTCTTAATCTCATCTACCCAGAGATAGTAAGAGTAAATACACAACAGATACACACAGATATGATGTAGTGCTCATTATTTGTTGCCCACATCTATCCCTACTTCTCTTCTTTCCAGAAGATCCCTAACAAAAGTGCAGGCAGCCTCTCCTCCTACAAGAAACCCATGTATTGCAGGGTCCCACCTCCCAATGTAAGGGGAAGCCTGACAGACATAAGGGTAATCCCAGCCTCTTGATAACATTTGAGTTAGGAATGGACATGTGATAAGACTTGCACTAATGAGTCTCTAGAAACAGTGTGCTGGAGATAGCTAGAAAAGGTTTCCATGTTCTTCTGGTAGAGTTTCTGAAAGCAGCTCCTTCTCTCTTTCCCTCCCAAACGGGAGATAAACATGAAGAGGATGCCTGTACCCTTGATTGCCAGTAGTAGCCACTACAGATCCAAAGGAGATTAATATTAGGAAGAAGACCACACTTTTTTTTAAAAGCTTATTTGTTTATTTATTTTTGCTGTGTTGGGTCTTCGTTTCTGTGCGAGGGCTTTCTCTAGTTGCGGCGAGCAGGGGCCACTCTTCATCGTGGCGCGCAGGCCTCTCACTATCGCGGCCTCTCTTGTTGTGGAGCACAGGCTCCAGACGCGCAGGCTCAGTAGTTGTGGCTCATGGGCCTAGTTGCTCTGCGGCATGTAGGGATCCTCCCAGACCAGGGCTCGAACCCGTGTCCCGTGCATTAGCAGGCAGATTCTCAACCACTGCGCCACCGGGGAAGCCCAGAAGACCACACTTTTAAGGGAGAAGAACAGCATGGAAACAGCTAGAGCCTTCATGATATTGATTGAACCACCCTGCCTCTAGCCTTCCTGCTGCACAATACACTTCTTTATTATTTAAGATCTCTTGAGTTATATCTTCTTTACTTATGCCCTAAAGCATACTAATGTATTTATATATAAATGGGATTTTACTAGGCAGGGTGTTTTGTAATCTACTTTTTTTTTTACATACTATATCATGTAAATTTGCCATGTAAATATAGACCTCATATCACCATTTAAAATTAAGTATTTCATGGTGTGTGTGTGTGTGTGTGTGTGTGTGTGTGTGTGTGTGTGTGTAACTTGATATATTATACTAGTTGCCTCTCTACAGAAATGTTACTTTACTTTCTTAGTTTATTTGTTGCTTACCGCAAAACTCAGTGGCTTAAAACAACGCATATTTATCATCTCAGTTTCGTGGGTCTTTAATCCAAGCATGGCTTAGCTGGGTCCTCTATTTAAGGGTCTCTTAAGAGGCTGCAGTCAGGGTATCGGCTGGAGCCAAAGTCATATCAGGGTTCAACTGGGCAGATCCGTTTCTCAGCTTCCTCAGCGGTCGTTGACAGGATCCAGTTCCTGGAGAGCTGTTGGACTGACGGCTTCAGTTCCTCCCTCACTGTTGACCCGAGGCCACCCTCTGTTCCTTACTCGATGCTCCTCTTCCCCAGAGCAAGCGAACAAGAAGGGCCAGCAAGACAGAAGCCACAGTCTTTTGTACCATGATCTCAGAAGTGACATCCATCACTTTAGCAGTATTCTGTTCTTTAGAATCAAGTCCCAAGGTCCAGCTGACACTCAAGGGGAGGGGATTACATAAGGGTGTGACTCCCAGGGGGCAGGGTTCATCCGGAGCTATTTTAGAAGGCTACCTATCCCACTTGCTGATTACAGACAGTTATCTGTAAGCCAAGGAGAGAGAGGCCTCAGAATGAAAGCAACACTTCCAGTACCTTGATCTTGGACCTCTAAGCCTCCAGAATCGAGAGAAAATAAATTTCTGTTGTTTAAGCCACCTAGTCGGTGCTACTTTGTTATGGCAGCACTAAAAATCTAATAAACCCCTCTATGAATATCTGGGTTAATATATTACTAATTGCCTTCCAGAATTTACTGTGCCTCCTGGAACCTGTAAAAGTGCCCATTTCCTCACATAGTCAGTAACGTTACACATTATTACCTTTTTTAGCCTTCACCAATCTGACCTCTGAATAATGGTATCACATTGTTTAATTTTACAATTCTTTGAGTCCTAGTAAATTTGGACATCTTTTTGATTTATTTATTGACTAGCTCTGTTTCTAGTTTGTGTCTTTTCTCAATTCTCATTTTTTTTCTGTTAGAGAATTTGTGTTTTTCTTTTTGGTTTATAAGAAGTCTTTGTATATTAGGAATATTAATTTTTTGTCAGGTTGCAAATGTTTTCCCCAAATTTTTGCTTTAGTTTAAAATTTGTGATATCTTTTGCAAAACATAAGTTTTAAATTTAAATGTAGCCAAACCTGTCACTTTCTTCTTTTACTTTTGCACATGTTAAGGCTCTATCTATCGAGCTCAGTAGATAAATATTGACATTATTTTCTTATAGCTATCTTATGGTTCATTTATAAATATCTAATTCTTCTGGAATTTATGTGTATATGATTTACATGATAGGAAGCATCATTTTTTCCCCAAATGATTAGTCATTTGTCCTAATCCCATTTAATAAATCCATTCTTTCCCTGATGATCTGAATGTATGCTTTATATATACTAACTTTAAAAGTATATATATTTGCATTTGATTATAGATCCTACATTTTCTTTTATTGATCTATCTGTTCTTGTATTAATACTGTTACTTCATAATATGGTTAAATATGCCATATGGATTGGCTTCCGTCATTGTCTCTCCTCACCCCCAAAAAAACCATTTTGGCTATTCCAGGCATTTTTCCCATCTAAAAGAACTTTAGAAATTCCATTGAATTGTTTTTCCTTCTAGTTTTATTGAGGTAAAATTGACATACAGAACTGTATAAGTTTAAGGTGTACATTATAAAGATTTGACTTACTTACATCATGAAATAATTACATTAAGTTTAGTGAACATCTATCATCTCATATAGATAGAAAATGAAAGAGAAAGGAAAAATATTTTTCCTCGTGATGAGCACTCTAAGGATTTATTACTCTCTTAACTACTTTCATATAATGTAACACACAGAGGCGTCAATTATACTTATTATGCTGTACATCACACCCCTAGTACTTATTTATCTTATAACTAGAAGCTTGTACCTTTTGACCG
The DNA here is from genome assembly GCF_951394435.1 of Stenella coeruleoalba. Taxonomy (NCBI): domain Eukaryota; kingdom Metazoa; phylum Chordata; class Mammalia; order Artiodactyla; family Delphinidae; genus Stenella; species Stenella coeruleoalba. The sequence continues at coordinate 90,853,353 of NC_137148.1, forward strand.
CCTTCATCCAATTCCCCCTTCCTCCATCCCCCCACCTCCGGTAACCACAAATCTGATCTCTTTTTCTATGAGTTTGTTTGTTGGTTTGTTTTTGAAGTATAATTGACTGTGTTAGTTCCTGGTGCACAACATAGTGATTGGATATTTCCATACAATACAAAATGATGACCATGATAAGTCGAGTTACCATCTGTTCCCTTACAAAGATGTTACATTATTTTTGACTATATTCCCCATGCTGTACCTTTCATCTGGTGACTTATTTTGTAACTGGAAGTTTGTACCTCTTAATCTCCCTCATCTATTTCTCCCCTCCCCCTAACCTCCTCCCCTCTGGCAACCATCTATTTATTCTCTGTATCTATGACTCTGTTTCTGTCTTGTTATGTTTGTTCATTTGTTTTGTATTTTACATTCCACATATGAGTGAAATCATATGGTGTTTGTCTTTCTCTGTCTGACTTATTTCACTTAATATAATACCTTATAGGCCCATCCATGTTGTCACAAATGGCAAGATTTCATTTTTTATGACTGAGTAATATTACATTATATATATATAATATATATAACATTCTTAATATATATATATTCTTTATCCATTCATTTATCAGTGGGCACTTAGGTTGCTTCTGTATCTTGGTTATTGTAAATGCTACGATGAACATAGGGGTGCATATATCTTTTCAAATTAGTGCTTTTGTTTTCTTCAGATAAATACCCAGGAGTGGAATTGCTGGATCATATGGTAGTTCTATTTTTAATTTTTTAAGGAACCTCCATACTGTTTTCCATAGTGGCTGCACCAATTTACATTCCCACCAACAGTGCACAAGTGTTCCCTTTTCTCCACATCCTCATCAATACTTGTTATTTATTGTCTTTTTGATAATAGCCATTCTGACAGGTATGAGGTGATATCTCACTGTGGTTTTGATTTGCATTTCCCTGATGATTAGTGATGTTGAGCATCTGTTTATGTGCCTGTTGGTCATCTGTATGTCTTCTTTGGACAAAATGTCTATTCAGTTTCTCTGCCAATTTTTAAATCGAATCATTTGTTTTTTTTGATGTTGAGTTGTATGAGTTCTTTGTATGTTTTGGGTATTAACTCCTTATCAGGTATTTTGTTTGCAAATATCATCTATCATTCAATAGGCAGCCTTTTTGTTTTGTTGGTAGTTTCCTTCACTGTGCAAAAGCTTTTTACTTTGATGTGGAAATTTCATTGACTTTTAATTGTCTGTTAATTTTAATTTCATTAACTTGTCATACATTTCTAAATTAATGTAGAAAGAATTGATATCTTTGCAAGCCGGTTTTTTCATAAGAGGGATTGTATATCTCTACATTTACTCAAGTCTTTTTGATGTCACTCAGTGGTTTTCCTCATATTTGCACATTATTTTTTGTTTTGTTTTGTTTCTCTGTCTTTCCCTCCAGATTTTGCTGCTATCATGAATGGAGCTTTTTTTAAACCTCTTTGTTTTTCTAGTTGATAATTGATGGTGTATATTAAAGCTATTTATTTGTTCAAATATTTTATTTTTTCAACACATTTTTTGAGTGCTTACTAAGTAATAGACACTGGTCTAATCACTGAGACTGTAGCAGTGATCAAAATAGACAAAATTCTCTGCCCTCAAGAAACTTACATTCTTGGGGGAGGGGGTGAGGTAAATAGTAAACACAAAAGCAATACATGATCTGTCAGATGGTAAGAAGTACCAGATGAAGCAGGGAAGGGAATAGTCAGCACAAGCGAAGAGGTGAATTTTAATATTAAATAGGGTAGTTAGGGGAGACCTCACTGAGAAAATAATTTTTGAGCCAAGACCTGAGGAGTTAGGGAGCAGCCATTTATTTATGTGGAGGAATAAGTTTCCTGACTGAAGGAACAGCAAATGCAAAAGTCATGAGGCAGAAGCTGGTGCATCCAAAGAATAAGGAAGTCAGTGTGGCCCGCGTGAGAAAGGGAAGAGAAGTGGAAGACGCAGTAAGGAGGGGTAGATGGTATGGCCTGCTAGGTTACTGTAAGGACTTTGGCTTTTAGTCCGAGTCAGAGTTTCCTGCTTGATTCTGTAGGACTGGCTTTACTTACGTTCTCCATTTTTTCACTCCCCGTAAAGTCCTCAACCCACTCAATGCTGGCATCTGTCACTGTCATCAATCCGTACTTTCACGACATTGCTAAAGTCATTGGTGACTTTGTGAGTGAATAAAATGGGCATTTTCAGTTCTTGCCTTGTATTAATTACCTCTCAGCAGTCGACCATGCTGACGATTGCCCGCTGCTCGTAGCCCCGTCTCTTCCTGGCTCCCACGACCCCACAGTCTTCTTGCTTTTCTCCCATCTGTCTGGCTCCTCCTTTCTGTCTCATTTGCAGGCTCAGCTCTTCTACCTAGCTCTCGAGGGTCAGAATTTCGCAAGGCATCAACTTTTGCCCCTTCCTCTTTTAACCTCATGCATTCTGTCTGGGCATTTATGTTTCATCTCTCTTATTTATGTTTCAGCTTCAGTTATCTTTGAAGAGGCCCTTGACTCCCATAGTAAATGTCCAGCTCAGACTTCTCTTCTGAGCCTCAGACCTGCAGGACAAATTTACTCAATTGCCTATAAATCATGTCCCACCAGATATTGCTAAAACATGCTGAATTATACCAGTCCAATATTGGATTCATAATCTGCCGCCTAGTCTTGCTATCTCAGCAAATGTATCTCCATGTATACCCACTTACACAAGCCAGAAGAGATCTTGGCATCATCCTGGACACCCCCTTTTCCATCAACTCCCGTACTGGTTTCACGACCAATTCCTAATATTTTTTAAATTTAATTTTTATTTTATATTAGAATATAGTTGCTTTACCATGTTGTGTTAGTTTCAGATGTACAACAAAGTGATTCAGTTATACATATACATGTAATCATCCTTTTTCAGATTCTTTTCCCATATAGGTTATTACAGAATATTGAGTAGAGTTCCCTGTGCTATACAGTAGCCAAGTCCTATTATTTCACCTTCTAAATCTCTCTCATATCTGTCCACTTCTTTCCATGTCTACTCCTGGCAGCCTAATTCTCTCTCTTGGAGTGCTGCAGATACTCCTAACTGACTTTCCTGTGTCTCCTTTGGCCCTCCTCCCATCCAGCCTTCCACACTGTAGCCAGAGGAGATCTTTTCTGAAGTGCCAGTCTGCACATGTCACCCCAGCTTAAAACCCTTCAGTTCAGATTCTTAACTTGGCTACCACAGGCCCTGCATGGTTCCACCTCCAACTTCCTCTCCTGCCTCATCTCTTCTCTCCTCCTGGCTCTCTGTCCACCAACCACTCTAGTACCTGAATTTCAGCTTCTCCATCCTGTTCTGCTGTCAGTTCCCATCCAGTTCCCATGCGGCTGAATATATCCAGCTGTTCTCAAGCTCCTCAACTGAACTTCAACATCACTTTTTCAGCCTTCCTTGGCCCTCCCTCCCAACTTTGTTGCCTTCAGAGCACTTATTTCAATTTGTAACAATGTGTTCATTTGTGGGAATTTCCTGGTGAATGTCTTTCTGGCTCACTCAACCATGAGTTCAGGAGAACAGGGACTGTTTTTGTTCACCATTAAATCCTCAGGCCTAGCCCAGGAACCTGGCACATTGTAGGCACTCAGTAAATATTTGAGGAAAGAATCAGTGAAGCCCTTTTTGCTTCTTAGAACTAATCCAAACGTTGCATTTTTTGCATAACTGGCACACTAGTACACGTATTTTTATTTGCGTAGGCAACTTATTTCTATAAACATAAAAGCACCCCTTTTGAGAGGTTTCTGAGTTTTTCTGGAGCTGCTAGAGAAGAAATGGATGTTGGGTATTTTCTTACTTTATCAAGATCTGATATAACTCCTCTGTTCTTTGTGCGTGCCACCCCTGACTCAGGATTGAGTAAACACACACATTCTGAGATGATAGCTATCCAACACTGTTAATGACTTTTCCAAACGTGTTAAGGGTGTTGTTTTGATTAGGGTGAAATCCACTTTCTGGAGGCTTCAGGAAAATATTGCAACTGTGAGGTGCTGTTTCCTGGTGTTCCTGTTGAACACTGCTCAGGGGACTATGAAATAGGCAGCCAGGAAACCCAAATCTGTGGGCAAGTTTGAGATCAGAGCTGTGAGGTGTTTCCGAAGGATGCAAGGCCCAGAAAAGAAAGTAGAAAGTGGGTGAATGGGTGGGCCTGCTGAAGTCACATCGCCACACAGACAGTTCCAGAGGCCCAACTCTGTGGGTGGTCTGCAACTAATTTTGAGATATTTTGACCTGACAAGTCAAGCAAGAAGAGTACCAATATTTAAATCTTAGTTATTTCCCTCAGTTTCTAATGTGCTGTGTGGGCATTAACTGGCGAAGGTTCCCAAACGTGTGGGTTAAACCTTTTTACTTTACCATTCAAACTGACCTTCGTTTCTAAAAACGTTTTTAAATGTATCACTAAAGTATAGTAGTTTTTGTTTGTTTAGTATAACAATTTTTGTTTATTTACTAAATAAGTTATCACTCCTACTTGTCTTGAATTCCTGATCATCTGATGGGAAGAAGTTTTCACTTCTTATAGCTCTTCCTGAACTAACAATCCTTTTGGAAGAGAAGGATCCCTCTGGACATTCTAGTGTAATCCATAGCTTCCAGAACTGTTATTGTTTTCAACACCTGTGGATACATTTTTAATGGTGCAAAGCGGCCATCCTTTAATATCAATTGTAATTATTTATTGTATGTCTCCAAGAGGCAGGCAGTATAGAGTTGTGACATTCAGAATGGGTTCTGGGGTTCTAATCCTGACTCCATCACACACTAGCTGTGTGACCTTAGGCAAGTACTTAATACTTTCATACCTTGGTTTCCTCATCTATAAAATGGGGGTATAATAATACCTACTATACTATTATAAATGAGGTTGTTCTGAGGAGTACATGAGTTACTGTTGGAAAGAAGGTGTCCTTAAGAGTGCTTGGCTTATAGTACTTACTATGAGGTTTCTTAAATAGAATAAATGTGATAAAGTTCCATAAACCAGTACTTCTCAAATTTTGATGTGCATAGAAATCATTTGGGGATATGGTTAAATTGCAGATTCTGACTCTGCAGTTCCAGTGTGGGACTTGAGAGTCTGCATTTCTAAGATGCTCCCAGGTGTTGCAGCCGCTGCAGGTCCACAGACCACACTTGGAGTAGCAGCAGGCAAATACACGGCAGCAGGCTGCGTCTGTCTCCAAAATTCTGCCCGCCTGTGACATGCTGCATTTATAAGAAGCTGGGGCTCCCAAATGCTCCTCTCTTCTGCAGCTCTGTGGGTACAGTGGGCACAGCATGCAGCATGGGGCTGTCAGGGGAGCCTCAAGCGGTCTGCAGGCTCCTCTGGTCCCCACAGCTTTCAGTGGGGAGAAAGGCCAGTATCCTTGTTGCTGGAAGTTAGTTCTCTTGCCAGCTGGGGGTGAGCTACTGACGCAGCACATGTGCTGTGTGTTTGGCGAAAGAGAGAAGGAAGAGGGCAGGCTGATGAGAAAATTCACAGGAAGAGGTATTCATCCGAGTATTAGTTGAACAAAAGAACAAATGGTCACATCCAAATAAAGGTTTCTGTGCCTCTTCGGTTGAGGGATCTTCACTGACAAGGTGCCTCAGAGGATTTGTCACCTGCCTCGGGTTCGACCCTCTTTCCTGGCTCCACAGATGGTCGGGATTGCCAGTGGAAAGAGGGTTCCCTTTATACAAGATATTCCCCAAATCCAACCATGGCGATAATGAAAAGCTAGAAATAATTCCAGCTACAACTACTTGGGAGGTTCTTTTTTTTTCCTTAAACATTTTTTTATAGTTTAGACATAAAAACTGTATCTGTTTTCATGCAGGGAACTCTCTTAGGCAACCTACTTTCTATTGTTTCAGTGCTTTCCCTTTCTCTCAGCTTTCCATGAATATCATGTGAACAGAGAAAAAGTGTACAACTCAGTTCCCTGCCCTAGGATGTCTAGTTTCCCTTTCTTTAAATGTCTCTATCCACAGAATACGACTCAGGTATGTGTGTGTGTGCCACATGTGTGCATGCATGTTTCCATAGTAATTCTGGGTGTTTTTTTTGGAATGGGTGTCTGGGTCATCTAGTTTCCTTTGAAGCATTTGTCTGCCCTTTGACTTTCAAATCATTGATCTAAAGGTAGATCAGTTGGTTCAGTAGCAACACAGGTTTCTGAGGTAGCACATGATTACTGGTTACTTCTGCTCCAAAAGTTGCCTTAAATCAGGATTACCCCTCCTCCCCCACCAGTCAGAGAATAACAGAGTGTTTACAGTTTAAATAAAATTCTTTGAACACAGAATTCTGATTTTTTCAAAAGATCTCTTTTTCCAAGGTCTTCACTCATATTCTACACACAACACACACGCGCACACACACACACACACACACAGACACACACACACACACACACACACCCCTCCCCCTCGGCCCTGGTCTTCATTGGCCCTCTCAGCTTGCCTGGATCTTCTTGAGCAATCTGTCTGGGAGAGGCCGGTGCCTGGCACCAATGGGATGTTTGTTCTCAGGAAAACTCTCCCACGAAGTCAGTTCCACTTTGCTGAGGTGAAAACCCTTTCATCCTCTGAACCTTTGATCTAGGTAAGTTGAAGATTCCTCTGGTCAACTGAAGTGCTGAAAGTGAGATCTTATTACATAAACCAGGCCACTTTGGGTTTTCTCTTTATCTGTGGACAACCACACCAGACACCTGCTGGTTCAGGGCCTGGGGCACTCTCTCTGTATGTAACCCCTCAAGCCTTCCTTTCTAATCCCTTCCACTTGGCCCAGCAGCTCAGGTCAGCACACAGCCCGCACTCTCGTTACGCTGGCCCCATGAGCAGCACACACCGGTCTATTCCAGTCACACACCATTACGTTTTTATACACTGTGGTGCCTTGTATAAGAGCCCTCATTCATTTATACCTCAAATTGCATCATTTTTACAACTTGGAAGCAATATGGCTTTGTCCCCTCCTCTTCATAGGTCCCTTGCTATTATAAAAGAACTTAATTTCCCCTGGTGTGATCTCCTGGGCCCCACTCTAGAAGCTGACATTTGAAGCCTTTAAAACCCAGCCTGTGTAGCACAACCATTAAAACCTACTGTGAATGTAAGTTGGTGCAGCCACTATGGAAAACAGTATGGAGGTTCCTCAGCAAACTAAACATAGCATTACCATATGATCCAGCAATCCCACTCCTAGGAATATACCCGGACAAAACTATAATTCAAAAAGATACATGCACCCCTATGTTCATAGCAGCACTATCCACAATAGCCAAAACATGGAAACAACCTAAATGTCCACAGATGAATGGGTAAAGAAGATGTGGTATGTATATACAATGGAATACTACTCAGCCATAAAAAAGAATGAAATAATGCCATGTGCACCAACATGGATGCAACTAGAGATTATCATACTAAGTGAAGTAAGTCAGAAAGAGAAAGACAAATACCATATGCTATCACTTACATATGGAATCTAAAATATGGCACAAATGAACCTATCTACAAAACAAACAGACTTACAGACGTAGAGAACAGATTTGTGGTTGCCAAGGTGGGAGGGGGAAGGGAGAGGGAAGGTCTGGGAGTTTGGGGTTAGCAGATGCAAACTTTTACATTTAGAATGGACAAACAATAAGGTCCTACTGTATAGCACAGGGAACTATATTCAATATCCTGTGATAAACCATAATGGAAAAGAATATAAAAAAAGAATGTCTATATGTGTATAACTGAGTCACCTTGCTGTACAGTAGGGATTGGCACAGCATTGTAAATCAACTAGTCTTCAATTAAAAAATAGTAAATAAAATTAAAAAAATAAAACCCACTGTAATGTGACAGTAATAACTTAGCCTTAGCCTGCTCTGGGGTGCTGTATCCAGGGGTTAAGGTCAGTATTCATCTCAGTAAGTTGGGTAGCCGGTTAATTTTTAATTTATTATTTTAATTATTATGTGTTAATTTTCATAAATGTCACATATATTATTTTGTGTGTATCAAATACTATATCATTTAACCTTTTTAAAATTTTGAGTTCTGGAGTCAGGCATTGAATTTTAGTTTATTCACTGTATGATTTGGGGCAAGTTACTTAACTTTTCTATGTCCCATTTGTTCATTTCTAAAAATATATATATATATAAAATATATATATAATTGTGCAAGTCCATACACATTTATTTGCATTTCTGATATCCAAAAGCTCCAAAATTGACAGGTTTTTTTCATAAGTTTGCTGCAAACTCAGTAGGAAGCAAAACTTGACCTGAACTAATCAGAGTCTACTTACAGTCCATATTTATTCCACTTCATGTGATTATTCATATGTGTGGCTGATTGTATATGATTATATGTGTATGATTATCAGTGATGCCCCAAAAATCTCTCTGGAGGTATTATATATACTCTTTAATATAACATATTGCCTTTCTAAAATACAAAAATGTGTGACGTTTACACCCTATCTAACCCCAAGAGATTTGGAAAAGGGTTTTTGGACTTGTACTTTCCACCTCAGAGGGCTGCTGTGAGGATTAAACATGGGTAATCTACTGCAAGTGCCTATCATATAAATTGTTGTTTGTTACAGACCCCTGAAAAACAAAAACAAACAAAGCAATCAATTTTTTTTAACATCTTTATTGGAGTATAATTGCTTTACAACGGTGTGTTAGTTTCTGCTTTATGACAAAGTGAATCAGCTATAAGTATACATATATCCCCATATCCCCTCCCTCTTGCGTCTCCCTCCCACCCTTCCTATCCCACCCCTCTAGGTGGTCACAAAGCACCGAGCTGATCTCCCTGTGCTATGCAGCTAAAGCAATCAACTTTTTACAGGGAGGAATGTGAACGATTTTTAGGGAATTCTTTTTAAAATACTCTTTATATTTATTACTGTAATAATTTTTAAATTAGTCCCTGCACCATCGCTCCAGGGATCTTCTCTTCTGTGACTCTGTTCTTGTTATTTCATCTAGTTTAACTGTGATGACACAGAAAACAACTGCAAGGCAGCTGTGAAGTCCCTTATAAACCAGGCCTGCTTTCACAGAGGGAAACACCTCTCCTAATGGCTCAATACCAGAAAGGGAATCATCATACCTGCCCTTGTGGAAGAGTCACAGCCACTGCTACCTGCTGACTGCTTGTGAAGCACGAGTGATGACAACTTAGACTGTGACATTCCATGGGGGCTCCAGTTACTTCAGGAGATTTGTGAAAATCTGAAAAAAATGTCAACTTTAATTTTCACTTATTTAAAATAGCTGTTCCACAACATTTTATGGTGGTGGGACTCTGTGTGTGTGTGTGTGTGTGTGTGTGTGTGTGTGTGTGTGTTCGCACAAGAGCTGGGGACCCGGAGAAGTGGGGGGTATGTCAGGTGAGTTAGGCATGGAGGAATTTCATGCCTAAAAGAATCTCAGCTGTAACCATGTATCTGGCTAAGGAGAGGTTTTAATTGGATGACCATGAAATGTGCCTTCAAGCCAGAAAATTCAATAAGGCTGTGAGTCAGTCACATAAAAAACCTTCTTCCCATGATTTCTGCTGCCAACTGGCTCTTTGCCATTAACATTCATCAGCAAGTCCCCTTGTGCAGCCAGTCATTTGTCATCTCATACCTTGCTCTTAAAGTCCTTATTGAGAACATTGGCGTTATATTAACTTAGGCCCACAGTTATATATGGGCCTAAGGTAATCTCTGTCTTCCAAATAAATGAAACGTAAAGGCAAAGGTGCAGTGATGCCAGCATCACCTGAGAGCAAGTAGGGAATTACTTTCCTGGGTGTCTGTCATGAAACTTAACCCTAGACTTGGACATAAAGAATTAGCAGAATAGTGGCGTTCTCACTGATCTTCCTGAGTTCCAACTATACCCCTCCTGGTGTGGTAGATTGTCTGCAAATATAGCTGCCCACAATTCTTCCCATTCCTGCACATGCATGTGGCTTCAACATCAACAGATTGAATCTATTTCCTTTGCCTTGAATCTGCTTGGCCGTGGCTTGCTTTGACCAGTAGAATGCAGTGGAAGTTGTACTGTGTGACTTTCAGGCCTAGGCTTTAAGAGACCTGGCAGTTTCCATTTTTGCGCTCTGCAGATCCTGCCACGTAAAGAAGTCTGGGCTGTCCTACTAGAGAGACCGTGAGAAGAGAGGTCTTGGGGGATGAGAGGCCATGTCTCAGCCAAACATGAGAGTGAGACCCTCTTGATTATTCTAGCCCCAGCCAAGCTCCAAGTGGGTACTCTGTGAAGCAGAACTGCCCGGCCAACTCGCAGAATCATGAGTAATTATAAGTTAATTTTTCTGAGCCATTACATTTGGGGGTAGTTAGTTACACAGCAGTAGGTAACTGAAACACTTGGTGTGTGACTTGGGCAAATGATTTGACTATTCCAAACCTCAATTTTCTTAATCTGTAAAATGGGGATTACACAAATGACACTTGCCTCACAGGTTTGTCATGGTGACCAGTAAGATAGGTAAATGTTCCAGATAAACTGTAAATTGAATTTAAAATGCTAGTTGTTTCATTGTTATTCCTTCTTCATCTCCTCCTGAAGAAGCACTTGTTTTTACCTTGGGGCCTTTTGTTATAGTACAGAGGGAAGGCAGGCCCCTGTGGAGAGTATACATGCAAAGAAATTCCACCTCAGTCAGGGTATTCAAAACGTTTTTTCTTGGTGTTATTTTTTTTCTCTACATTTAACCCTTTTCCTTTTGACAGTTTGATGTGTATAGTGTATGAGTGTATTTATTTAGTTGCAAATGTAGAAACATTTCAATGTTTGCTTGAGAAGAGATTCTCTAAATTATTTCATGCAGGTCATATAAATGAAAGGGTTTGGACAGGGAACATATTCTCTTTTCTGTTGTTAAGTATGAAGCGGAGAAAGTATTATTGAAATACGGAGCTTTACGTAAATGTGAAAGCATGTAGAACAGTGTCTGGAACACAGTAAGAGCTCAGTAGGTGTTAGCTATAGTTATTATAATGAAGCCCTATCACCTTTCTGTAATGGCTCCACTACCCACACCACCCACTCCAAACCCTCCACAGACATTTGGCTTCATCTCAGGGGTCTGAAGAAGAGGTGAATGGGTAGAGCATCTCATCAGGTGTGGTTAGCAGTATGGACCACATACTGGTCCAGACTAATAAGACTTCCTTCCACCAGGTAGGAAGTCTTATTTTACTTCCTGAATTCCACGTAAGGGGGCCAAACTGTATCATGACATGTGCTGGCCTACGTCACAGGTAGGAAAGAAAAATATACAGTTGTGGAAAGGGAAAGATGAATAAGAATAAACAAAGCAGATAAGGCTGTGGGTCAGAGGGAAAAATCAAGGACAAAGAAGCCAAGAAAAGGAAGGTAGCGGCTATCCTTAGAGCATTTCAACCTGCAAGGCCCTTCTGTTAGTACAATGAACACTAACCGGCCTCTTTCAGAATAGAAAGGTAAGTCTTTGTAAACGTGTTTCAGGAATTTGCATCTGCAGCCTTTACCAAAGCTGCTGATGGTGAATTGCAGAACCACTCCCTCTCGAGACTTCTTTTCTCGAGTGTGTACAATGGAAGAGGCCGTTTAAGGGGAACATATTTGAAAACGCTTATGAAAACACATTCAAAATCAGCTTTCGAGAGGGGTGTGGAAATTCTGTACTACCTTACAAGCATTTCTTTTTTAAAAAATTAATTAATTAATTTATTTATTTTTGGCTGCATTGGGTCTTCGTTGCTGAGTGCAGGCTTTCTCTAGTTGCAGCAAGCAAGGACTCCTCTTCGTTGCGGTGCGTGGGCTTCTCATTGCGGTGGCTTCTCTTGTTGCGGAGCACGGGCTCTAGGCGCACAGGCTTCAGTAGTTGTGGTGTGCGGCTTCAGTAGTTTTGGCTTGCGGGCTCTAGAGCACAGGCTCAGTAGTTGTGGTGCACGGGCTTAGTTGCTCCGTGGCATGTGGGATCTTCCTGAACCAGGGATCGAACCCATGTCCCCTGCATTGGCTGGTGGATTCTTAACCACTGCGCCACCAGGGAAGCCCCACAAGCATTTCTTAATGTGGCATATGCAGTGAGAACATCTGTTAAATGGCTTCAAAGGTGTGCAGGGTCCCATAAGGGTCATGGTAATAAGCAAATGGTCCCAGCCAAAACGCTTTCTCTCCCAGGGTTCACACACATTTCTGTTCATGGGCCTGCCAAGTTTGGGGGCATCATGTTGGTCAAAGACAGTTATATTTGCCAAAAGAATTGTCTCAAGCTGCCGGGTCCCCGGGGGCCAGGCCCGCCGCAGCCTGGAGCTCACCTTCGCCTTCTCCCCGAGGCCCTTCCACAGCCTGAGCCGCTCTGATGTCTCCCGGCTGCCAAGAGGCCGTTCTCTAGGCTCAACTTAATAAACAAGCTCAAAATACAGTATTAATAACAAGGTAACATTTAATGTTATTTCTCCTCAACCCAGCATTTGATTTTAGCTGTGAACTTCTACTGTAACTCAAGGGAAGAATTCAATGAAGGAACTTCATTCTTAGGGCCTTGGGGAAGGGTGTATACAGGGAGAGACCCTTCGAGTGTCCATAAAATCATGTCTTTAAAAAAAGTCCACTAAAATGCTGGCAGTGTATTATTCTTCACACTGTACCTCATGAGCTGTGTCCCTTTTATAAAGAAAAAAGTAAACCTTTTAAAATCGAGAAAGTCAAACTCCAAATGCAGCCATAGACTTCACTAACCTGTGACACAACCCAGGCCTCCCTGTCCAAAGAAGGGTGTTCTTTTCTTTGTCCCACACAGGACTATAAATGAAATTTCTCATCTGACCATACATATACTTTTAAAATCATCATTTATTTGTTGTGATTTTGAAGATATTGCTAGGATCAGATTAGGCAAATGTGACCGTAAAGATAAGTTCATGCCAAGTTTTTGTCTTGTAGACTGTCCTGGGTCTTAGCAGCTGTAACTCACGGGCAGCCTCACCTCAAAACCTGCTCAATGGGGACTTCCCTGGTGGTCCAGTGATTAAGACTTCGCCTTCCAATGCAGGGGGTGCGGGTTCGATTCCTGGTCGGGGAGCTGGGATCCCACATGCCTCACAGCCAATAAACCAAAACATAAAACAGAAGCAATATTGTTAACAAATTCAATAAAGACTTTACAAATGGTCCATATCAAAAAATCTTAAAAAAAAAAAAAAAAAGACCTGCTCAATGACTGCTCCGAGTTTGAATATTGCTTTTTTCCTATTTCACTTTACCCTGCTCTGCTTCCCTCAGAAAGGAAGAGAAGAATCAGAAGTGAAATCCCTATTTATCCCTTTGTCTTTAGGTAAAACTGCACAGAAATCATCACAGAAGAGGGGGTGACTGGCCTCTGCTGAGGCAGCACCCAGCCAGTGCCTTGCTGGGGCTAGAAACTTAGGTCTTACTGTGGAGGAAAGAAGGAAGGAAGGAAGGAAGGAGAGGACCCTTTCCCAGTTCCCAGTTATAGTGTTGACTCCCCGACATCACTATATTGGCCTCATTTTATTCTTGATCTTGCTTCCTTGCCCCAACTATCTTTTCCACTTTTGATATATACAGGAAGACCTTTATTACAACATTCTGCAGCTTTGTTTCATTTAGCTTTCCTCATAGGTCCTATTCTCTAGCTTTTACAATTAGCTATTTTTCTCTCACTTAAATCCCCAGGGCTGAGGAATAGCAAATGGGCTTCCAGTAAGGATCTGCCCTCACCTGAGCGTAATTATTGATTCGTTCGTGAGCCGTTTGTGCTATTTATTCCCAGTAACCAGGAGAGCTGACCCTTGTAGGATGTTCCTGGTGACTGTGAGAGATGGGGCAGGCACTGAGGAGGGGTCGGACGTCAACAGTAAGTCAGAGCCCCAGGCAGTGTGAACTTTTACCTGTTATGTACAGTAGATGTAGCACAAAATGGATTAGTTAAACATTGAATCTATGTTGCAAGCCTTCTTTACTAGACAGTAATAAGTCAAATACAAGATTGACAAGGTCAGGATCAAATGCTATGCCTTCATTGGTGTAGTTGCTTTGGAGATTTCTTTAAAGATCATCCCTTCTTGTCTTTCTCTCCTTTCCCGTGAGCACTGAGATCTAAGGACTTTACAGTAATGATTTTTTAAGGTGACAATTATATAATGCCAGGAAAAACACATTAAAGAGGAAATCCTTAATATGTAAAACAAAGCATTTATTCCTAATATCAATATAAAGACTAAAGTTTTAAGAATCTGGGGTCTGTATGCATCACAGCTGAAAGCAGTGTATCAAATCTAAAAAATAAAAGACGTCGGGGTTCATTGAACCTACAGCTGTCTTTCTGTGTCAGGGTCTGACAGTCTGGGGAAGCATTATGAATTCCCTTTCACTTGAGGATATCACTGCCTTTCTTTGTTACTTAGACTGTATTCTTGTGTCTGGTTTTACTTAAGTTTAAGATTTAAACAAAATGTTTACCTTGGAAAGTTTTTCTGACGTGAAGCCAGTTGTGTCTGAAACCATGATATATTCACGAGTTATGTGTCCTTATCAGACACAGCTCTTCCTCATATGTTCTTCCTGCTGAGGTTATGCACCAGAAAGGAGAGGCAGACCCACTGCCCCACTAACAGCATGGCGCTGCCTGCCCGCCCACCCCAGGGACTCTCCATCTCTCAAAAAAGGGCTCTAAGCCTCAGCATAATTAAAAACTTTTGGAAGCTAATAGTAGGCAAATGACAGAAACATCCTGTTGTGAGATGTCATATGTGTTCCTCATTTTATTTACAGCAGTGGTGAAATCCACACTTCAGTTCTGTTACTTTCCAGGCACTTTTCATTTTCCTTCCTTCCTCCAGCCCCTTTCCACCTTCCCACATAATGGCCAGATTCCAGCCCATAGGACTCCTGAAGAAGGTCACAAAAGCCACAGCTATTTGTTGGCCCTCTCCCAGCGATTGCCCCGGAGTGAGGCAGCTGGCCCTCTGTCTCAGAAAGCTCTCCCTCGGCATTGCAGACACTGCAGGACATTTGGCACGAACACAGAGGCCCCATGTGTCTTACAGTCTCGGAGGTAGCATCTTCCAACTCTGAGAGAGCAGATCTGGAGAGGGAGAATGTGAGGAGGATCTGTTTGTTTGAATTCTAGCCAATTTAATAGTAGCTCAAGTGTTTAAAAAAGACAAATCTTAAAAAAAAAATCCTTGGGGAATGAACCAACTCTAAGTGAATGTCAGAATGTATTCATATTGAACATGTGGTCTCGCTCATCTCTCAAAGGAGGTGGTGGGACTAGATATCTCTAAGATACCTCTTCTAGCTCTCAGTTCAGCTGTAGAGCAATCAAAGTGGGATCATAATGGACACAGATACCTGCAGACCCTCAGGGAGAGAGGTTTAATCAAAGCTGAGAAAAGGAGGGTGAAGGAAGGACTGGACCAGTTACTACAAATTATATCATGTTCCCTAGACCCAATTTATGACTCAGAGAGACAAAGAAGGTGGCTCCAGCCTTTCTGGAGAGTGGGGATGAAAAAGGGACCATATTCCAAGGTGGTCATTCAGGGAGATTGAATGATTTAAGATTATGCATCATGTCATGTTACAGTTAAATATGCAGCTCCACCCTTGGCTCGCCCTGACCTTGGATAAGTTACTTAAATGCTTTGAGCCTCAGTTTCCTCATCTACAGCTGTAATTCCTTTATAGGGTTATTGTGAGGATAAGTGACATAAAGCAATCTAAAGCCCACTTTAACATTATTAATGTTGTTATTATTGCCATTGGGTCATTGGCCTAGAAACCAATTCAAGTCCTCCAGTATAGAGAATTATAATACTAAATGAGCCATTAACTTAAAAGAGCTATAATAATTGATGAACAAAAGAAGCTTTTTCATTAGTGAAATAAAAGAGCCAGGAATCAGTAGGAACATTAAGGAGATAGATGGGTTTTGAGCTCCAGTAATGAAACCAGGCATTGGTTTGACGGCCAAACACCATACAGATGGCCACCCATCCCATCCTTCCTTTGATTATCCTCAAGGTTGTATGGTCTAGATGTGGAACATACAGCTGTTACCCAAATAAACCTGGGGTCCACACGACCCAGTCTTGCTTCCTTCTTCTTTTTTTTTTTTTTGTTGTTTTGGTATTATTTTCTTAACATCCTTATTGGAGTATAATTGCTTTACAACGGTGTGTTAGTTTCTGCTTTATGACAAAGTGAATCAGCTATACATATACGTATATCCCCATATCCCCTCCCTCTTGCGTCTTCCTCCCACCCTCCCTATCCCACCCCTCTAGGTGGTCACGAAGCACCGAGCTGATCTCTGTGTGCTATGCAGCTGCTTCCCACTAGCTAGCTATTTTACGTTTGGTAGTGTATATATGTCCATGCCACTCTCTCACTTCATCCCAGCTTACCCTTCCCACTCCTCGTGTCCTCAAGTCCATTCTCTACGTCTGCATCTTTATTCCTGTCCTGCCCCTAGGTTCTTCAGAACCATTTTTTTTTTTTTTTTAGATTCCATATATATGTGTTAGCATACGGTATTTGTTTTTCTCTCTCTGACTTACTTCACTCTGTACGACAGACTCTAGGTCCATCCACCTCACTACAAATAACTCAATTTTATGACTGAGTGATATTCCATTATATATATGTGCCACATCTTCTTTATCCATTCATCTGTCGATGGACACTTAGGTTGCTTCCATGTCCTAGCTACTGTAAATAGAGCTGCACTGAACATTGTGGTACATGACTCTTTGAATTATGGTTTTCTCAGGGTATATGCCTAGTAGTGGGATTGCTGGGTCATATGGTAGTTCTATTTTTAGTTTTTTAAGGAACCTCCATACTGTTCTCCAGAGTGGCTGTATCAATTTACATTCCCACCAACAGTGCAAGAGGGTTCCCTTTTCTCCACACCCTCTCCAGCATTTATTGTTTGTAGATTTTTTGATGATGCCCATTCTGACTCTTTCTTCCTTCAAAGAAATTCAATCCAGTAACTCTTGAAGGACATCAAAAGAGACCCAGCTTATAACCTACAACTACAGTTTTAATAATTCCAATGTCTCAGTATCTTTTCCCTCGTAGCTACCCAATATCTCTCTTCTCATCCCTCACTTTCAGTTCTCAACTAAAACTCTTTCCAGGCCTTCAGGCTCTTTGTTCTTTCTTCCTTCTCCTTGCAGGAATGTGCAAACTATGGTCTTCCAGCCAAATTTGACCTATAACCTATTTTGTACAGTCCTCAAGATAATAATGGCTTTGATATTTTTAAAGTGTTGTACAAAAATAAAAAAGTATTTGTGGCAGAGAGCACATGTGGCCCTCAAAGCCTAAAATATTTATTACCTGGCTCTTTAAAGAAAATGTTTACCAACACCTGTTCTACACCACTTCCTTTCCTCTATTACTCATAGACCTTGTTTGTTTCTAATTCCGCATCTATCTTTCTTGGTTATTCGCCTGCCTTATTAACCTAATCTGCAAATACACAGTGGGGATGGGGTAGAGAAGAGAAGAAGCTGTAAACTCGTAGACGCGAGTTTAACAGTTTTTGTCCCCGTCACACCACGATTCCAGCAGTAATGTGAAAAAAGAGGTGGTTCTTTCATTATCAACCATAGTAATTATGTTATGTTAAACTTCTCCTGATAAAAATGCTCTATTTCTTTCTTCTTCTTCTCTCTTTCCCATTCTCTCTTATTTCTCTACTTTCTTCATTTGCTGAGAAATTTACTGAAAATGAGTTATTACCTATTCCCTTTAAAGACATAGGCATCTTTTCTTTCCTTCCCTTTTCTTTACTTTTCTCCTTCCCTTCCCTCCCCTCCTCTCTTCTCCTCTCTCTCTTTCTCTCTCTCTCTTCCTATTTCCCTCTTCTTTCCTTCCATTTCTTTCTTTTTCTCTTTTTAAAATTTTTATTGGAGTATAGTTGTTTACAATGGTGTGCTAGTTCCAGGTGTACAGCAAAGTGATTCAGTTATACATTTACATATGTCCACTCTTTTTTAGATTCTTTTCCCATATAGGTCATTACAGAGTATTGAGTAGAGTTCCCTGTGCTACATAGTAGGTCCTTATAAGTGCTATCATATGATATTTTTCTTTCTCTGACTTACTTCATTCAGTGTGACAATCTCTAGGTTCATCCATGTTGCTGCAAATGGCATTATTTTGTTCTTTTTTATGGCTGAGTAGTATTCCATTGTATATATGTACCACATCTTCTTTATCCACTCCTCTGTGGATAAGCATTTAGGTTGCTTCCATGTATTGGCTATTGTAAATAGTACTACAGTGAACATAGGAGTGCATGTATCTTTTCAAATTACGGTTTCCTCCGGATATATGCCCAGGAGTGGGATTGCTGGATTGTATGATAGTCATTTCTTTCTTTCTTGTTTCTTTGAACAAATATCTATTGAGGATCTACAGTGCATTATGCACTGAGAATCCGGGGACAAATAAGATGTGATATTTGTCATGGAAACACTTAGCTGGGGAGGCAGATAAGTAAATGAACAACTGCACTGTAAAGTGTTAAGCGCCTGTGATAAAAATGAGATCAAGGTGTTGTGGCCTGACTGGGGATGTGGTGAAGAGGAAAGTCAGAGAATGTTGAAACAAAGACAGAGCCAGGCCGAAAAGAGGGGACAAGGCAATAGAGGCAGGGCTGGCAACACATACAAAGGCTCAGAGATGAGAGACGTGAAAAACATAGAGAAAGTATAATATTGGAGAGAGTCAGGAGAGAATAGCAGGAACCAGATGCCAAAGGGCCTGAGATTCTGAAGGAATCTGTACTTTTTCCTAAGGACAGTGGAGATCTATTTAGTAATTTGAAGCAGAGAAATAAAATATCTGGATTTGTCTCTAACACAGAATGCTGAGGCTACATGGAGGCAAATGCTAGACTGGAAATAGAGAGACCAGTCAGGGGGCTGTCACAGAGACTGGGTGAGAAAAGATGAAGGTATACATGAAGACAGCATCAGCAGTGATGGCCCAGATGTGATAAAGTGACCATCAATAATAACAGCTAACATGAGTTAAGCACCTACTGTGTGCTAGCCTTTGCTTAGCACTATCCATCATTATCTCATTGGTTCCTTGCAATAATCCTATGAGATAGATACTGTTATTGTCCCTATTTTACAAATGTGGTTACAGAGGCTCAAAGAGATGGAATCAGTTGATTAACTGTGACCCCATCCTAGGATTTTGCTTCTGCCTCTCTCATCAGCATGATCTCTAGCAGAAAATTTGTGACTAACCATTAGATTTTGCTTCCTAGTCCTATCAATTGTGAGGTAGCCCAGGGCATTGAGAGACCTTCTGAGAGCACCTGCCATGTTTTATTCATCCCTGTCTCCCCGTGGCATTTTTCATATAATAAAGGTTTGTTCCTTGCTATAGTCATTCATTTCTCTGTTTTATTCAGATGTTTCCCTTTCCTATCTACCCTAGCTACATTTACCTGTATAACTCCTACCCTGATTTCAGGGCCGCAAATATCTCATCACCTCCATGCAGCCCTCTACCTATTCCTTGTTAGCCACGTGACACAACCAGGTCTCAGGCTTGACTGAAATTCACTCTGAGCCAGTTCCTCACCACTAGTCTCGCTCTCCAACCCCGTAGCTTTGGCCTGCCTACCTGATCAGTCACCTGGGCTCTTTACACATTTACAAACTGAATTTTGGTTCCCACTTTTCCATGGGATCCCTTGGGTTTCTCAGCCTGGTTTGTTGATGGTTTTCTTCACTCAGACCTTGCCCCTGCATTGTGGAAGGTCTACCCAGAGTGATCTTGGCCACTGAAGGTTATGCTCCTGGTATCTGTTCTTTGGTTTCAACTGCTGTGGTCTTAGAAGGTACTGTCCCCACACCCTGCCATGGGTCACCTCCCAGCCACTGCATAAGTTTAATACTTGAATATTATAACATTCAGGTATATTATAGTGATTTCTCCAAGTATAAAAATTTCATTTTTTTTTACATCTTTATTGGTGTATAATTGCTATACAATGGTGTGTTAGTTTCTGCTTTATAACAAAGTGAATCAGTTATACATATACATATGTTCCCATATCTCTTCCCTCTTGTGTCTCCCTCCCTCCCACCCTCCATATCCCACCCCTCTAGGTAGTCACAAAGCACCGAGCTGATCTCCCTGTGCTATGCGGCTGCTTCCCACTAGCTATCTATTTTACGTTTGGTAGTGTATATATGTCCATGCCACTCTCTTACTTTGTCACAGCTTACCATTCCCCCTCACCATATCCTCAAGTCCATTCTCTAGTAGGTCTCTGTCTTTATTCCTGTCTTACCCCTAGGTTCTTCATGACATTTTCTTTTTCTTAAATTCCATATATATGTGTTAGCATATGGTATTTGTCTTTCTCTTTCTGACTTATTCACTCTGTATGACAGACTCTAGGTCCATCCACCTCATTACAAATACTCAATTTTGTTTCTTTTTATGGCTGAGTAATATTCCATTGTATATATGTGCCACATCTTCTTTATCCATTCATCCGATGATGGACACTTAGGTTGTTTCCATCTCCTGGCTATTGTAAATAGAGCTGCAGTGGGGCTTCCCTTGTGGCGCAGTGGCTGGGGGTCCACCTGCCGGTGCAGGGGGCGCAGGTTCGTGCCCCGGTCCAGGAGGTTCCCACGTGCCATGGAGTGGCTGGGCCCATGGGCCGTGGACGCTGGGCCTGTGCGTCCAGAACCTGTGCTTCGCAGCAGGAGAGGCTGCAACAGTGAGAGGCCCGCATACCGAAAAAAAATAATTAGAGCTGCAATGAACATTTTGGTACATGACTCTTTGAATTATGGTTTTCTCAGGGTGTATGCCCAGTAGTGGGATTGCTGGGTCATATGGTAGTTCTATTTGTAGTTTTTTAAGGAACATCCATATTGTCCTCCATAGTGGCTATACCAATTCACATTCCCACCAGCAGTGCAAGAGTATTCCCTTTTCTCCACACCCTCTCCAGCATTCATTGTTTCTAGATTTTTTGATGATGGCCGTTCTGACTGGTGTGAGATGATATCTCATTGTAGTTTTTATTTGCATTTCTGTAATGATTAATGATGTTGTGCATTCTTTCATGTGTTTGCTGGAAATCTGTATATCTTCTTTGGAAGGTCTTCTGCCCATTTTTGGATTGGGTTGTTTGTTTTTTTGATATTGAGCTGAATGAGCTGCTTGTAAATTTTGGAGATGAATGCTTTGTCCATTGCTTCATTTGCAAATATTTTCTCCCATTCTGAGGGTTGTCTTTTTGTCTTGTTTATGGGTTCTTTGGTGTGAAAAAGCTTTGAAGTTTCATTATTTCCCATTTGTTTATTTTTGTTTTTATTTCCATTTCTCTATGAGGTGGGTCAAAAAGGATGTTGCTGTGATTTATGTCATAGAGTGTTCTGCCTCTGTTTTCCTCTAAGGGTTTGATACTTTCTGGCCTTATATTTAGGTCTTTAATCCATTTTGAGCTTATTTTTGTGTATGGTGTTAGGGAGTGATCTAATCTCATACTTTTACATGTACTTGTCCAGTTTTCCCAGCACCACTTATTGAAGAGGCTGTCCTTTCTCCACTGTACATTCCTGCCTCCTTTATCAAAGATAAGGTGACCATATGTGCGTGGGTTTATCTCTGGGCTTTCTATCCTGTTGCATTGATCTATATTTCTGTATTTGTGCCAGTACCATACTGTCTTGATTACTGTAGCTTTGTAGTATAGTCTGAAGTCAGGGAGCCTGATTCCTCCAGTTCCTTTTTTCTTTCTCAAGATTGCTTTGGCTATTCGGGGTCTTTTGTGTTTCCATACAAATTGTGCAATTTTTTGTTCTAGTTCTGTGAAAAATGCCAGTGGTAGTTTGATAGGGATTGCATTGAATCTATAGATTGCTTTGGGTGGTAGAGTCGTTTTCACAATGTTGATTCTTCCAATCCAAGAACATGATATATCTCTCCATCTATTTGTATCATCTTTAATTTCTTTCATCAGTGTCTTATAATTTTCTGCATACAGGTCTTTTGTCTCCTTAGGTAGATTTATTCCTAGATATTTTATTCTTTTTGTTGCAATGGTAAATGGGAGTGTTTTTTTGATTTCACTTTTAGCTTTTTCATCAATAGTGTATAGGAATGCCAGAGATTTCTGTGCATTAATTTTGTATCCTGCTACTTTACCAAATTCATTGATTAGCTCTAGTATTTTTCTGGTAGCATCTTTAGGATTCTCTATGTATAGTATCATGTCATCTGCAAACAGTGACAGCTTTACTTCTTCTTTTCCGATTTGGATTCCTTTTATTTCCTTTTCTTCTGTGATTGCTGTGGCTAAAACTTCCAAAACTATGTTGAATAAGTGTGGTGAGAGTGGGCAACCTTGTCTTGTTCCTGATCTTAGTGGAAATGCTTTCAGTTTTTCACCATTGAGGACGATGTTGGCTGTGGGTTTGTCACATATGGCCTTATTATGTTGAGGAAAGTTCCCTTTATGCCTACTTTCTGGAGGGTTTTTATCATAAATGGGTGTTGAATTTTGTCTTAAGCTTTCTCTTCATCTATTGAGATGACCATATGGTTTTTTTCCTTCAATTTGTTAATATGGTGTATCACATTGATTGATTTGTGTATACTGAAGAATCCTTGCAATCCTGGAATAAACCCCACTTGATCATGGTGTATGATCCGTTTAATGTGCTGTTGGATTCTGTTTGCTAGTATTTTGTTGAGGATTTTTGCATCTATGTTCATCAGTGATATTGGCCTGTAGTTTTCTTTCTTTGTGACATCTTTGTCTGGTTTTGGTATCAGGGTGATGGTGGCCTCGTAGAATGAGTTTGGGAGTGTTCCTCCCTCTGCTATATTTTGGAAGACTTTGAGAAGGATAGGTGTTAGCTCTTCTCTAAATGTTTGATAGGATTCACCTGTGAAGCCATCTGGTCCTGGGCTTTTGTTTGTTGGAAGATTTTTAATCACAGTCTCAATTTCAGTGCTTGTGATTGGTCTGTTCATATTTTCTTTTTCTTCCTGATTCAGTCTTGGCACATTGTGAATTTCTAAGCATTTGTCCATTTCTTCCAGGTTGTCCATTTTATTGGCATAGAGTTGCTTGTAGTAACCACTCATGATCTTTTGTATTTCTGCAGTCAGTTGTTACTTCTCCTTTTTCATTTCTAATTCTATTGATTTGAGTCTTCTCCCTTTTTTTCTTGATGAATCTGGCTAATGGTTTATCAATTTTGTTTATCTTCTCAAAGAACCAGCTTTTAGTTTTATTCATCTTTGGTATCATTTCCTTCATTTCTTTTTCATTTATTTCTGATCTGATCTTTATGATTTCTTTCCTTCTGCTAACTTTGGGGTTTTTTTGTTCTTTCTCTAATTGTTTTAGGTGCAAGGTTAGGTTGTTTATTTGAGATGTTTCCTGTTTCTTAAGATAGGATTGTATTGCTATAAACTTCCCTCTTAGAACTGCTTTTGCTGTATCCCATAGGTTTTGGGTCGTCGTGTCTCCATTGTCATTTGTTTCTAGGTATTTTTTAATTTCCTCTTTGATTTCTTCAGTGATCACTTCGTTATTAAGTAGTGTGTTGTTTAGCCTCCATGTGTTTATACTTTTTACAGATCTTTTCCTGTAATTGTTATCTAGTCTCATAGCATTGTGGTCGGAAAAGATACTTGATACAATTTCCATTTTCTTAAATTTACCAAGGCTTGATTTGTGACCCAAGATATGATCTATTCTGGAGAATGTTCCATGAGCACTTGAGAAAAATGTGTATTCTGTTGTTTTTGGATGGAATGTCCTATAAATATCAATTAAGTCCATCTTGTTTAATGTGTCATTTAAAGCTTGTGTTTCCTTATTTATTTTCATTTTGGATGATCTGTCCATGGGTGAAAGTGGGGTGTTAAAGTCCCCTACTATGAATGTGTTACTGTCGATTTCCCCTTTTATGGCTGTTAGTATTTGCCTTATGTATTGAGATGCTCCTATGTTGGGTATATAAATATTTACAATTGTTATACCTTCTTCTTGGATTGATCCCTTAATCCTTATGTAGTATCCTTCTTTGTCTCTTCTAACAGTCTTTATTTTAATGTCTATTTTGTCCGATATGAGAGTGCTACTCCAGCTTTCTTTTGGTTTCCATTTGCATGAAATATCTTTTTCCGTCCCCTTACTTTCAGTCTGTATGTGTCTCTAGGTCTGAAGTGGGTCTCTTGTAGACAGCATATATATGGGTCTTGTTTTTGTATCCATTCAGCCAGTCTATGTCTTTTGGTGGGAGCATTTAATCCATTTACATTTAAGGTAAATATCGATATGTATGTTCCTATTCCCATTTTCTTAATTGATTTGGGTTTGTTATTATAGGTCTTCTCCTTCTCTTGTGTTTCTTGGCCTAGAGAAGATCCTTTAGCATTTGTTGTAAAGCTGGTTTGGTGGTGCTGAACTCTCTCAGCTTTTGCTTGTCTGTAAAGGTTTTAATTTCTCCATCAAATCTGAATGAGATCCTTGCTGGGTAGAGTAAACTTGGTTGTAGGTTTTTCTCCTTCATCACTTTAAATATGTCCTGCCTGTACCTTCTGGCTTGCAGAGTTTCTGTTGAAAGATCAGCTGTTAATCTTATGGGGATTCCCTTGTGTGTTATTTGTTGTTTTTCCCTTGCTGCTTTTAATATGTTTTCTTTGTATTTAGTTTTTGACAGTTTGATTAATATGTGTCTTGGCATGTTTCTCCTTGGATTTATCCTGTATGGGACTCTCTGTGCTTCCTGGACTTGATTAACTATTTCCTTTCGCATATTAGGGAAGTTTTTAACTATAACCTCTTCAAATATTTTCTCAGTCCCTTTCTTTTTCTCTTCTTCTTCTGGAACTCCTATAATTCAAATGTTGGTGTGTTTAATGTTGTCCCAGAGGTCTCTGAGAATGTCCACAGTTCTTTTCATTCTTTTTCTTTATTCTGCTTTGCAGTAGTTATTTCCATTATTTTATCTTCCAGGTCACTTATCCGTTCTTCTGCCTCAGTTTTTCTGCTATTGATCCCTTCTATAGTAGTTTAAATTTCATTTATTGTGTTGTTCATCATTGTTTGTTTCATCTTTAGTGCTTCTAGGTCCTTGTTAAATGTTTGTTGCATTTTCTCTATTCTATTTCCAAGATTTTGGATCATCTTTACTATCATTATTGTAAATTGTTTTTCAGGTAGACTGCCTATTTCCTCTTCATTTGTTAAGTCTGGTGGGTATTTATCTTGCTCCTTCATCTGTTGTGAGTTTTTCTGTCTCCTCATTTTGCTTATCTTACTGTGTTTGGGGTCTCCTTTTTGCAGGCTGCAGGTTCATTGTTCCCATTGTTTTTGGTGTCTGTCCTCAGTGGCTGAAGTTGGTTCAGTGGCTTGTGTAGGCTTCCTGGTGGAGGGGACTAGTGCCTGTGTTCTGGTGAATGAGGCTGGATCTTGTCTTTCTGGTGGGCAGGTCCACGTCTGGTGGTGTGTTTTGGGGTGTCTGTGGACTTATTATGATTTTAGGCAGCCTCTCTGCTAATGGGTGGGGTTGTGTTCCTGTCTTGCTAGTTGTTTGGCAAAGGGTGTCCAGCTCTGTAGCTTGCTGGTCGTTGAGTGAAGCTGGATGTTGGTGTTGAGATGGAGACCTCTGGGAGATTTTCACCGTTTGATATTACGTGGAGCTGGGAGGTCTCTTGTTGACCAGTGTCCTGAAGTTGGCTCTCCCACCTCAGAGGCACAGCACTGACTCCTGGCTGCAGTACCAAGAGCCTTTCATCCACACGGCTCAGAATAAAAGGGAGAAAAAGTAGAAAGAAAGAAAGTGGATAAAAGAAAGTAAAATAAAGTAAGGTAAAATAAAATAAAGTTATTAAAATAAAAAAATAATTATTAAGAAAAAAATTTTTTTAAAAGAAAAAAAAATGGACGGATAGAACCCTAGGACAATTGGTGAAAGCAAAGCTATACAGACAAAATCTGACACAGAAGCATACACATACACACTCACAAAAAGAGGAAAAGGGGAAAAAAATCATAAATCTTGCTCTCAAAGTCCACCCTCTTAATTTGGGATGATTCGTTGTCTATTCATGTATTCCACAGATGCAGGGTACATCAAGTTGATTGTGGAGCTTTAATCCGCTGCTTCTGAGGCTGCTGGGAGAGATTTCCCTTTCTCTTCTTTGTTCTCACAGCTCCTGGGGCTCAGCTTTGCATTTGGCCCCGCCTCTGCGTGTAGGTCGCTGGAGGGCGTCTGTTCTTTGCTCAGACAGGACGGGGTTAAAGGAGCCACTGATTCGGAGGCTCTGGCTCACTCAGGCCGGGGGGAGGGAGGGGTACGGAGTGTGGGGCGAGCCTGCGGCGGCAGAGGCCAGCGTGACATTGCACCAGCCTGAGGCACGCCGTGCGTTCTCCTGGGGAAGTTGTCCCTGGATCCCGGGACCCTGGCAGTGGCAGGCTGCACAGGCTCCCCAGAAGGGGCGTGTGGATAGTGACCTGTGCTCGCACGCAGGCTTCTTGGTGGCGGCAGCAGCAGCCTTAGCGTCTCATGCCCGTCTCTGGGGTCCGCGCTGTTAGCCGCGACTCGCGCCCGTCTCTGGAGCTCCTTTAAGCAGCGCTCGTATATAAAAATTTCTTAAAAGATGGGGCCATATCCTAATTTTTTTAGCTTCCCCACAGTGCCCAATAGTATTGAGAAAAGTGTTCAGTAGATACTTGAAACTAATTTGTTTACAGGACCCCTTCTGGAATGTTCTAAGATAGATCTACATTATAGTGAATGTCATTTTGTACCTAACTTGGGCCCAACATAGTAGAGTGGCTCTGCTCTACACCATTATGACATAATGCAGTCCTAGGATAAGAAGAGGTGATATGCCAGGAATTACCACATTTAATCCTTACAGTAATTGTGTGTAGCGCATCCCCATTTCACAGATGATAATCAGAGAAGAACACAACTTACTTTCCCAAAGTCACACTGCTGATAAGATGGGGCCACTGGGATTTAAAAACAGATTTATCTGCTCCATATCTGGTGTTCTTAACTTAGCTTGGCTCTTCTGCTTCACTATATGGCAGATGGAGCCCTTGAGGACCCATGTCTTCAGATCTAGAGTCACAAAATGCTAGATGTGGAAAGGACATTAAGAATTTCTAGAGAAAATGCCTTTTTTTTTTCCTGCCAATAAGAAAGCTAAGGGTGAGAGGCACAAATCATTTCCTTGAAGTCACAAAATGAGTTGTCAGAGCCCTAGGACCAGGAGTGGGTCTCCTTTTAGGCACTCCACATATGAAAACTATTTTCCTTCCCAGAGCCTCAGAGTTCTGCTTGCTCTATCACTAGGTCTTACAGATGGGTGATGCTAGCAAGATCACCCATCTTGATGGGTGTCAATTTTAGGACACTTCATCAACCTATGAGATGGTTTTCAAAGAGCATCCCGTGAGGCACTGAAGGAACAGACATGCGGCACAAGGCAGCAATAGTTGGGGGTCTTCCTGCCCCTCAGCCCACACCAGAATTCACAGAATACATTTATCCACTCATTCTGTACCCAAGAGCAATCTAATCAATAATAAAATGCCTTAGAGCTCTGGAATAGCTCGGGAGTAGATAAGGAGCTCTTTGTACTGAAAGCATCTGAAGAATCAGAGGAGGACCAAAGGTGTGGGGGAGACTGGAGAGTTGATTTCAGAAGTATGCTCAGAGAATTTTGAGCAAAACCAGACAGCATTATGAGTGCTGCAGTATTTCTGCTTTATCTCCAAGTGTTTTGTATGTATGTCTATGTATGACTATGTGTGTATCATCTGTCACCCAGATTTTCGTGAAATGCAAATATTCAATGACCCCATCAATTTAGGATTTTAGGTATGTTGTTCCTCCATAATCCTAAGGTAATTATTTGTCATTCTGAGTGAATACCTCATACCTTACTGTCTTTATCCTTGGACTACACAGAACACAAAAAGGATAAAGGAATAATAAAGGAAAATGGTTTTTTCCTCCTCCCCTTCTGTGCCACAGTCAGTCAAGTCAGCCAATGTTTATTCAGCGCGTGACGGTGTCTGAGGCTTGTGCGGAGGGCAGCCAGGGGACACACAGATGGGAAAGCCCAGTTTGCAAGAAGCTGTCTTCCTTACCTCTCTCTTGTGTTTGCCTTTGCTTGTCTTTATTTCCTCTGTAAGATAATAGCACTGGGACCAAAATAAAATTGTTTTAGCTGCTTTATTCCTAAGGGTAAACATAACATTGGATGTTTGTCATTGTAGACAGCAATAAAGATAAACTTTTAAGGAACACTTGAAAAATATTTTTAAAGCATTAAGCTGATGGAAATGCTGGAAATCTTTTACCCCATATGCGCTTCTTTCAATAATATCTAAAGATTCTCAAGAATAGCATAGACTGGAGAAAATGGAAGAAAAGACAAGAAGAAATAGACGCCGACTTAACTTCGAGTTCATTCAATTTTAATTTTCTTATCTCATTATTCTCTCGCTTGTTCAAATTCTGTATTGGTAAGTATTCTGTATTTGAAAATGAGAAGTTGGAAATTTTATTTCCACTTCTAACTCTTCTGTATTCTTTTTATTTATTTATTTATTTATTTGGCTGCATCGGGTCTTAGTTGCGGCATGCAGGATCTTCATTGCAGTGTGCAGGCTTCTATCTAGTTGTGGCGCGCGGGCTCCAGAGCCCCCAGGCTCAGTAGTTGCAGCACGTGAGCTCTAGAGTGCACAGGCTTAGTTGCCCTGTGGTGTGTGGGATATTAGTTCCCTGACCGGGTATCGAACCCGCATCCCCTGCATTGGAAGGTGCATTCTTAACCACTGGACCACCAGGGAAATCCCACTCTTCTGTATTCTTGAGCCTTCTCTTTGTAACTGATATTATAGCTAATTACCCTCTATCACCCCCCCAGAAGAAAACTTGATAGATTAAGGAAAAGGTTTTATTTTTCTTTTCTTTAAATTTAAACTTTTATTTAAATGCTGATATCCCATTAATGGGCAAATGCATCAGCTAACACTGAAAGCAGTAAAACATAATCATTATGTGAATTTTTGATTTCTATAAACTCTTTAACTAGACGCACCATCTTGTGCAAGTCAGTTAACCTGTATGAACGTTGGTTTCTTTATCTATAAAATGAGAAAAATAATAGTACCAACTGCATTAGGTGTGCTCTTTATT
The DNA here is from genome assembly GCF_951394435.1 of Stenella coeruleoalba. Classification (NCBI taxonomy): domain Eukaryota; kingdom Metazoa; phylum Chordata; class Mammalia; order Artiodactyla; family Delphinidae; genus Stenella; species Stenella coeruleoalba. Next base: position 90,882,681 of record NC_137148.1, read on the forward strand.
AATGTGTTTAGTTCTCATAATTCCATGGGATAGATCCTACTGTTGTTCCCATTCTATAAATAGGAAATTGAGGAAAAGTCAGTTTTAGTACCTTGGTCACAAGATAAATAAGTGATCGAACTGAGCTTGAAACTCAGACACTCCAGCTCCAGAACCCACACTCTCAACTACTAAGCTGTTGCCTCAGAGTGGACCCCTTTAAGGCCCACATCTTTGTGGCCCGTTGCAGGAGGGGGATGGGAAGAGTTCAGAGTCAGTGCCCAGGGGTCCTTGAACAGCACCTCCGCCTCCTTTTTCCTAGTGCCTCAGAAAGCCCTTCATCCACTGCTGTGAGTTGAATTGTATGCCCCCAAGTTTATCTGTTGAAGTACTAACCTCCAGTACCTCAGAATGGGACCTTATTTGGAAATAGGGTCATTGCAGATGTAATTATTTAAGATGAAGTCATACTGGAGTCAGGTAAGCACCTAAACCGATATGATGGTGTCCTTATAAAAAGGGGAAATTTGGACACAGACACGCACACAGGGATACTTGCATGTGAAGATAAGAATTATGTTGCCCCAAGCCAATTAACTATTAGAAGCCAGGAGAGAGGCCTGGAACAGATCGTTCCCTACTGCTTTCAGAAGAAGCATGGTCCTGCCAACATCTTGATCTTGGACTTACAGCCTCCAGAACAGTGAGACAATAAATTTCTGGTGGTTAAGCTAGTCAGTTTGTTACGGCAGCCCTAGCAAACACCCGTATGCATCTAACTGGTTAGCCCCCCAGCACCGCTCAGCGAGGCTTCTCTCCAGCCCCTCTCAGCTCCATCTTTTTTTTTTTTTTTTTTTTTTGCGGTACGCTGGCCTCTCACTGTTGTGGCCTCTCCCGTTGTGGAGCACAGCCTCCGGACACGCAGTCTCCGTGGCCATGGCTCACGGGCCCAGCCACTCCGCAGCATGTGGGATCTTCCCGGACCGGGGCATGGAAACCGTGTCCCCTGCATCGGCAGGCGGTCTCTCAACCACTGCGCCACCAGGGAAGCCCTCAGCTCCATCTTAATCCCGTGGATTGCTTCCCCCACCGTTTCACCATCTCAGGCTCCTCCCCTTCCTTCCTCACTCCCTCAGCAGATGATCACAGCTTTTACCCTCCTGAGGCCTCGCTGCCTCCTATGAGACCACTCATGTTCCCTCCTCCTCTGTCACCGCTGGCTCTTCTCCTCCTCAGACCACTGCTCTTCCTGTCATTCACCCTTTTGCATTCCACAGGCTTGGTCCCTCTCTGTCTTTTTCTCTCTACGTGCTCCTCTCAGTGTTCATATTCATTTCCATAATTTGAAGTATCAACCCTGCACTGTGAACTCTGATGCTTGTTCCTACGACCCAGCTTCTCTCCAGAGGCCACGCCCCTCACTCACAACCACTTTGCGGTCAGTTCCAGCTGCTGACTCTTCGATCCCAGCCACACACTACAATGAGCAAGTCATCTGACCTATGTAGCAGCTGCTTCTCTCTTTCTCCACAGTCAGAACCCCAAAACTTTCTTTCTTTTCCATGGCCTTCTGCAAACAAAGTCACCAAGACATGCTGATACTCTCTCCGCAGTGCCTCTCACATACACACTTTCTAATTTCCCTCAGCCATTTCAAATCCTCATCCACAACTAGGGCAGCCTACTGCCCTTCCTGTTACTCCAGTTTTCCGCCTGGTTTTTGTAGGCTGCCAGAGTCATCTTCTCAACATAGAATTACACTCCTGTCGCTACCCTAGCCAGGCTGGGCCCTGGTTGCATACAGAATAAAGTCCCATCTAAATTTAGCATTCAAGGCTCCTCTTTGATCCAACCACAGCTCACCTCAATATTGTCCCCTAAAATAACCAAGGGAGACCAATTGTCAACACAGAAAGAGCTTTACTCGGTTCCGTCCCTTAATGGAAACTTCATGGTCTGAAACTACATTTATCACTCCTTTAGAGATGACCTGGCTCAGCTGAGCTAATTCATGTTAACAAAATTTTTGAAAGACACAGTACCCGTTATAATTGCATTGCATATTTGAGTATACAAAGATGTGGCCTTGATTGAGTTTTAGTATTTCCATAACCACAGGATTCTCTCACAGGATGTATTACTTCTATAGGTGGCTAACCTCATTCACAGTGTTGATTGCTTTGTTCATTCATTTGTTTATATGTTTGCTAATTTAGCACTCAGCTGCCTTATCTCCAGATTCGAAGGGCTCCTTACTATGTGGAGCTCCCTCTGAATTTCTCTGAATAGGTTTTAGGCTACCACTCAGCAGCCTTTGAATCCTGAACAGACAACATTAGCTGGTCCAGCCCCGGTCAGAAATTTAAAATGTATGCCATTGATTTATATGTATAGTCTGTATACCCTCGAGTTAAGGGCACTGACACTGAATGAGGAAAAAAAAAAAAAAGCAGCTGAAGAAAAGAAATTGAGTTAAAGAAGAGAAGCAGGGACCTCCCTGGTGACACAGTGGTTAAGAATCTGCCTGCCAATGCAGGGGACACGGGTTCGATCCCTGGTCCGGGAGGAATCCACGTGCTGTGGAGCAACTAAGCCCGTGAGCCACAACTACTGAGCCTGCTCTCTAGAGCCTGTGAGCCACAACTACTGAAGCCCACGTGCCTAGAGCCCATACTCCACAACAAGAGAAGCCACTGCAATGAGAAGCCTGCACACCACAAGGAAGAGTAGCCCCTGCTTACCACAACTAAAGAAAGCCTGTACTCAGCAATGAAGACACAAAGCAGCCAAAAATACATAAATAAATAAATAATACATTTATTATTTTTTTAAAAAAAAGGAGAGAAGCAGAGCTACGAAGAAAACAAAAGATGCATTTGTGAGGAATAGTACCATACTATAGTTTACTTACATTACCCCCTCCCACAAACTTAGTCAGCTTGGGCTAACTAATAATGATCTTCACCATAACAAAATACCATAGACTGAGTAGTTTAAACAAAAAAATTTACTTTCTTACAGTTCTGGAGGCTAGGAAGTTCAAGATCCAGGTGCCAGCCAACTTGGTTTCTGGCAAGAGCTCTCTTCTTGGGTTACAGGTGACCACTCATGGCAGAGAAAAAAGTCTCTCTTCCTCTTCTTAGAAGGTCACAGTCCTATAGGATTAGGGCCTTACCCTTATGACCTCATTTAACCATAATTACCTCCTAAAGACCCCATTTCCAGGTACAATTACATTGGGGGTTAGGACGTCAATATATGAATTTGGGGGTGGGGACAATTCAGTCCATAGCACCCCCCCTCCCAAAAAAGTATACGTAAAGTTTTTTTCTCCAGTAAGTGAAAGAGAGCTGATGAATAGTGGGATACTTAGGTATAGTGTGAGTAGAGATAGTAAGTTCTGACCCAACATACCTGCCTAATAGTTCTAGGTTAGTAGCTAGAGACTGGGAAGCAATTCAGCCTGCTCGAATTCTTATTATTTTAAGATATGTGAACCTAGGGGCTTCAAAGACAGTTATTCTAATGGGAGGTCTAAATTTCATTTAATGTTTCATGGACTATGAAAACTTGAACCCTTAAATCTAGAAAGTTCAACTGTGTTTGGTTGGAGTTAATTTAATTCCTTACAGAAAGCCAAACTATGTAGATAGGAGTCCCCTTAAATCCTTTCTTGAGTTTGGGTTCTTCAAATGGGGATGTCTTAGGTTGGGTTCCCCAAGAAACAGATTCAGGTAGAGATTTGGGTGCAGAAGGTTTGTTTGGGAGCGCCTGTGTGAGAGTTGAAAGAAGCAGGATTAGGCAGATGGAGATGTGGAACTGTGATGCATTTACAAGAGGTGTCTCAGCTAATCTTGGTGGAAGCCCTGGAAGTAAGATGGCCCTTAGCATATCCAAGATTTGAGGAAAGGGGGCCAGACCTTTGTCAACCAGTTATTAGGTATTGGCTGCCTCTGGGGAAGGGGCATAACTTTGGACAAGTTGGCTCCCTTACCCAGAGGGAAATTCCCAGGAAGGGACTCAGTCATGAGCCTTAAGAAGGTAACACTTCTGGCAGCTTCAGTCCATAAAGGGGGGGGGGGGGTGGTCTGGTGATGTATCACTGCATCCACTACATGGGACCAAGGAGCCATTAGTTATACATTAAAATCTGTTGACATTCTTCTACACTTTTTTTCTTGTGGCTAAAAGATCATCCTGGTGCTAGAAGCTAAAGATTTTGCATGTAGGATCCCTCTGAAAATTCTGGGTTGCGACTAGCTAAGACTGGTAATTAATGTAAAACTAAAATGCACAGTATTTCCAGTTATGTCATTACAAGCATAAGGGAGGGAGGAGCTAGAACCAGTTGTACACTTAGTTGAAAATGACTGATAGATGATGTGATGAGGAGCCAGTTCCAGATAAGCCTGGACATTTATTTTGGAGGAGCTGATTTCCACAGAGGTACCTGTAGTTTCTGTAACCTTCCTGGCCTTTTTCGTCCCTGAGATTGTTTAAATTCTTTTACTAGAATCAGCAGAGGTGTTATGAATGTGGAAGATGGTCCACTGCTGTATAAGTGTACCTCAACACTTGACTGTTAATTAGTGTGGTTAGGTTTAATAAACTCATTTAATAACAATATTCCTGCTGAGAATTTTTTTGGCACTAAATTCTTAAATTTAATAAGCAAAACTTATTTGTAGAGTGTTAATAATGGTTGTAGGACTTTCAGAGAGTAAAATAGTGGAAGGTTAAGTGAAATGGATTAATTAAATAAGAAAACCCAAATTACCTTTCAAAGTGACTCCATAATGATCTTCACTTTGTATTAATGAATAAAGCAGGCCATATCAAATGCCATTTGTGGGTGTTAGTTTAAAAGCAGCATTCAAAGCTAGCAAGTTTAGATCAGAGGAAACACAAACACAGCAAAATATTCTGCTTGGCAAACAGCGTTTTGTTTTCTGTACTGATCCATTAAATTGAATAACTTGATTTTCTTACAAGGTGTCAACAATATGCTTCTTCCATGTAGAGAAATCAGTGGGAACTCTCTAATCAACTCCTGAACAGCAGCTTCTTGTATCAGCAGTGATCCACATAAGCATTTGGGAAGTGTTTTTAATTGTTTTAATTGCATTTTAGTGAAATGACACGAACTTCTTATTATAGCTTTTCCAAAGTAAGCAGTTCATTTAAATTGGTTAAGAACTTTTAAACCGGTAATAAATACCCTTTATATGGTATATTCAAAATTATTTTTAGCAAATTTTTCAGGATAATGTTTTGTAATTTATTATCATAATGAATTGTTTGGACCTGGGGGAGGTATGTCCCTCAGTTTTCCCATCTGCACAATAGGGATAGGAAAAAATGCCAATTAGGATGTGATAAGGCAATGTATGATTAAAGTGTGCACACTTTGAGTTCTCCAGGGTCCTCAAAGGCAATTTCATTTGAGGATGAATTTTGTGGATTTTGTTTGCGGAAAGATAATTATTCCAAACAGGAATCCTGGGGGAGAATATTGAACTCATTTTTCACTCCCAGTGGGTTATAGAGGAGTAAATTTTGAGATTCTGAAATATTAAAAAAGAAGTTGTAGTTTCCAATCAAATCCATTCCCATCATATTGGGAAGGCACATCCGTTAAGAATGTGTTTAGTTACTTTATTTCAAGCATCAAGAATTCTGGGGTAGGTGGCTCAATGATGCCTTCAATGAATCTTTTTCTTTTCTTTTTTTGTTTTTCACCTTTATGCTCTGCCATCCTTAGAATACCTGCTGCCACTGGGTTGTAAGATGCTCTGCCCATGCAGATGTTGCTGCATTTCTAGGTATCATATTCCAGGCATGAAGAAGATGGAAAAAGGCAGTAGGAAATTGTGGCATCCATATCTGGAAAGAAAGCTTTCCCAGGAACCTTCAGTGTTTGTTTCATTGGCTGCATATTATTTTATTGTATGGATGTAGCACAATTTAACTAGTCCTCGGGGTAGATTTTGTTGGGCTACATATGGCACCCAGGTAGGGACTAACAGACATTGTAAAGGAAGAGAATGACCTGCAGCTCTCAGATCTAGAGGCTGGTGTTGATTTGGTGTTTGTCAGGCTACCCAGGTTTCTATTATAGTTTTGCTTCCCTTGTTGCCCTTGCCTTCCAGGCTCAGCCGGTGCTTAGCTCTCGTAAGACATAGGTAGACAGTGAGCCCCAAGCACTGTGGGCCTCAGCATCTACTCACGTTGTCTGCCATACAGGCTGGAGCCTGGTGTCCCAGTTCTGATCCCCAAGTCCCCATATTACATTGTTTCCTGGGCCTAACTCCCTGCCTTGGAAACCTACCAGCCCTCAGTCCCTGGAGAACTTGGCCTGCCTAATTCTTTTTTTTTTTTTTTTTTTTGCGGTACGCAGGCCTCTCCCTGTTGTGGCCTCTCCCATTGTGGAGCACAGGCTCCGGGCGCGCAGGCTAAGCGGCCATGGCTCACGGGCCCAGCCGCTCCGCAGCATGTGGGATCTTCCCGGACCCGGGCACGAACCTGTGTCCCCTGCATCGGCAGGCGGACTCTCAACCACTGCGCCACCAGGGAAGCCCTGGCCTGCCTAATTCTTATTCGCTCCCCTCTAGGGAGGGAAATTCTAGGTTTGAGCTTCTGCCTGGTGGCTGGGGTTCTACCGTCTACTGACAGACTTAGTTAATAATGCTGTGGGCTTCAGATCATTGCCAGCTCCCATGACACCAGATCCCTGGCCTGGCCTCCGCTTCCTGGTCCACCCCCCCAAAACACACACACTCACACACACGTGCTTGATCAAAGATACATGGTTTAAAATATCAGGTAGATATTTGAGATTCATAATGAAAAAGAGCACTGTTCTGTCCACCCCTCCCTACTTCCCATTCTTTTCTGTATAAAACTTACAATACTGTCAACTACTGCTTTTCATTTGCCTCCATAATTTATAATTTGCTTATATTGCTGTTCCTTCCATTTTACATCAAATGTAAACATTATTTGTTGACTTTCTACAAAGGAATATGTTGATTTAGTGTCCTTCCCAAACACGTACCTACTTCCCCTTTACCCATTCTCCTAATTATAATTTATTGTTAGATCGATATTCAGATTTCTTGTTACACAGGAGAAAAGTCAACTTTCTAGCTAATGCTATTTTTACTTGGTCCCTGATTGTATGCAGCTGATATACCGTGTTTCTGTCTTTCTCGTGAATGCTTTTTGGTGGATCCCTCCTCTAGTAGATTCCCAAGAAAGCATCCATGACAGCTAAATGTTTTGAGAAATGTCTTAAGTCTGCCATTTCATTTGATTGATAGTTTGGGCATGGAATTTGAAGTTGGAAATTATTTTCTCTAGGAATTCTGAAGTGATTGTTCCAGGGTCTTCCAGCACCTGGTTGCGATCCAAAAAGTAGGTTCTGTTATGACTCCCAGTTCTTTGTATGAGACCTCTTGTTGTTTCTCTTTTTCTCTTCTGCAAGCTTTTAGAATCCTCTTTGCCCAAAATTTCATGTTGATGTGTCTTAGTACGGGTGTACATTTATTCTTTTTTTAAAGTCCATTATCCTGGTCCCATGAAGGACCCTCTCTTATGGAAACTGATATCCTTCAGTTCTGGGAAATTTAAAAAACTTACATTTATGATAGTTTCCTCCTCTCTATTCTTCTCTGTCATTCTTTCTGGAACTCCTATAATTTGGATATTAAATATTCTAAAATGATCTAATAATTTTACTTTATCTCTCATATTTTCCAGCTCTTTGGTTTTTCTTCCTAGTGTTGCTGTATTATTTCCTGGATTTTCTCAAAGTTACCTTTCATTTCTTTTATTAAAATTTTAGTTTCTGCTTTTAATTTCCAAGAATTTTTTATGTTGTTATTCTCTGGATGTCTTTTTAAAATCTTCCTATTCTTGTTCCATGAATGTTATATCATCGTTTAACTCTATACAGAGTCCCATGATAGTTTTGAGGAAGTGTTCTTTTGTTCCACTGTTATTTCTTTGTTTCCTCTGAATTGTTTTTTCTTTTCTTGTTCGTTTTTGTCTCTCTCTTTTATGTTAGATGCTCTCTTCCATTATCCAGTTGTTGCTGGCTATCTCCTCTTATTGAAGAGTAAGGCACAACAGAGCTACTTAGAAATAGTGTATGGGTGTGTATGTATGTGTGTATTTAGGAGAGGAAGACTTTTTGGTCAGTGGGCTTCACCATAGCTGCCTATTATATACAAGTATTTTCTTTTGGCCCAGGTAGCATCCCCAGAGGGACATTCTTTCAGCCTGGATGGTATAACGCTAATAGCAAGGGTTCTCAGAGCTGAGGAGGGGAAAAGGAGCCAAGGGTCCTATCATTCAACATGTGGACCTTCATTTAACTCCCTGGTTTTAGGACAGCATCCTCATCCTCTGAGCGGTAGCACTAAATCCAGAATCTATTTGGGATCAACTTCTGTAGAAAATAAACCTCTAGTTTTCTGCCTGGGTTGGGAGGACTTGACTATCCTGGGTTGGGGTTGGGAAATAGGGATCTCACAGCTTCTCACCCACACTTTCAACTAATCCACCTATTTTGGGCTTTACCTTCACTCTCTGGCTCTCTTGTTTCTGAGCCTGTCCAAGGTGTTGCTTCACTCTGGCTTTCTCTGGTGAGCTAAATCCACTCATCCCCCTGCCTGGTGACTTCTGAAATTGAGTTCTAATCTGTCCTTGACATTATACAATCAGTTCTCATTATTTGCAAAAATTATGTTCTATAAAGTCGCTCCAAACACTGAATTAGTAAATACTGAACCTTTGCTCCAAGGAGAAATACAGGGTTTAGGTACCTGCAAACCTCATTAACTAATCAACACATAACCCTGTGTTCAATGTACTTCTGTTTAAAGGCAGCTTATTTAACATATATGATTGATTCATTAACATTGAACTTGTGGCCAACAGCACGATAACTCATGCCTGAATGAAGCTTATCCAACACACACATTTTCTCCATATGGTGCATCACTGCCCGCTTGTGCCTAGGGACCTAGACAGCACTTTAGTGGTTTGCTTGGGTGCCATTTTAAACAGCAAAATCAACAACAAAAAGCACAAAACTCTGAAAAATGTTTCCCTAAATAGACAGTGAAAAGGATGCTTGTTTACACTGTGAGAGCTGAAGCAAGAAGGGAAAGGGTCACCTTGTTCAACCTCAGTTGAAAACATGAGCATCAGGAGGCTTAAAATTTTCACCACCTTGAGCATGTCCACAAATGACAGTGAAAGCACCATGAGTATTGCTTTTTGGGTTTAGAAATAAGTTTTAGAGAGTAGCCAAGTTCACAAATACAGAATCTGCAAATAATGAGGATCGACCATAGTTTTATGCTCTTTTTTATTCTGTTATCTTTTTAGAGTGGCTTCAGGAAGGATCAAAGGGAAACAAGATAAATGAGCATATTAAATCCACCACCTTTAACTGGAAGTCTCTGTCGTTCATTCTAGTTATTTTGTATAGGACCCACTGATACCACTTGTCTACAGTGACATGTCAGATTTTCTTAGCGCAATCTGCCTCTTCCATCCTTATGCATCCCCACTGGGCTCATCCAGGTGCACCTAACACTCCTCAGGTGGTCCAGGTTCTCTGCAATTAGCTGGGTCGCACCTGACCTTGTCACAACATACTGATGGCAATGTGTAACCAGTGGTGTGCTGGACCTGGCTCATACTGGCTTATAAAAAACAATTGCTAATTTTTCAGGAATTTTGTGAGGCCATTGTTAAACATGACCATTGTTAAAAATCAAATCACATAGCGTACAATTAAGTAAATTACGTTAACAACAGAGGTAGTAAACACTCAAAACTCATCACTTCCTGATTATTTACTATTAGCTATATTCTTGAGGTTATTTATGTCCCTTGAATCTCTCTGGTGAAAAAACTGTATCATGGTGTGCTACTGCACATCTCTCCCAAATTTGCATTCAGTGATATGACATTGATAGTTTAAAATCAGCAGTGACAGAAGTATTTATACTATGGAAATTAGCAGATGCTCCAAATCTGGACTTCTTTCCCCCAGAGAGCCCATTGCTAAACATTCACCAACATACCCCTATAGCCTGAAAAATTGTTTGGAATTGAGTAAAAGTAGAAATTAACTGACAAAGGGAATGGGGAAGGAGTCAGTTAGCTAGATCCAAAGTTATGCATTAGCTACTTGGATGTTTATTAAGCAGAAGAAAATGAAATGAAGACTGGCAGACAGAGTCACAGAAAAAGGATCTGGGTCTTTCTTGCAATGTATTTATTATAGAATCTGACCCAACTGAGCCACAGGGTCTTGTATATATGAGCTTGGAAAAGGCAAACTTTTATAATTAACAGATGGGGATTAAAAATTACTGATACCCAGTTAGAATCATATTGCCTAGGAAACTCAATATGTGTGAATAAGAGATGATTGACCCATATCATAGGTTATTTCACTGACCAGTTAGTACTGTTGTGAAGTTAGAGTAAAAGTTAGTGTTTTCCCTGAGCAATAGCTCTAGGGCAGTTTGTTGAAATAATTATTGCAGGAAAATCCAGAAGGAAAAAATCATATTTAAAATTACTTTACAAAATTTCTACTAGTTGTAGATCCTTGCGAAGTTCAAGTTACTGGCTTATAGTATAAAGTCAGTAAGTATTTTTAGGAGATTTAAATGTGTTAGATTTAACTTTAAGGGCTTGCAATCAGTTGATTCCAACGAGTTAAAAAAACAAATTGACTGATATATCCCTGGAAAGGCAGTTAAGCGGGGGAAAAAATCAATGTAGAAGGTATAATAGAAAATAGTATTGATGCTGTCTTTCATAGCTATCACTGTCATGAAAAAAACTGCTTATAGAGACTGCCATACAGAGTGAAGTAAGCTAGAACAAGAAAAACAAATATCGTATATTAACACGTATATGTGGAATCTAGAAAAATGGTACAGGTGATCTTATTTGCAAAACAGAAATAGAGATACAGACATAGAGAATTAATGTATGGATACCAAGGGGGAAAAGGGGGTGGTGGGATGAATTGGGAGATTGGAATTGACATATACACACTACTATGTATAGAATAGATAGCTAATGAGAACCTACTGTATAGCACAGGGAACTCTACTTGGTGCTCTGTGGTGACCTAAATGGGAAGGATATCCAAAAAAGAGGGGATATATGTATATGTATGGCTGATTCACTTTGCTATACAGCAGAAACTGACACAGCAGTGTAAAACAACTATACTCCAATTCAAAAACAAAAAAGAAAATAGTAGTATTGCTGTCCTTCATAGCTATCATTGTCATGAAAAAACTGCTTATATTTTAAAAACAGAATGATTCCTCTTCATAGTCACAAACATATTGGTGTGTAGGGGAAGGCACACCCCTGGGCATACTGTCATACTGATTCTTAGTTTTTGTCCCGAACTCTGGTTTGGGGACCTTTAGTGTAATGTCTCTGAGGGAAAAGAATTGCTGACAGGTTTATATATTAAAGTTTGCTTCACAAAGATGATCCTTGCTTGAAGTGCTAGCCCTTTAAGTAAACTGAAAGACTTCAGGAAGTTGCTCAAGGGAGAAGGCAAAAATATTTTTCCTGGGTTGTTTGGTGTAATCTCCACATAACAGAGACTTTGTAAATAGTCCTATCAGATTTCTTTTTTCCTTTTCTTTATTTGAACTGTTTCCAGTTCATGTCTCACTTGCTTTTAGTGCTGTGTTGTAGCATTTGCTTTTTTTTTTCCATGGACAACATAAAATCATCCTTCAAGATTACAATATTAATCTTAAATATGGGCAATCTTTGGCACCATCAGTGTATTCATTTCTTTTTTTTCAATTGGGATATAATTTACATACCATACACTTTGCCATTTTAAAGTGTACAAGCCAGCGGTTTCTAATGTATTCACTACGTTGTGCAACCGTCACCACTGTCTAATAGCAGAACATTTCCGTCACCCCCAAAAGAAACCCCATACCTATCAGGTAATTTTTCAGGATAAATACCTAGAGTGGAACTGCTGGGTCATATGGTAATTCTACGTTGAAATTTTGAGGAACTGCCAAACGGTTTTCCAGTGAATTCATCTCTGCTAGGCTCTTACCCTTACGTCCTTTATTGTTTGGTTCTCTCCAAATATGTGTCCCTCTCTGGTAGGTTGTGCCAGTTGTGATGTTCTGTGAGAGGAACGACAAGGAAGAGGTGCTGCTTGAGGTAGCGTGCAAGTCGCTGATTTTTGTTTCGTTCTGTTTGTCTGCAGCTTGTCAGGAAATATTTAAAGACTCTCCTATTCCCAGAACTGCTGTATGTATATTCATTTGTGGTTTATGGTCTATTCTGCCTTCACCTTTGATAAATGGCCACATTCTGTGTTCATCTTCCTGATGATGATGATCACGTCACGACTTGTTAGCTGCTTTCCTTGTGTGAGGCAATGTGCTCAGAGCTTTATGTACATTGTTTTATTTAATCCTCACAATGTGCTTCTGAGATGGATATTTTAAATTCCCTTTTCACGTGGGCAGACCGAGGTTTAAATCAGTGAAGACAGTTCACATAGCTGGAGGTTGACAGAACATTAGGAAAGTGCTGCCAGACCGGGTCCTCCGACTCCTTGTAAAGGTTTACCTATGACTATTCATTCTAGTTTGTCCTACTGTATTTGAAAACTGAGATCATACCTGAACCTATATCAAACAGAAAGGAAAAAAGAAGAAAGGCTTAGACAGAACCACCATGTAGTTTCAAATTCTGTACCTGAAAAAATACACGAGGGGAAAAATGACCACAAAAGCAGCATGCAATTGCCGTCCCACTTCTGTAATATATGAGTCTACTCTCCTTTTTAAATGGCACTAGGAAGATTTATTTCTTCTTTTCACCTTAATATGACGTTTTAATGTTGTCCATTACGCATAGACATCATAAACCTAGAAAAATGTACACTAATGATTATTGGCTTTTAGATCCCCAAGATGAAAATTCTTTCTCTCCAAGGCTCATCATGGTTGTGGCTTTTCAAATGCAGAAGCTGTTTTGTGCCTCAGTGGACCTCCCTTGCTGCACTGGTGCCAAGGGAAGTCATCGATTGCTGAAGCAATAATGGTATAAGCTGTAGCAGCTTTTCCCTAAATGAAAGCATGGCCACTGCTAGCATAGTAACAAGCAGTTCTGCTTTATGAATAGGTTTGCCCAAAATGCTTGTGGATTTTAAGACTATTATAGGAGTTTTTAGAAAGATATATCTTAGGCAAGAGCATGAAAAGACAATTCATAAGAGAAGAAATACAAATAGGCAATAGGTAAAAAAAAAATTTGTTCAAACCTCTAGTTGTTGAAAAATGTAAACTAAAATGAGACATAAATTGTTTATTATTGAACAGGTAATATATGAACATGGTACAAAATTCTGGAGTACAGAATTATATACAATGAAAAGTATATTTCTCTCCTCCCATGCTCTTCTCCAGCCACTCCATACTCCTTCTCAAAGGCAAACACCATTACCAGTTTGGTTTTTTCTTTTTCTGGCCGCGCAGCTCGACTTGCAGGGTCTTAGTTCCCCAACTAGGGATTGAACCCAGGCCCCGGGCCCTGGCAGAGAAAGTGCCGAGTCCTAAACACTGGACCACCAGAGAATTCCGTTACCAGTTTTTTATGGACTCCTTTAATGGTTGTCCGTGAACGTGGGTGTGTGTATACATACACATGCCTACACATATACATCTGTGTACATATGTATAACATACATACATACATAATATTACACACAATCTTCTACACCTTGCTTTTTTCACATAACCGTTATTCTTGTAAATTTTTACACATGGATACATATATATATCTGCCTCATTCTTTATCCCCCTAACATTTTTTTAAATAAAAAATTTTAAGCATACAGAAAAGTTGGGACCTTGTTCTTTTTAACAGTTGCCTAGTATTTCATTATGTGGATGTACCACAATTCATTTTACCAGTCCTCTATTGATATACATTTCAATTATTTCCCATCATTTGCCTTTATAAAATAATGCTGCAATAGAATCCTTATTACATAGGTCATTTGACATATATGAGAATGTATCAATATGGTAGTTCCCTAAGAGTGGAATCGCCAGGTCAGGAGTGTATTTATTTTTAGTGTTATAGATGTGGCCAAACTTTCTCCGTGGAGATTGAAGCAATTTATGGCTATACTCCAGAGAGCTGCTGTTACCCCATACTCTCACCAAAAGTGTTATCAAAAATTGGATCTTGGTCAACTTTAATGGATGAAGAACCAAGATACTATTTTTTCCTTTTGTTTTGGAAAATATTTTTAAATAAGAGAATAGCCAGTGTTGGTGTCGGTGTGAAAAAAAAAGGAAGACTGATACATACTGGTAAAAGTAAGATTGATTCAGCCTTTCTATAGGGCTGTTTAACATGTGTGAAAGTCTTTTCTGAGCATCATGCTTTTTTTGACCCAGCAATTCTACCTTTAACCTAAGGAAGTAGTCAGACAAGTGCTTATAAGAGGAAAATGATGGAAAAAAACAAATAGACTTTTAAAACATATTATGCTATAGCTATACAGTGAATACCTTGTTAGTATTAAAATATACGCAGAGCCTGACTTATTATCATGGAAAGATGTTTATGATTTTTTGGCTACATGAATACACAGGTTACAAAACAATACATTCAGCATGATCCCATTTAGGGGGAAGATATGGAGAGATAGACACAGAGATATGCAATTTGAGAAATAAATACCATTACATAAACATATATAAGCAAGTGTTGATCTATCTATCTATCTATCTATGCATATATATACCTGGAGCAGTGTCTGTAATAATGTGCATGTTTGTAACAGGACATACGATCATTATATACTACCAAAAATATACAGAATTTTTATTTGCTTTTATTATGTCCTATATATTATAAACAAATTTTTTTTTTTTTTTTGCGGTACGCGGGCCTCTCACAGTTGTGGCCTCTCCCGCTGCAGAGCACAGGCTCCAGACGCGCAGGCTCAGCGGCCATGGCTCACGGGCCCAGCTGCTCCACGGCATGTGGGATCTTCCCGGACCGGGGCACAAACCCGTGTCCCCTGTGTCGGCAGGCGGACTGTCAACCACTGGGCCACCAGGAAGCCCCAAACAAATTTTTATAATTAGCATATGCTTTATTTATTATCACAAAATAATACAATGGAAAGAAAATTTCATGTGGAATCCATAGCACCAAATAATCTATATTTGTACATGTAGTTGCAGTTTATTCATTTCCATGACTTGATTTCATTGTGTGAGTATAGCACAATTTCTTTATCCGCTGTCTTGTTGACAAAAAATAGAGTTGTTTAGTTTTTGGTATGTGCAGGGACATTCTTGAACTTGTTTTCTGAAGAACATATGTTTCAGATGGCTTTATAACTAAGGTGGAATTTCTAGGCCACAATCTATGCATATGTTAGCTTTAGTAAATGCTGGTAGATAGTGTTCCAGCATGTTAACTGCTAGCAATGCATAAAGAGTTCTATGTGTTCCACCTCCTCCCCACACTTGGATATGTAGTTATTTTCAATATGAGACATTCTATTGGTAATCCCTTGACAATTTTAATTTGAATTTTGCTGATTACTTATGGGATTGAGCTTATATTTATATTCCTATCCATTTGGATATCCTCTGCTTTCTATGCCAGTTCATCTTTTGCTCAGTTTTGTACTGTTTTTTTTATTATTATGTTTTTATTGATGTATAAGAATTCTCTGTATATTCTGGGATCAAGGTGTATGTATTAAATATTTTCTCTTAAAACAAAAAACAAAAAAACCTGCTGAAAATATTAAAAAGTCACTTATTCAGGTGACATTTATTAAGTGTCTACCGTGTGTGAACCCTCTGGTCTACGTGTTGGGGAAGGGACAGAGACCACCTAAACATCCCTATCCTCGTGATCTGATATATAAATTGTCCTGAGTACTGGAGTGGGCTGGGAGTAAGTGAGGAGCACATGATTCTTATTTTTCTTTAAAATTACCAAATTTCAGTTGGTAAGAATTATCGTGATGATTTAGATGTAACGCGCAATTGTTTAACAATTTTATCTGCAAGTTGCATTTTCATTGTCCCCTAGAAGGAGGCTTTTACGGCAGCTTTTTTGGCTAAAAGTAAATATCCACATGCAAGACAATTTTAGCTGACAACTCCTTTCCTTCATTCCCCATGACACGTGAAGGAAATAAAACAGCATAGAGCTGGATTCTAAGATGTAAATTGCAGGGAATCTGTATCTGTAATTAACTTAGAAAGTACCATTTGTGTTTAACTTCACCATAATTTTTCAGGATGAACAAATTGCACATTAGATAGGGCAGGCAAGAAGTAAGGCTTTTAACAAGTGTAAATGTTTTTTTTCATGGTTGTAATTTCTAAGATGAACTTGTGTACTTTTAATTTATACACTGGTTTGGAGTAATTAGCCCTTGAATTGTCTATATTTCTTTAGAAGAGGGATGGACCATAGAGAGCATCTTGATTTTCTAAATCTTCAGAAGAAAAATGACACCCTTCACTGAAAATCATACACTAATGGTCAACAGGAAAATATAGTCATGCAGATGTAAGCTAAATACTTAAAATAATGTCATTTATTAATTTTTTTGTTTTGCAAAAACCACAGTATATATCGTATGACTCATTTTCCCCAAATCACTTTGCCTGGTAGATTTTGAGCATTTTTCTATCCTTACAAAGTTTGGAAAGTGAAAAGAATTCAAATTCTCTCCAACTACTGGGTAATTAAGTCTTGTTTTAATATCTTGTAGAGTGATGTCTTTGTTACATAAGTTACCTACTGAAGATTTACTAACGAGTTTTGGACAATAGAAATGAACTGTTGTCAAGGCCAAATGTGAACTGCAGGCTACTAAAAAATCTTGACAAGATAATAACTGGAATAACCTGTAAGCTGATACACGATATGGAGGCATCTGGTTTTCCTCTTGGCGGGACACTGGGTGACAAAGCTAAACTCCTGGCTCACTTTTCTCTACCACTGCTCTTTAGATACCAGGATTCTGAAGGCCTGGTATGTAGCTTTTTTAAAAAGACCTTATATGTGTACATGAATCAAAATTCACAATGTGCCCAAAAAGGTGGAAAGCAGGGTAAATTTCTGTCTCATCTCTGTCCTCCAGACACAGTCCCCGTTCCGGAGGCAGTCCTGGGTAACAGTTCCTCAGGTGTCATTCCAGAGATAATCTGTGCATATCAAGTGTATAAGGACACCTTCTACTTCTGCTTTTATACATATGGTCATATAACGTATTCACTGCTCTTCACCTGCCTTTTTTTAACTTGACCTATTTTGGAAATTGTGCCATCATGATACATAGCTGCCTTATTCTTCTTAAAGTTTGTTTAGTATTCATTGCATTGTATAGCTTGACCATAATTTATTCACCAGACCCCCACTGGTGAATATTTAGATGATTTCCAATCTTTTGCTAATAATACAAGCAGGACTGCATTGAATAACTGTACATTCATCGTTTTGCATACATCAGCATATCTGTGGGACACATTCCTAGAAATGGAATTGCTGGATCAAACAGTCTGTGCATTTTTTATTTTGACAAATACTGCCAAAGTGCAGGAGATGTCATACAAGTTATACTCCCCGCAGCGGGGTATAAGAGTGGCATGTGCTTTTAAATCCTAGACCTCGCCTTTGTCACGAAGGGTGTTTTTTTCTGAGTCTAGTCACAGTCCCAAGCCTCTGGGTTCACTTGTGTTATGTTGGTGGCTTTCTGTCTGTGATCAGGACTCATTTCTCAACACTCCTGGACGCTGTGGGTTTTTTCCAACTGCTTGAGGTCGTTGCTTAAGCCTCAATAGGAAATAGGCTTATTTTATTTATTTATCTTTTGCGGTACGCGGGCCTCTCACTGCTGTGGCCTCTCCCGTTGCGGAGCACAGGCTCCGGACGCGCAGGCTCAGCGGCCATGGCTCACGGGCCCAGCCGCTCTGCAGCATGTGGGATCCTCCCGGACCGGGGCACGAACCCGTGTCCCCTGCATCGGCAGGCGGACCCTCATCCACTGTGCCACCAGGGAAGTTCTAGGATTATTTTTATATGAGTTTCCTCATAGACACGGGGATTAAGGGGGTTACTGATGTTTCAGAGCCTTTCAGAGTTTAGGCGATGCAGAGGCATTAGAGGGGTTAGTTTATTTTCCTTGATTTGAAAATCAACATAGGAAGGAATCTTCCCACCCTCAAATAGAGAAACAAACTGAAGTTTTGACCTTTAACGCTAGAGTGTTGGTGATGTCTTACGGTTATCACTATACCCCTGAGCCCTCTCTGCTAGCCCCACGTCACAAGCTCTCCTGGGTCTGGATCCCCGCCCCGCTCTCCCTGGGACACCGTTGGGGGCGGGTGTGCGAAGCCCTCTCCCTCTGCGGCTTGGCTTCCTTCCCTATTCTGGTTCCTCTCCTTCATTTCCTCTTCTCCTTCTTATCCAAACAGCTTTTTATGGCTTCTGTTGGAACTTTACCACCTCTCCCTAAGCCACCATCATAACACGACAGGTTCAGGCACAAAGCAGAGCGAGCTCCCTTTGATTTTTATATCTACAGATCTTTCTCCCTGTGCTTACTATTTTGTAATCTGTACTATAGTCTGTATTCCAAACTTCTAAAACATAAAGAACGGGGCTTCCCTGGTGGCGTAGTGGTTGAGAGTCCACCTGCCGATGCAGGGGACACGGGTTCATGCCCCGGTCCAGGAAGATCCCACATGCCGCGGAGAGGCTGGGCCTGCGCGTCCGGAGCCTGTGCTCCGCAACGGGAGAGGCCACAGCAGTGAGAGGCCCGCGTACTGCAAAAAACGAAAAAAAACCATGAAGAACCCTTTCTGTTCAATTACGTAAAGCACCTAGCTCACAGCGCTTACCTAAATATATGATACTGTGGTTAGTTGAGAGATTTTTTTTTCAAAAACTTAGCTTTAAATTTATTTTGATTTAAATATATTTATATTTATAAATGTATTTATATATTTATAGAAATATATTTTATATTTATATATTGTATTTTAAAATATAAATATATTTTAATTTAAATATATTTATAAACTATAAAACTACGATGGCATTTCTGTAGGTGATTTCCCAGTCTAGTGTTCACGAAGACTGAACATAGAGTTAAACGTTATCACAGTGTGTACTTACGTTCCTTAGAATGATAAGTCCAGGTAAACAAAGGTGGTGAGCTACCAAGGATAGTGGCGTTGCTGCTGTTTGGTACCATTCATTCCATGTTGGTCTCTCGTTTATGGAGTCAGGGATTGCTTTAGTCACATCATGATATCCAGAAAACAGAACTGCTCCAAGAGTGGCCCACAGAGTGGTGCTTTTCATACCTGACTGCAACAAGGTAAGCATAGGAATTGGAAATACGTGTTCAGAAACTTTCAAACCAATATGACAGAATTGAACCTAAGTTTAAAAAATTGAGCTTGTATTTTTCTGTATCTTTTGCAAATTTTTTTTCTGAAAACTCATTTTATTCTATAAAATACCAATCTATTACAGTTTAGATTTTGTAAAGTAATCTAGAAAATTCTTCAAATGTTGGTGACTCTCTAGCCTGTAAGGCAGATGCAGTGCTCTCAACATCATTGCCCTGGCTTGTTTTCATAGTGGGACAAGTGTGACATCCCCATGTAAGACGTGAGGGAATGAGGCACAGTGACAAAATTTCTTGCCTCAGGCTGCTGCATATACTGGGATTAAATCTTTCCCTTCTCATTTCTGTGATCAGATTACAAGGCTTTGGCTTTTCACATTATGATATTTTAATTAGAATCTGAGAGAGTGAGTTGAATAAGAAAGTTTTTCGTGAAAACAATCCTGCAATTATTTTTATCCTTCAAAGAAAAATGTCAATAGCATTTCCACCCATATTACTTTTCCTTTACTGTCATTTCCTAAAACTAACGTACTTTGGAAGATATTTAGGACAATTTTAGCACAGTGGCTTTGCACTGAGAAAAAAAAAATCTCTGTGTGCTGAATGTTTTTAAGTGCTGGTGGAGAGTATATACATAATAAAATTGGGGGAAATTTGCAAGCCCCACAGCAAGCCCCTTAGAAAGAGGTTTGGGCTTCTATCCTGGCCAAAGGAAGACTCAAGGAGCCAGAATAAATATTGACAGCATCTCCTATTCTGAGTGTGGATGCGACAAGCCTTCCCTGGGCGTGAGCAGAGTCGATGGAAGTTAGGATGCCAGACGTACATGTCCCCATGACACGTGAAGCAAGAAGAACTGAGGGATGTTAGATGAGAGAGAGAATGAGACCATGGGACAGAGGAGTGAAAAGAATAGGGGTGGGTGGGAGGCCTCCGGGGTGGCTGAGCCTCAGTCTCATGGTGACAGACCCTGTGGGTGGGTCACTTCCATTTGCCAGGGGTTAAGGGCACATTTGGAGCCTAGCCTAAAAATGTGTTAGCCTTGGTGATTCAATTTAAGAGCACTTGGTGAAATTTTTTGCTTTATCTCCTATTATCACATTTAGGTATTCCTTTTCTACAATGGAAAAAATAAATATAATTATAAGTTTATCATTCACAGCAGGTTGTGTGTCTTTTATATGTTAAATACGTGTTGTCATATAAATCTTTTGCCTTGATGAAAAAATTTGGGTGCAGTTGTCTTTTTATAATAATGGTGTTATGTGTGCTGTAATTTTCTCATGAAAGTGTGATCTGAAATAATCTGAAAGGATAACTGTTCTTGAGATGTTGTTAATGTACACTTATAAATAAGTTTTTATAAAAGTGGCACACTTCCCAAATTCTTTTATTGCCCCCAAACTTATATCTATCAGCCTTTTCTGTGTATTTCTCTGTCTATATCTTTCAGACATGACTGCCTTACGTAGTTTTTGGATCGAGAGTCAATTGCTTAGCTTTAGTGGGGTTTTGCAGGAACATCTACATATTAAGAATCACTTAACTGTCATACTGACCATTACTGTTAGTATATTCAATTGGTAAGGATTTTCTGAGTGCTCACTACAAGGTTCTGTGTCTGTCACTGAGATTACAGAAGAGCTACCTTCTGTTCATTCATGCATCCACCAACTTGTTGAAGTACCTGTGATGGACCAATTATGGTGCCAGGAACTTGGGACAAGCTCCCTTTTACACAGAACTGATAGACCCTGTAAAATGGGGATAATATCTCTTAAAGTTATTATGAGGCTTAAATGAAATAAGATTTCTAAAGCACCCAGCACAGCCCCTGAATCATAGGTACTCTGAATGAGTATTTTTCCCCAGGAATGGCAGAAACGTCTTTTAAGAAGCTTTTACAAATCACTGTGAAGGTAGGCTGAATCTTGCTTAATAAAGAATGTTAACTTACTGATTAAAATAATAATCCAAGGGCAAACACATTAAATATTTTCTCCCACTGGACTATCAGTGGGAAACGCCAAATTGAGAGATTGCCAAAAGAATGAAGAGTAAGAGTATTAGGAGTCACATGTAAAAGAATTATAGAATGAAAGAGCTTTTAAAAAATATGTAAAAGTCGTATTTTACTTGCTTGTAGATGCTTTCTTCTTGAGTATTGGCTTTTAGTCACTCTTGACGTTTCACCTGGAGAAGGGGAAACCATCATATCATTGATTAAACTTGTCTATTCATTATTACAAAACATAACACAGAAGCAATATTGGAACAAATTCAATAAAGACTTTAAAAATGGTCCACATCAAAAAAATCTTAAAAAAAAAACCCCTAATGATATCAACTTGTTTTGTTTTCATTTGTGATTATAAATTGGGGTATGCAAAAAGCAAAGAAGAAATGGGGTTGAAGGTCCTCATTAACTTCTCTCCCTACCTCTTTTACCTCAAATCTAACATTTTATTTACCCACTTATTTATTTAACAGCTATTTGTATGCCAGGTGTTAGGGATTCAAAGGTGAACAAAGAATGAACCCTCTCCTCTAAGAATTTAGAGTCTAGTACAGAAGTTTGCAACTTCTTTTAAATAAAAGGCCATATAGTAAAGATTTTTGGTTTTATGGGCCATATACTCTGTCACAAGTATTCAACTCAACTGTTGTAGTGAGAAAGTAACCATAGACAAATGGGTATGTTGGGTTTCAGTAAACTTGACTTACAAAAGCAGGCAATGGTCTGGATTTGGTTGTAGGTTTTAGTTACCAGTCTCTGGTCTGGTAGAAGAGAGAAAAAAATAAATCAATAATTACTGTACAGTGGGGTAAGTGATCAAAGCAAGCACAGGTGACTTAGTAACACAGGGAAGGGGCATCAAATTAAACTGGAAGTTACCTGAGATATTTAGGGAAGATTTCTGAAGGAGATGCTGTTCAAGTGAATTACAAGCATGGGCTGGCGTTTGGAGAAAGGTAAAGAGAGGATTTTCCAAGCAGAGGGCTAAATATATACAAAGTATGGGCATGTAAAACAACAATGCCTCTTATGGAACCTAAAAGAAATTCAGTGGGCTAGGATGCAGGTTGCCTACTTTAGCAGGAGAGTGAGGCTAGAAAGATAGGACCTTAGCTATGAAGTGAGAAACATGGGTATGAAGCTGAAAGTCTTGAGGGACACAAAGAAAGGATTTTAAGCAGGGAAAAATAACATGTCACCTACCAGTTGGAAAGAGGGAGAGCCAGTAGGAGACCCTTATAGTAATTCAAGTGGAAAACGATGAGGGTGATAAGAATGATCAGGATGGGATGGATATGAGAGCCATTTAGAACAACAGACACTATTTTGGGTGACTGATTGCAGGGGGAATAAATGAGAAGGAAGCAACTTAGAAAATTTCTAGACTTCTACTGTGGGTGACCAATGGTGTAATTTATGTAGAGAGGAGGAGTCAACTTGTAAAGGGATACAAAATGATGAATTCATTTTAGGACTTTGAGTTCAAGATAAATGTATGACACTGAAGTGTAGCTATACAGTCAAAATGGATTCTACTTAACTGGAGAGGGAGATTTGGGAGTCAATGTTCCTAGTGATAGATAAAGCCATAAATTTAGATTAGATCAGCTATAGAGAGTCTATAAAGTGAGAAAATAGAAAGGACAAGGCCTTGGGTAACATGGATATTTAAGGACAAGAACTCTGAAGGAGCAGTCACATAGAGGTGGGAAACTAGAAGACAGAGCTGTTACACAGGCTAATGAAGGAAGGAGATTCAAGGAAAAGGCAGCCGTCAGTACTGAGTGCTGAAGAGAAGGAAAGAAATGTGTCTCTGGGAATGTGTGGTATAAATGCCTTCACAGAAAAGAAAGTGAGACCATAGAGATGGGGAATTTGATTCTGCTCTCCAGAAAAGTATGTAAAACAAGTGGGGGTAACTGAAACACTGCTGGTGGGGCTCAGAATTGGTGGATGTTTCTCAAGGGATGTTTGAAAAACTGTATTGAGAGATTAGACTGTTTAACAATGAGTAATTCTACTTTTAGAAAATCATACCAGGAGAATAATCAGGTGCTCTATAGCCTGTAAGGATGAACAGTGTCATTTTGGATCATCTAATTTGATCAACTCCACGAGACATGTCCTACAAGTGCTTACTGATATGAATGACATTGCTCATTTTAAATGTTTTATCCTTCAACCATGGCCTCAGACCAAATTTGTTTTAAGTTGCCTTTCATACATTAGATTTTTTTTATTAAGACAGATTTTAAATATTGAAAACTACAAAATGTATAGTAAACACACATGTATCCATACCCAGATTGAAAAGATGTAGACATTGAGTCATATTTGCCTATGATTTTTTAATATAACATTGTAAATGCATGTTAAAACCCCTTTATCCCCTCCCCAATTCTATTCCCCTCTCTCCCTCACCACTTTATGGTTGATGTTTTTGCTTCCTGACTTTGTTTTTATTATTCATATATAATTTATAGTGGTTTTTGTTATATTTTTAAACTTTAGATAAATACTGTCCTGTCGTTCATGTTATTCTTGAGGTTTTTACTCACTGCTGTTTTTGAGATTTATTAATTATGATATATTACAAATGTATTTCTTCTGAAAACTCTGATCATATTTCATTAGCTGACGATTCCTCAATTTATGTATCCACTAGCTCAGGCCCCGGCACACAGTAAGCATCCAGTGCATGTTCACTGTTCTTATTAGCATGATTATTAATACTAACCTTTTTCCAAATCTTTGCTCTTACAGATATTGTGCATGTCTCCTTCCATCCTAGCATAAGTTTCTTTAACATATATAACTAAAAGTGATATTTCTGGTTGAAGGGTGTGCATTTTTTTTTAGATGTTGCCAAAATTCATTCTAAAGAAGTGGTACCAGTTTTTGTTTTCCACCAACACCGCATGAAAGTTTCTGCTTCTTTGTCAACATTTGGTATTGTCAGACTAACATTTTTGCCAGTCCTATACCTATTAAAATTGTATCCCATTGTTTGCTTGAATTTGCATTTTCCTTACGTTTATCGAGGTTGAGAATATTTCCACATCTTTGCCATTTTTTGTTAATTTTCTGTTCTTATCATTTACCCATTTTTCAACTGGGTTGTTATCTTTTTCTTATTACATTGTAGGAATATGTTGTATATTTAAACACTAATCTTTTATCTGTTATAGCTCAGATTAAATTAATGACTTATTTGATTTTTTAAACCTGAAAACATTACTTTTATCAAAATAATTCATGCACGTGGTAAAATAAAATAAAATAAAATAAAATGATACAGAAGGGCACATGACAAAACACAAGTCTCTTGCCCCATCCACCTCTCAATGCCCAAGCTCACTCCCCAGGTACAGTTTTTTACCACTTGTGCTTTTAGTTCTCTTGATGATTTTTTTCCATTTTTTCCATAATGTGCTTATACCACTGTGTAAGTATCCTGATTTATCACCTTTGAACATCTATTTGTTCCATGCTCTGAAAGGTAAGGTAGCCCCACTGGCCAGCTTCTCCCATCTCTTTACTATCTTTCTGAATTTTGTTGAAGTCCTTCAGATCGATCAACTACTCTCCTTTTAACGATAAGTTTATTTGCTTATTTAGTTGTTTGTTTTGGTCTTCACTTTAGACCAGATAAACTCAGAAGCAATTGTGAAAGGCAAATGCATTTGCTCCCTCCAACAATTATACTCAGAAATTACCAGTTGTAGCACATAAGCCTGTTTTTTAATGACTTATTTATGATTTTTCACACTTTGAATATTTATGGAACTGAAATTAGAGTCCCCTAAATTACATTTTTGTGTGACTCAAATTGAGCAGTTAGAGAGGCAAAATGAACTTATAGACTTGTTTTGAGTTCTTTCATAAGCAGCTGTTTCTGGCATACCTATTAGTTCCAAAGGTGTCTGTTCGTTGAGAGCTGTGAACAGAAGCATCTAACCCTTCCTCAGAGTAACAATTGCTTTCACATAGCCCTCATTCCGACTGGGTTTGGGCTTTAGTATCATTGTGGGGAAGAATAGTGTTTTTCTCTGCATCTGAGCTTGAGAGACCTAAGCCCATCTTTCCCGTTATCTATTCCTGATGTTAGGCTGTGAATTTCCCTGAATGATGAATAGCTTCATTGAATTTTCACTTCCTACTCAATTTCTTTACAAGTTAAAAGAAAAAGAATAGCCAAGAGACCAAAAGGCTTCTACATACAGAAAGTAATAGCTATGCTTTGTAAAACCATGCAGTTTTGAGCTAGAAGCATTGATCTTCAGTGCTGCCTGGTGATTGGTGTTCTCTGCAGAGCCAAATATTACCTCATTTGACCAGTTCCTCTGCTAAACCAGAATCTATTCCTCATGGTTATATCCTCTGAAGATAAGACATGCATATATGAATATGAATAAATATGAAACACCTTCTAGAGCAGTTGTAGCAATGATGAAAGGAAAATTTTATTTGGAGGAAATTTATTTATTTAGAGGAAACTTAGAGAAAAAAATATTTACCATAATTTTGTGAAATTAGTTAAAATGTTCACTGTGGTTATTGCTGGGTGGAAAGGTAGCATGTAATTTATATTTTCTTCTTACTTGTCTACATTTTCTAAGATGAATGGGTGTATTTTCTGAAATAATGTACAAAAGTTTGTTGGTTTTTATTTTAAAGGCAGGTGCTTTATATGATGATGTTACTACTACTGAAATAGTTCTCCACTGGGCTATATTAGTTTTGGACAACCGCTGCTCATTATGTCTTCCTCTGAGAAACGTTCCTGGCCTAGTGCGGAGAAGCTGTTATGTTGCTCTGTCACTAAGGCTACAAGGTTGTTGTTTGTTTTTACGGTGCCCATTGGTCATTCATACTCACTGAGCATCCCATGTGCTGTTGCCTTCTGTGGGAAGATACAAAGACAGGTATTGTGGGAAGATATCAGATGAAGTGGGGAACCCCTTCAAAAGAATGATCATGTTTAACTTCTGAGAGTTTACAAATCCATCTATCAAAACAAATGTGATGGGGTTCTGTTGTGTACAGGGTGATGTGCTGGGTGCTGCACGGATGTTAAGGGAGGTTGATGCATGGCCACTGGCTTCCAGGAGCCTGTGGTCAGGTTGGGAAGATAAGACTTGAGTGTGTGAAAATAATTTTTTTTTTTTTGCGGTACGCGGGCCTCTCACTGTTGTGGCCTCTCCCATTGCAGAGCACAGGCTCCGAATGCGCAGGCTCAGCGGCCATGGCTCACGGGCCTAGCCACTCCGCGGCATGTGGGATCCTCCCGGACCAGGGCACAAACCTGTGTCCCCTGCATCGGCAGGCAGACTCTCAACCACTGCGCCACCAGGGAAGCCCTGAAAATAATTTTTTAAAAAAGAGAAAGAGAAATGAAAGTTTAGTAAAACAACCTAAAAGTTGTCCCATGGCTGTATATAGTCACTGAATGAATGGTACAGGTGCTAAATGCTGGAAGAAGGAAGAGACCACCTGTGGCCTTGAGTGGGTGACAAGGCCAGCATGAAGCTGGAAGGATTTGAGCTGAAAGTGGAAACTACAAGGCGTCATAAGGCACGTGTTCATGAATCCTAGAACGTTAGTTATTTCTGCCACATTCCACTGGTCAAAGCAAGTCACAAGGCCAGCCCAGATTCAAGGTCAGGGAAATAGCCTCCATCTGTTGATGGGAGGAAAGGCAAAGACATAATGCAAAGGGGCATAGTCACAGGAGCGTGTAACTCATTGAGAGCTGTTTGAAACAGCCCTAGCACGATGGCTGATAGTGAAAATGTGATCAAGTTCTCTGGGCTTGCTCTTATATGTAATGGAGAGCTTTGGGATTTTTTTTTTTTTTTTTGGCTGTGTCACTCGGCTTGCTTGCGGGATGTTAGTTCCTGTAGTAAAAGCGCAGAGTCCTAACCACTGGACCGCCAGGGAACTCCCTGGAGTTTTTTTTTCTCTCTCTTTTAACTGTTTTCTCATGTTGATATCAAAATGTAATATTATTCTCATCCGTATTTAACATAGTCGGGGAGCACATATATAGATATATGTAGTCTTTCTGGTTTAAGATAAAAGTGCTGTTCTTTAATGACTGTTGATCATCAAGCTGTTCCTATTATTGCTGTCCTTATTTGTGTTCAGAGGCCAAAGTTTAAGTATCATTGACATCTAAGGCGGTGTTTGGTAGAATGGAAAGGGCAAGAGCTTTGGAATCAGACTGATTTAGTTTAGATTCCTGGCTCTGCCACATATTAGCTCTGGGACTCTTTCAGCCTTCACATCTTCATCTATAAAATGGGGATAGTAGCATTTCGCCCTGCAGGTTTGTTAGTTGTTCTTGCTAGTTCTGTGTTTCTATACTGAGAAACTTTAGCTTTCATTTAGTTTTTAGAAACTAGCACCACTGTTTAAAGATTACTGTCTGACTTAATTTAGTAGGATGTACTGTATTTTGTTTTTGACCTTTTATGAGAGTCTCTCAGTGACCCACACCTATTTTTTTTTTTTTTTGCGATACATGGGCCTCTCACTGCTGTGGCCTCTCCCGTTGCGGAGCACAGGCTCCGGACACACGGGCTCAGCGACCATGGCTCACGGGCCCAGCCGCTCCGCGGCATGTGGGATCTTCCTGGACCGGGGCACGAACCCGGGTCCCCTGCATCGGCAGGCGGACTCTCAACCACTGCACCACCAGGGAAGCCCAGTGACCTACACTTTTTAAATAAAGATGCAAAATTATGCATTCTCCTCTGAGTTGACATTTCTAGAACACAAATCCTTTTTTGAGCTGCTTTTTGTGGAATGGGGCTTCTCAAGCTTGGACAGGCTTGGGTTTCTCACCAGGGCGCCCAAGTGTAAGTGGGCCACAGGCAGGGAGGAAGGCGAGCCTCTACAGATAGATTGCTCCACTTAGTGAAGGAGTCAGTTCAGTTCAATAAGCACTATGTTCCCCTGAGCAGTTTGTGCTTAATTACTAAAGACTTAATCGTGCAACTGGGACATTGTTAAAGATTTATGATCAATAATTATAAAATAATCATAATAATGGCTACTATTTATTGAGTACTTAATATGTGCCAGGAACTGTGTTAAGTGCTTTACATGCATCATCTCATTTATCCTCAAAACAACCCTAAGAGATAGGTGCTATTATTATCCTCATTTCTAAAACCTATAAAATGACATAGCAATTTATGAAAGTAGTATAGTACATTCTAGAAAGTTACAAATACAATAGGCAAAAATAAGAAAATGAAAACACCATATTCCTACTATTCAGAAAATATTAGTGTTAACATCTTATTATGTGACCTTCTGAAATTTAGAAAACTTACTTATCTCCCACCAAGCCTAATTTTTAAGATTATTGTCTCAAAACATGATAAAGAAATTCTTTTTTTAGATGTAGAACCTGAACATTGGCCCTTTCTTTTTGTTTGCATTCCTGTTTTACTGTTATGTAAGCAGTATATAAACAGTACTGCATTCCTGTTCTACAGGAATCATAATCATTCCTGTCTGGGATGAATCCAGCTGAATATCAGACAGGTTGTATTCAGCAAAGGGCAAAAAAATAAACATATGAATAGATCAAAAAATTATTCCAATGTATCAGTTAGCTATTGCTGGGGAACAATCACAAAATCTCATTGGCATAAACAATAAGAATTTATTCTTGATTACATACCTTTGGGTCAGCTGCAGTGATTCTTATGCTACACGTCTGCAGATCAGCTGAAGTGGCTCATTTGGGGGTCCAGGCTAGAGGGTTAATAGCTATCATGGTTTGTTCTTCTCATAATAATGGCAGAAGCAAAAGGGGACAAGCCCAGTAGGGGATTAACTAGATAAACACATACATCCCAGAGGCTAAGTTAGATGTCAAGCCTGAAGTTAAAACAGTGGGAAAGATCATACCTACCATGAGTGTCCCTGGCCCCAAGGCCAAGGCAAGGGTGTAGATGTATAACAGTTCTACAGAGAAATGAAAAATTAGGACTAATTTAATCTACCATACTTCCTTCCATATGTGTATATTTATTTATCTACCCATCCATCTATCTTACAAATAAAAGCATAAATATATACACATAAGCATTATATACTATACATATATACACAGACATACAAACAAGATAAACTAAAACTTGTAGCTGTGTGTCAAAATTCTTTATGAAACACGAAAATGGATGGCATATGGAAGCAAGGTGATCAACTAAAGAAGCTAATGTAATGGACCTAGTATAAACTGAGAAGGTTTTGGAGAGTGTTATGTGTATTGAAAAACATAATAAAGAGTAAATATAGAAGCATTTCAGGGACAGGACCAACAGAAATTTGATGAGAGATTGGATACTAGGGACGAGGATGGGGGGAATTAGGGTTAAAATGGAGTGAATGAGAAGATATTCAAAATATCTACAATTCTGTGAGCCTAGGGAACTTGGGGAATCATACTAGCATGGACCAGAAGGAATTTATGAAGGGTGACTGGAGAAGGGTTGGTCTTTTCATGGTTAGGTTTCAGGTATCAGCAAACATCAAATTGGTCATGGTCTCCAGATGACTGGGTTTGGTGGTGTGTTGAGACAGGAGCACTAACTAGCTGTTCTTGTGACCATGGCCCAGTTCCTAATATCTCTTCCAGCTCTTAAATTCATAATCCTTTTACCTTTATTGAGACTTAGCGTTGGAGCAATCTGAACAAAGTATTTTCCCAAAGAGTTTAGAAAGAGAGAAAAGAACAAGATTTATATGTGCAGGGTCAGATGATGTCCTCCAGATAAATGTTCTTGGCCGGCATAGTGTTGTTGTTCTTGTTTCTTTTTTATTCTTTTTCTTTTTCTTTCTTTAACTTGAGAACCTGTAGGCTGAATATACTTCTCTGGTCCAGCCACAGACTCCAGAAACCCCTCTTGTCTTAAATCCACCCACTTCACACGTTTACATTAAGTCCTAGACCTGGAAGACTTTTGGGATTTTGATCCCTGCCCTAAGGCTTAGGGTTTACTAATTGCTAATGAGAAGGTGGAAAATACTCAAAGAAAATCAGGAAAAACCAGAGGTAGGGGAGCACTGAGTCATCAAAGTTGAAATTAAATAACATTTTAAAGAAGTACTAAAATTAGCTGATTGGTCCAGAAAGCTGAAAAGTCAAGCTTGTTAAAATCTTTGTTGTTCCTTTACAATTTGATGAGATTTTCAACTCTGCCAAGAGTGGAAACAATATCTTTTCTATGTTCTGAAACTTTATCTTACAGTTAGGTAACAATGCTACCCTCTACAGGTGCTTTGTCAATTTCAAAAGAAAGAAAAGGAGGAAAGGGCATGGACAGGGAAGAAAAAAGAGAACAAAGGATTTAAAGTTGCCTCACTGTTCCAAATAATAATAGAGTTCTTGTCTAGAATAACCCAGGTGGAACAGGTCTTTCTGCACACTTAGCACTTTTCCAGAAGCAATGAGAAATGTGGAAATAGGTTTCCTACGTGTGGGTGTATTCAAGAAATACTTTTTTTTTTCATTAACTATTTTCTCTAGCTTAAATGTCTCTCCTAACAAGCCCTTTTTCTGTTCAATCCCTTCTGTAGAAATGACTTGTTGATGGTCTGTCGCCAGTTGAACATGGAAGAGTCTGTGGCTGAGATCATGAACCAACTGGGCGCTGATGAAAATGGGAAGATTTCCTTTCAGGATTTTACAAGGTGCCGCATGCAGCTCGTCAGAGAAATTAGGAAGGAGGAAGTAGGCCTTTCTGAGAAGTCAGACAATTCCTGTAAAAAGAAGAAGCTGAGGGACAGAATTGCTTCCTGGCCCACGAGCAGTGACAACAGTTTGGGTAGGTACAACCCCATGACAGTTCATAATGCACCCCTGTCCCCACTTCGTGACCTTCGTGAGACTGGCCTGCCCAGCCTGATGCCTGCTTGTCCCCAGGCTGTCCTCTGGACCACACTTGCTCTGGGTGAGCGCTTGCTAATCCCCCAGTTCTGTCCTGTGGCTTCCCAGTTCCTGGTTTACTGCTTTCTTTATTTTAGTTCTTCCATTTCCCAAGTGTAATAATGCACTCAAATAGCTACTGGGGAGGAAGGGCAAACTGAATGGGAAAGGTGGTAATTGAATCAGCAGGCCTCAGAAACTCTTTAGGGACTTCTTCAAAGCTTGGTTCAGATCTGCACAGTGAGGTTTTTAACCATTTCTTTTTTATTTAATGTGTAAAAATGTTTCTACAAACTGTTTTCCTGTTCCTAAGTATTATTGTTTCCTACTAATGCAAGATAAGCAACTAGAAAGAAAATTCTGAAAAATGTTGATAATTACTGAAGCTGAGTGATGGGAACATGGGGTTTATTGTACATGTTTTTGAGAACTCAAATATACATATTTTTAGTATGTTTATAAAAAGTTTAAAAGAAAAAATGCATCTTAAAGGGATAGCCTGAATCAAGGGATACAGGAAGTATCTGAATTTTCTGCCTATACTTTAGGGAACTTTTTTTCCTTGGAAATGTCTCCTCTATCTCCCTCTCTGTTTCTTTCTCCGCTCGGTAGATCTAGTGGCAAGAAGTGAAGCTCCGTGTTAATTGTCCATCATTTGTTAAATACATACTAATTAGCTTGGATGATTCTGTACTGCCCCACAGAACACACACACACACACACACGCACACGCACACACACACAGAGACAGACATGCACACCCTGAATGATGTTCTGGGCAGTGGAATAATTGGGAGCATTATTATTGAGTAATTGAAATAATAAAAATGCCCTCCTATCCCCTATGCCTTGCTATCTTAATGGATTCCATTTTAGCTGCAAATTAGGTATCTGGTAATTCATATGCTCTTAGTGCAATATGTAGAAATATTTAATTTTTGAACTAACATTTTTCTGAGTATTAGTGTATGTTCATTATAGAAAAATAAGGAAAAAAAGGCAAGCAGAAGAAAACAAAAACCATCCTTAATATCTTACTACCCAGAAATAACAACTACTGTTTACATTTCTCCCTCTCTTTCTCATGTGGTGTGTGTATGTGTGATTTAATTGTTTCTTACATATTTTTTCACATACTTTCCATATAATTTTGTATCCTGCAGTTTTTCCTCTGCATTTTCCTCATGCTTTTAAATAGCATTAGAAAACATGATTTGTAATGGTTACATCATGTAAAATGGACACTAAGAATTGGTTTATTAAATGAAAGGATGAGTAGAATTCTTTTTGCTAAGCTGTATTTTCTAATTTTTCTGCCAAGAACTTGGACTTCTTCTATAAGTACATAAGCACACACACATACATATATTTGAAGGGTTAAGTAAACTGTGGTATGTTTCAACAATTGAATACCATATAGCCATTAAAGTAATATATAAATGTGTATCAAATGTGTTTACAGAAGGAATACTTGTATGAAAAAAAATTATACTAACTGTTGAAAATTGTATTTTAATGTGTGGTGTTTATAAAATATCTTGAAAGGAATGGTTTTGATAGAATTGCTGCCCACATCTAATTGGTTTGACCGTCTCATAAGATTGCCCCAACTAAAGAAAGAGTTGAAGAACAACTCCTTTTTATCCTTTTCTATAACCACATACTCTTAGAGAAAGAAGAGGTGAGAGGAGGTGAATCGTAAAACGTATCATGAACTGAGGAAATGCCAGCACACATAAGACCATTTACCAATTTATCCTGGTAGTTAAAGCTTCAGAGGCAGCTTATGTGAGTGGGAATCCTGGTTCTGTCACTTACTGCCTACACAGCACTAGAGAAGTTACTTAATCTCTCTGTATCTCAGTTTCCTCATTAAGTATTACATGAGAACAATTATTGTTATTTGGAGGAATAAAGAAGCTAATATAGGGCTTCCCTGGTGACGCAGTGGTTAAGAATCCGCCTGCGAATGCAGGGGACACGGGTTCGAGCCCTGGTCCGGGAAGATACCACGCGCCGTGGAGCAACTAAGCCCGTGTGCCACAGTTTTGAGCCCGCGCTCTAGAGCCCGTGAGCCACAACCACTGAGCCTGAGTGCCACAACTACTGAAGCCTGCGCGCCTGGAGCCCGTGTTCCACAACGAGAGAAGCCACCGCAATGGGAAGCCCACGCGCCGCAACAAAGAGTAGCCCCTAGTCGTCGCAACTAGAGAAAGCCTGTGCACAGCAACAAAGACCCAACACAGCCAAAAATAAAGAAAATAAAATTTTTTTTTAATTTTTAAAAAGAAGCTAATATATGGAAAGCACATGAAACGATGCCTAGCATAGCAAGATAAGCTATAAGCCCTAGATGCAAGTTAAGTTAATATTGTTATTATTATTACCACTCAGTTTTATTTCCTGGAGATTGTCACAGTTACACTCATGTTGGAAAACAACTTCCTGTTCAGTCTAATGTGAATCGAATACATTTAAAAATCTATAATAATTAAACAAAGCTTTATGTGTTCAATCAGTCCCTCTCTTTTCTACATCATCAATCTTTCCTTCTGATTCTATATAGATAAACTCTAGTATCTCACATCTTGAGGTCAGGAGAAACCTTTTCTTGACTGCATGTGCCTAACTATCGCCCCACTTCTCTGCTCCTCTTAACAGTTAAACTTTTGGAGGAGTCTGTCTACACTGAATGCTTATCTGTCCTTACCTCTCATTCTTCCTTCAGCCCACTCTTCCCAGCTCCAGTCATCAGCACTCCACTGACCCTGCTCTTACTGCTTTCACATTGTCCGACCCAGTGGTTCCTCCTCTGTCCTCATCTAGATCTTTGGCATTGGCTCAGCTGACTACTCCTTCATTCAGCTGCAGTTTATTTTCCTAGACTTCTCAACACGACATTCTCCTGGGTTTCTGCATACTGTTTTGGCTTCCCTCTCTCTCTGTCTGTCTCTCCCTCCCCCTCTCTTTCTTTTTTTTTACTCCTCTTCTCCTGGACCACTTCCAAATTTTGAGGTGCCTTGGAGTTACATTTTATCCCTAGATGATCTCATGTGGTCTCATGATTTTAAATACTGTTTTTGTGCCAGTGACTCCCAAATGTATGTATCTAGCCCTGCCCTTTCCCTTGAGCTTCAGAATCAGGTAAAATTGACACATATTCCTGCATATCTTATAGACAACTCAACCTTAACATTGTCAAAAAGTTTTTTTTTTTTTTTTCGTGGTACGCGGGCCTCTCACTGTTGTGGCCTCTCCCGTTGTGGAGCACAGGCTCCGGATGCGCAGGCTCAGCAGCCATGGCTCACGGGCCTAGCCGCTCCGCAGCACGTGGGATCTTCCCAGACTGGGGCACGAACCTGTGTCCCTTGCATCGGCAGGTGGACGCTCAACCACTGCGCCACCAGGGAAGCCCCAAAAAGTATTTTTGATTCCCTTCCCTACCCTTCCTCCCAGGGTCGTTTCTGTCCCAGATATCCCCACCTAGGAAATATCACCATCCACTAGTTTGCTCAAGCCAGCAAGTCCCATTGCCTCTTTTGCCAAAGTGCTTCCAGAATCTGTCCACTTCCTTGGCTCTCCTGCCACCACCCTCTTCTAACACCATCATGTCTTACCTTGGCTACTAAAAGAGCCTGTAACTGGCCTCCCTGATTCTTCCCTTGACTCCTTACATTTCATTCTTTACCCTGCAGTCAGAGTGGTCTTTTAACATTATGAAAACATGCTTAGGTCATTCCTGTGCCTACAGCGCTCCATGGCTTCCATATGAACTCAAATGAAGTCCAAATTCCTTACCGCAGTCTACCCCGTTCCCACCGCTCTAAGTTGATCTCATAGCAATTCCCCTGACTTCTTTTGCAAGCTCCAGCCACACTGACCTTCCTGCTATTTCGCTAACTTAGCAAATTTAGCCGGCCGCCAACCTATGCCCTGGCTTTTTCCTCTCATCTAAAACACTCTTCTTTCTGACCTTCTCTTTCTGACGTTCTCTTTGCATGGCTGAGTCTTTCCTGTTATTCAGATTCCAGCTTAAATATTCCCTCTTTGGAGAGGCCTTTCCAAGCTAATGTAACCTCTCCTCATTTACTCCTTCACATGCCCTTATGCTTCATACCACTAATTCTTATCTGACATTATATTATATGCTCACTTGAACATTTATTTATCCATCTCCCCCAGTGCAATAAAAGTTCTGCTAGAATACTGATGGCCTTGCTGGGGTCCTGCTATACCCCAGCACTTAGAACAGTGCCTGGCCCATGAGACATGCTCAATGCGTATTTGTTGAATGAATGAATGAGCAATGCACTGTGTTCATGCTCTTTTAGGGCTTCACAGAAGTGCAATGCATAGTTCCAGACACTAAGTAACTTACAGTTTAATTGTGGAGTCATAAGCACATGACAAATTAGGTAGCAATGAGGTTTAAATTAGAGTCAGTGAAACTTTAAAGGCCATTGAATGGTGCAGAAGATAAGGTCCATAAGGAGATCTAAGAAATACCGTGAGCAGGAGTTTCAGGAAAGGGTTGAGATTTCACCTGTGACTGCATTGTGAAGAGAAGTAGAAAGAATGTTGTGCTGTTGTGAGAAAAACTTAAGTTTAACAGTTAAGTGTCAGAAAGACTTTATTGTCAGCCCTAACATTTCACAGCACATCTCAGCAGGGAGTCGAGTTGACAGAAAAAGACCTGTCAAAACATTACAGGCTCTACTTGGAAGAGGAGTTTCGATAGATTCATTTTTCCCAAATGTTTTCCTCAGAACACTGATTTCAAGAGATGCTCATAAATATTATGTGAAGAAAGAATTTCTTCGACAAATACATTTGAAAACTTTGGGTTAAATTAGATGAAGAGTTTACTTCGAGACATCTCGGAGTCTTTAATGTGCTAACGTTTCCTGTGAATCTCCAGGAGAAGAATAAAATACATAGCATTCCCCACATTTAATTGACCTTAAACTTTTATTTACAAATCTTCTCTTTGACCTTTCTCAAATATACTTTGGGGAAAAATTAAGATATCTGATCAACTAAATCATAATAGATTTTTGTATCATTTTAGAAATAATATTCAAAATTTTTTGTCTTTCAGGCACCAGCTATATAAAATTTAATAGTTATAGCAATAATAAAAAAGGTTAAAAATTACCAATATTTACTATGCACAAGGCAATTTTCTAGGAACTAGTATTATATGCTAAACTGATAAATCCCCAGGTTCACCACTGAGTTGCTGTGGGACTTAGGCTACATTCCTGATTATTCTGAGCTTCACCTCTCTTATCTCTAAAAGTAGAGTAGGGGCTTCCCTGGTGGCGCAGTGGTTGAGAGTCCGCCTGCCGATGCAGGGGACATGGGTTCGTGCCCCGGTCCGGGAAAATCCCACATGCCGCGGATAGGCTAGGCCCATGAGCCATGGCCGCTGAGCCCGTGCGTCCGGAGCCTGTGCTCCGCAACAGGAGAGGCCACAACAGTGAGAGGCCCGCGTACCGCAAAAAAAAAAAAAAAATAGAGTAGTAATACCTGCATTATAGGGTATTTGGAAGGACTTAGTGGGATATCACTTGTAAAGTTCTTACACAGTGCCTGTTCACATAAGGTTTTCAATAAACAATAACATTACGTTAATTATCATTATCATCTCTGATCCTTGCGACTACATTCCAGGTTTAGAATAGAACCCTCCTTATGTAGAGGAGGACACTGAGCCTCAGAGAAATTCATTGATTTGCTCTAAGCCACACAGCTACTAAGGAGTTGAGAACACTAAGACATCACTTATTGAAAGAGATAATTCTTTGAGTCCCCTGCAACTTTTGCTTAGAAACTTCATCTTCATGACCAAGATGCAAACTAAAAAGAGCACTGCCATCCAGAGACCACTTCCAGCAATTGCAGACACATGGTGCCCAGGGTCTTGTGGAGGGATCTGAGGACAAGGCCTGTTAGAGAAGCCCATCTCTTTGCCAGCAAAGTGACAGCATGCATTATGCCAAAATAGTTATAAGGTTGTGTGTATGCTACCTAATTTCCCATTGGAAAATAAATAATCTAGATTCGTTATAATTATTTGTAATTTTCATTTAAAAATTTTGTGGTTAAAAGCTTTTCATTTTGGGGGGAAAGGATAAATTGGGAGATTGGGATTGACATATACACACTACTATATATAAAATAGATAACTACAACAAGAACAGGCTCTTAGTTCCCATAATATGACTAGGTGAAGGAAAATGCAATAAAATATGATTTAAAGGGAAAAAAATAATAAAATAGATAACTAATAAAGACCTACTGTATAGCACAGGGAACTCTACTCAAAACTTTGTAATGGCCCATATAGGAAAAGAATCTAAGAAAAGAGTGGATATATGTATATGTATATCTGATGCACTTTGCTGTACACTGAAACTAACATAACATTGTAAACCAACTATACTCCAATAAAAATTTTAAAAAAATTTTTTTCATTTAAAAATTTTTAAAATTTAAATCACATATAAAAAATTGTGATTTAAATTTTTTTTCAATTTTCTTTGTGATGAGGGAAGACTCTGGAATTTAAAAAAATTCCTAGCATTAGGTATTTATGTATGTTAACAATTCCAACAGAACCTTTATTCAAACGTGCCCTTTTAAATAAACGGTTTTTTACTTCAACTAAGCTGTGAACTTTAGACATGATTTCTACATATTCCTGTTAAATGTGTGAATTATGTGAAAGAGATACTGCTTCAGGGTGATGACCACTAAAAAATAAATGGCTGAATTGTCTGCGGAGAGCTGATATGAGCCTGCAAGCTTGCCTAATGAGGTCTGTGCTTTTCATATCTTTGGGAGCACTTTTTTTCTTCCTTTGGTCAGGTCTCAGAGAGTCCAGGAACTTATTTGAATCAAATCCCCATGGTTTTAAAACATTGCTTAAGACAGCAGACATTAAAATCTGCTAATTAATGCAACTAAATTTAACTTACGCTAAGATTAGAACACTGGGCACAGTTTCCAATAACCTGTATCTTCAAAGATGCTTTATTGGCCTTTCCTTGATATATATTCCCACCTGATGTGTCAGCTTCATTAATTACTGCTCTGATAGTGCCCCTGTGGTCCAAAAGGAGCATATAAAGTACTTAAGTTTCTTGGAGAAACTAATAGGAAGAATTTTCCTTAATGGAACTCAAAGTAAAAAGTTAAATCAAAGAATACATAGTTAGACAGGAAGGACTCCAAACCCCACAAGTCTGAGGAAGGAAATGTAAGGAGATATCCTGATTCCTTGGCCCATTTAAAGAGACAAGCAACCCCCTGAATTTTGGTTTAGTATCTTGCTTTTAAAAAATTAAAACTAGTGCTTCCCTGGCGGCGCAGTGGTTGAGAGTCCGCCTGCTGATGCAGGGGACACAGGTTCGTGCCCCGGTCCAGGAAGATCCCAAATGCCGTGGAGCGGCTGGGCCCATGAGCCATGGCCTCTGAGCCTGCGCATCCGGAGCCTGTGCTCTGCAACGGGAGAGGCCACAACAGTGAGAGGCCCGCGTACCGCAAAAAAAAAAAAAAAAAAAAAATTAAAACTAAAATTAGTTAATATATGCAAAACCTGTCTAGTTCTGAAACATCCCAATTTTTTCAGAATGAATGGTACTCTTAAATATTGTTGGGGTTTTGTCTATGTGTATAAATATTTTTCTAAACTCTTAAAACAGGTTAAATTAAGTGAGACAGAGGGCATTTTCCAATTCAGCTGCATTGACACTAGTATGTAGAGTTATGGCTGGTAAATTTAGAGAATCAAATGTGGTTTAAGCTCTCTATGGACTCTGGATGAGAAATTAATAATTAACACAGAGTCTTTTAAATAAAATCACTCACTGAGAGTGTTTCATTGTTAAAAATACTGCCCAGTTAGCATAAAACCAGACTAAAGTCACAGCAGTTTTTAGCCCAGTTGAAGTTTTCAAGAAGTTTGGTTTTTTGTTGGTGGTACTGGTAGTTTTTTACATACTCTAAGCCCTATGTCATAGGGTTAACAATATGTTTATTTAATTTATCCTACCCCTAGAGGCTTCTACATTCTTTAAATAATAGGTACCATGTTAACGTTCTTCTGTTGCATAGTGAGAATACTGTCAACGACTGTCTGTAGATTGACTGTTTTTAGAGTTAATTTGGGTAGATTTAGTTCTTGATTAACTTAGTCCACTTGTATCCCTTTTTATTAATCATTGTCCTTCCTGGCCTTGAGCAGTTCCTAATACCCACTGATTCACCTGTTCATACTTCTCAGATTAGACCTGCCATGGTCCAGATCTGGGTCTTCCTCCCCATCCTCTGAATTACTGCGGTTTCCTTCTAACAGTTCTTTTTGTCTAATTCCAGTTGATGCTGCTATGACTTCCAAATATTTTAAATACGTACTTATGGTAAAAATGCACTGATTGTCTCTTGCCTACTTAAGAGACTCTCTGAACTCTTTTGGATGTCAAGACTCCTTACCATCCAGTGGGCTCATCCTACCTTACTCCATCTTGTTCCCCATTACTTCTTCACATGGACGCTTAGCTTCAATAATGCTGGCCTTCTGATTGATACATTCTCCTCAAGCCTACGTTTTGAGTTTTGTTCCTTCTGTACTATATTAGGTAGAGCTTTTTGGTGACAAGCCACAAACCCTCAACACTAATATTTTGAAGGAAAAGGGGAAGGGGAGAAGGAGAGGGAGGGAGGGGAGAGGGAGAGAGAAAATGTGAATATATTGGAGGATCTAGGCAGTTAGATCTAGCATGAATAGCTCCAGAGGTTCAATGCCATCAGTCTTCTTCTTTCCCTGTTTCAACCCTTTCCCTCAGAAATAGCTTTATTCTCAGGCTTCTGTGGCCTACAGCAGCCCCAGGATTACTCCCG
Organism: Stenella coeruleoalba; assembly: GCF_951394435.1. Classification (NCBI taxonomy): domain Eukaryota; kingdom Metazoa; phylum Chordata; class Mammalia; order Artiodactyla; family Delphinidae; genus Stenella; species Stenella coeruleoalba. The sequence continues at coordinate 90,923,019 of NC_137148.1, forward strand.
TTCTGTTGAGTAACTACAAGAGAAAAGAGTGATCTTTCTTTTCACAGCAGCTCCACAAAATTCCTGGAAATTGGTCTCATTAGGTCTTCTTGGCTCATATACCTATCCTTGAACAAGTCCCTGTGGCCAGAAGAATGCAGTGGTCTGATTGGCCAGGCCTGGACCACACACTCAACCTATAAGATTGGAGTGGAGTTGTTTCTATCCACATCATATGGACTGAGAGTTGAGGAAAGGAGGGAGGGAATCAAGGTACTGTCACCACAAGAAGAGTAAATGGATGCAGGGCAGGTAAAAAGAGCAGATGGCCACCACATGGTCCTATGTGTAAATCTTGCCTCCTATCTTTTCATTCAATATATACTCTTGCAATCCTCAAAAGGCTTTAATAATGCTACATTAAACTGACATGTACACATATATTTTGCAACTAGGAGATTCACGTGTGTCTTGTCATAAAGCCAAATTGTAAAAATTTTAATGCATTCTGTTTTTTAAATGTGCTTCTATTATATCCTATGCCTATCCATCACTGTAATTATGAACCATCCTGTGTTATAATTGTACATTTATATTTCTTTCTTCTCAACTAGATTATGTATACTGGGTGAATAACAGAGAGCCTCACACATGCCAAGCACTGGATGAATATTTGATCAATAAATTAACATATCAATGAGCAAAACTGTTTGATACTCATAGTACCTAGTCTTAGGTTTAGTAACTATTTGCTGATTTATTGTCAGTCTTCAAAGCATAGGCCTCTTTCTTTGAGGTAGAACTATTCCTTTCAAATAAGACATGTGTTTGGACCTAGGCATTTTTTTAAAAGAAAATTAGTCCAAGTAATGTGTTACAGATCAATCTTTTCAAGATTAATTTTTTCCTTTAAATCTATTCTTATCTTGAGGTTATAGTCTCAAGCTGGATATAATAAAAGTACCAGAACATTGAGTTCATTTCAGCTAGTGTCTAGTAGGTGCCTTCACTGTGACACTTGCTGCTAAAGTGACAAAAGGAGAAGGTTTGCTGTCCTTGATTGAAAAATATGGCCACAATATTTTTCAGCTCTTTTCCCACACCCCTTGAATCTAGGGTGGCTTTGTGGTTTATTTCGACCAACAGAATGTGGCAAGAGTGAAATTGTGCGAGTTCTGGAGCCTAGGCTTCAAAATGCCTTGCAGCTTCCTGCTTCACCTCTTGGAACATTCCTGCAACCATGAAGGGAAGTCTGGGCTAGACTAATAAATGGTGAGAGACCGCACAGAGAGGCCCAGCCAATAACCAGCATCGAGGCCCCAGACACATGAATGTGCACATCATAGTTTCTCCAACCCCAGTTGAGCTATCAGATGACTGCAAGTCACGTTAATGATCCTAGGTGAGATAAGATGGAGAACTGCCCAGGTGAGCCCAGCCCAAATTGTTGACCCCAGAATCACAAGAAACAGTAAGTTGCAGCTGTTTCAAGCTACTAAGTTTTGTGATTGCTTGTTACATAGCAGTAGATAAGTGGTATATATATATAGGGAATTACCCTTAAGAAGTTTGTGAAAGTATTATGAATATGAGGCAATACAAAAGACCCCAAGCCATCTATAAATTAATTGCAACCCCTATCAAAATCCCAGTGGCATTTTGCACAGAAATAAAAAAAAACGAGCCTAAAATTTGTAAGGAACCACAAAAGACCCCAAACAGCCAAAGCAATCCTGAGAGAGAAGTACAAAGCTGGAGGTATTGTACTTTCTGATTTTAAGCTATATTATAAAGGCATAGTAATCTAAACAATATGGTAGTGGTATTAAAAACAGACACATAGACTAATGGAACAGAATCAAGAGCTGAGAAATAAACCCACGCATATACAGTTAACTAATACTTGGCAAGAGAGCCAAGAATACTCAATGAGGAAATGATAGTCTCATTGATAAATGGTGTTGGGAAAACTGGATATTCACATGCAAAAAAATGAAATTGGACTCCTATCTTATACCACTCATAAAATTAACTTGAAATGGGTTAAAAACTTAAATGTAAGTTTTGAAACTGTAAAACTACTAGCAGAAAACATAAAAGTTCCTTGATACTGTCTTGACAATGATTTTTTTTAATATGACAACTAAAAGCACACGCAACAAAAGCAAAAAATAAACAAGTGGGACTGCATCAAACTTAAAAGTTTCTGTACAACAAAGAAACAATCAGCAGAATGAAAAGGCACCCTACAGAATGGAGAATATATTTGCAAACCATCTATCTGACAAGCAGTTAATATCCAAAATATGTAAGTAACTCATACAACTCTATAGCAAAAAAAGAACAAACTATCTGATTAAAAATAGAGGACTTGAACAGACATTTTTCTAAAGAAGACATACAGATGACCAATAGACACATGAAAAAATGTTCAACATCACTCATCATCAGAAATATGCAAATTGAAGCCACGAGATATCACACCTGTTAGAATGACTATCATCAAAGACAAGAGATAGGTTGTTGGTGAGGGTGTGGAGAAGAGGGAACCTTGTGCACCGTTGGTGGGAATGTAATTAGTACAACCACTGTCAAAAATACTATGGGGCTTCCCTGGTGGCGCAGTGGTTGAGAGTCCACCTGCCGATGCAGGGGACACGGGTTCGTGCCCCCGTTGGGGAAGATCCCACATGCCGCAGCGGCTGGGCCCATGAGCCATGGCCGCTGAGCCTGTGCGTCCGGAGCCTGTGCTCCGCAACGGGAGAGGCCACAACAGTGAGAGGTCCGCGTACCGGAAAAAAAAAAAAATACTATGAAGTTTCCTCAAAAATTTAAAAATAGAATTAATATATGATCCAGAAATCCCACTTCTGGATATATATCTGAAGAAAATGAAAACACTAATCCAGAAAGATATCTGCACTCCCGTGTTCATTGCAGCGTTATTCACAACAGCCAAGATAGGGAAACAACCTAAGTGTCCACTGATAAATGAATGATAAACAAGATGTGGTATATATGTACAATGGAATAGTATTCAATCATGAGAAAGAAGAAGATCCTGCCATTTGCAACAACATGGAGGGACTTTGAGGGTATTATGCTAAGTGAAATTAGACAGAGATACAGGCCTTCCTCAAAAAGCAAGAAAAAATCTCAAATAAACAACCTAACCTACCACCTAAAAGAATTAGAAAAAGAAGAACAAAGTCCACAGTCAGCAGAAGGTAGGCTATAATAAAGATCAGAGAAGAAATAAATAAAACAGAAATCCAAAAAAACAAAAGGAAATATCAGTGAAACCAAGAGCTTTTTTTTTTGAAAAGATAAACAAAATTGATGAACGTTTAACCAGGCTCACCAAGAAGAAAAGACAGAGGACCCAAATAAACAAAAAAGAAATGAAAGAGGAGAAATAACAGATACCACAGAGATACAAAAAAATCGTAAGAGAATGCTATGAACAGTTACAAACCAACAAATTGGACAACCTAGAAGAAATGAACAAATATCTAGAAACATACAGCCTGCCAAGACTGAGTCAAGAAGAAGCAAAGAATTTGAACAGATCATTAGAAATGAAGTAGAATCTGTAATTAAAAAAAAAAAAAGAAAAGAAAAAGGTCCCTGCAAATAAAACTCCAGGACTGGATGGCTTCACTGTGGAAGACTACCAAACACATAAAGAAGAACTTAAACCTGTCCTTCTCAATCCTTCTCAAACTATTCCAAAAATTTGAAGAGGAGATAACACTCCCAAATTTATTCTACAAGACTACCATTATCCTGATACGAAAACAGACAAAGACACTACAAAAAAAGAAAATCACAGGCTAATAACTTTGATGAATATTGATGCAGAAATCCTCAACAAAATATTAGCAAACTGAATCCAACAATACAATGAATGATCATAAACCTTGGTCAAATTGGATTTATTCCCGCGTTGCAAGGATGGTTTAACAGAGGCAAATGAATCAATGTGATACACCACATTATCAAAAGGGAAGACGAAAACCACATGATCATCTTAATAGACGCAGAAAAAGCATTTGACAAAATTCAGCATCCCTTCATGATAAAAACTCTCATCAAAGTGGATATAGAGGGAACATACCTCAACATAACCGGGGGCATTTATAACAAACCTACAGCCAACAAATACTCAGGGGTGAAAAGCTGAAAGCCTTCCCGGTAAATTCAGGAACAAGAGAAGGATGCCCACTATCAATACTTCTATTTAACATAGTATTAGAAGTCCTAGCCACAGAAACCAGACGATATATATATATGTGTGTGTGTGTGTATACACACACACACTCACTCTCTCTCTCTCTCTCTCTCTCTCTCTCTCTCTCATCTACCTTGGAGTACTTGGGTGGAAAAGACTGAGAAACACTGTATTAAAGGATCCCTTTAAAAGTGTATGAACCTTGGAGCTTCTTTCTCTTCTAGTTTGTTTTCTTGGGCTGTTTAAGGCTTTTGACATTTGAGCTGACAATCACTCTGGTACCAGATAATAACCTACAGAGTCCATCAGGGTCAAGGAATAAAGAGGATCTAAGGCTGCCCAAACACTGTCACGGTCACCAGCAAAGGCACTTTCTGGAGTGGCTATTGCAATGGCTTTGATAGTTTTAACAACAAAAAAAAGGAATAGAGGTTTCAACTCAGCACATACAGGGAAGCAGTCCTGCAGGAAAATCTTGATAACCCAGCAGCAGCTTCTATGTGGCAAATCTTGCTTTCAAATTATGAGTGTAATTAAGGATGTAACATAATAATGGCCTTAACATATCTCACAGATTTAGTAACCTGAAGATCAGCAGCGTCCATTAAAACCAAACATTTTCCTTTTCCCTAACCCAGGGAAAGTGTGAAACACTAAAATAGAGAGAAAATCTGTTTGGGTTTAGTCTGAGAAGTCATGTCATTTGCCATGAACAGACTAAGCGACCTTCTGAACAAGGCAGTGGGATAGGATATTGTAAATCATTTCTCCCCCGTCCCCGGCATCACCAAGTTATGTCCTCATTGGTTATTTAAGGTGTTGTGTGTTCTCAGAAGATTGAACACACATATTAAAATGTAAGTATAAAACAGCTAACAAAACCAAAGACAACAAATGTTTTTGACATCATCTGAGACAGTGAGAATGATCAAGAGTCATTTGTATGTTACTTATCTATCAGAATGGAAATGTTTCTGTATTGGGTATATTTGAACTTCCAATTCTGTATGTGTATGTGCATGTAAACTTTAAATATTCTGCACTTAAGATGTCAAATTCTATTTATGGTACACTGGCTTTCATCTCTCCATCCTGAAGTCACTGCAGACAGAACAAAGAAACAAAGTATGATGTATTTTGTTTTTAAACTTCTAAGCAAGCATGTGTAAGATCAGTGGATTCTCAGGTATTTCTTGAGATATTAAATAATTTAGATTTCTCTTGTAGATTAATAGTACCTCACGTAATAAAGTACACTGTTCTGTGGTGGTCTAAATTCTTGTAAAGTGATGTCTCAAGTAGTGCAAACTGGTTCTGTCTTACTTCCTGATTTTTGTCTTTTATCAGCATTTCAAGCTATTTGATGCTGCTCTTTTTGAATATATTATTTTAGCCTCATTCCCAGTGGCATTAATCACTTCATTTTAGTCAGCAAAAGACAAAGAGTTCATGGAAATCCAGGTGTGTTTATCTCAGGTGGTAATCCTCACATGAAGGGTGCCAGTGATTACTTGTGTTGATTGTATCTTTTGAACTACATAGAACCCAATAAACTTGTTCATCTTTTTTCTCTCCAGCATGATTTAAGTGCACCAATTCGTTAAGTGTCACTGTTTTTATGGGATGTTGAAACCATTCCAATTTCAGTGGCAGTGATACAACTTGGCATGATTTTAGATACTTTTCATGGAATGAAAATGATTACTTGGCTGAGATAAAGGCTCAGTCTGCTCGCAGAAAGTATTTAGTTTGGCCAGACTATTTCATTGTCCATTGTTCATTCTAGAGAAACTGTCACTCAACATTATAAGCACAAAAGCACAGGAAGGCTTATTTCGCTTCCTGTTTTATCTCTTGTAAGACTACTGCAAGTTTGTTGGAGAACATAAATGAAAGAGCATTAATAAATGACTGTTTAAATCAGTTAAATCTTTATGGTTGTTTTGGAAGAATTTTGTATGGTTTCCAGTTGATCCATTTAAGTTTGCTCTCTACAAGAAGATCTAGTTGAAGGAGAATTTAATCCGATACCTTGTGTATTTATTTAGCTCTTATTTATGAATACATATCAGTCAGTTCTAGATAAATTTTAATGCAAAAAATTACCATGTCAGATTTCTCTCTTGGTATTTATAATATTTTCTTTGATTTATCTGATTTAAGATTTAGAGTACTTGATAAGATTTTGCCCTTGAATTATAAGATTACAGCCCAGAGAATCTGTTAAATACCATCTAGTTTCACCATCTGTTTAGTATAGATGAGGAAATGGAGAACTGGAGGATTAAATAATAACTGTTAGGTCACAGAGTTAGTTGGTGGCATGGCTGGGACTAGACTGGAGCTCTCCTGGCTCCTAGTTTGTTCTTCTGCTAATTCACACTGCTGTGTTCTTTCCTCTTTTTCTCTTGCTGTATTAACAAAAACTTAGAATTCCAACCTCTAGGATTGTTTGTTTTTCTGTTAGGAATTTCTAGATAGAGATTTAGAACTCTGCACTCCCTGAACTCCTAAAGAGTAAATTTAGTTACCAATCTCACCTACTTCAGTTGCTTTAATGCCACAACCAAGACACTCAAAATGCTTATGTTTTTCTAACACTTTACACTTTGCCCTTTTTTTTTAGCTTAGGTTATACTATTCTTCAAGGGATTTTTTCACTTAATCTCATTTGGATAACAGTAACTAGGTCTAGAATCTATGGATGTAAACATTAACCTTTTCACCTTGCCCTTTGTATGTCAACATAGTACTTAAATGTCATCTATCTCCAAACTTGCCACTAGATGGTACTGGTTCTTGGGCAAAAACCCTGATAAAAAAGGACCCCATTGTTAGTGTCCACCTTGTGTATGAAATTGAGACTATAGTTTATGATATATACTTAGGTCTACAAGGCCACAGCCCTGGGATGGGTGGGGTCTCCCCTGAACAGGAAGGTGATTTCTGATTGTTCCTACCAGTCCATCACCTGGGAAAGAGCAGGTCCTCAGATACAGAAGCGTAGCTCAAAAGGAAGGGTTGCAAATGCTTACTGAGGGCAGGTAGACAACATAAACGAGTGAAGTTGACCAGATGGAGGCTCCGGCAAACTGGAGGACACGTGCCCATTTGCAAAGAGGCAGCCAATGCTCAACTACAGCCAAATGTGGGAATGGGAGCCAAATGTTTCCAGACATTGTATGTGTGTGTGTTTGTGTGTGTGTATATATGTGTGTGTGTTCAATACCAGAAAATATTTTTACTTTTTAAAAATCTGATCTCTCCAAATTTTTAATACTGATGACTAAATTTTTAAAAAATGATTTTTTTTTAAAAATTGATTTTTAAAAAAATGATTTTTTCCGCAGCTTCTGTCAGAAGGAAGTCTTAAGTCAACAGACTAGGAGGTGACTTCTTTTTGAGCCTTTGCCCCTTGCTTTTGTAATAAGAGGAATTTGACTATCTAGTTTTATGCTCTTAAATGCTGGGAATTGGGATAATATCATAACATAGGCTGGACTGGGAATTAGGATGGGATAGGGATAGTACCCACAAAAAGTAAATCTCCACTGATATGCCTGATTATCAAGTTTCATGCCATTTCTATGTTAATTTCTCCTTTTATGTTTATAAAACCTTTTATGAATGCTGCCACTTTGCTTTGTTTGTGGTATTAAGGAAGAACAATTGTCCATTCTTAGGCCACAATGTTGGAGGGGAAACAACTCTGCCTCTTCATGGCCTGGGAATGGTTGCAGGGATAATTAGAGGGAAATCCTGAAGGGGAAGGGGAATTATGGATGATAACAGTTGAGATTATGAGGTTCTGTTACATCTGTTGTGGAGATTTTCCCTCCATTGCCAGGTTTGTTTTTATTAAGCGAGTTGTCTATCTTATACATTTCTGCTGATTTGCTTTGTTGTTGACTAAGCTGTACTCTTAGAGTCTATTCCTTTGGTTTATCCCAAGGAATGCTTTTGTCCTCATTTTTTAAAAGGCAAACACCAGAGAATATATTTAGCCTTATCAGTCATTCATACTGTGTGTTAGTAAAATGATCAGGTTTTTTTACTTGAGCTGGCTCTCTAATGAGGGGAATCCACAGGAGAGATTCTGAAGAACAAGTGGGAAGGGGGAGAATTAGTGTTATGGAAGAAACCTGAGGAAGGAAGAAAGCGGTAAGCCTGGCGAAAAACATTTTGTCTTTTTCACTTCTGCGTATGCCTGGTCTGATGAAGTCCCAATTCATCCAGTATGGCACAGATCAGTGTTTCCTAAGCTAAGCCTGATAGGCTTCCATAATTTGGGGAATGGGGAACTGAGATCTTAGAGCTGGAACAGGTCATAAGGAGGTCATAAGGCCCAAAGGAGCAATCAACTAAGGAGCACCAAGACATCTGAGGAATTCCTCTAAAATGAAAGATAGAGACCAAAACAAGTAGAAAAACTTAAAGGGAACAGAGACTCTGTAAGGAGAATACTCAAAATAGTCCCTCTTTCATATACTGTGAAATACAGGAAAAAGTATTGTATCCATAAAAAAAAAAAAAAAAAACAGGATAAAGAGAAACATTAAAAAACCTGCTCTGGAAAAAACATAGCATAAATTATAAGCTCAACAAAAAGAATGAGAAATAAAGATAAGAACATCTTCTAGAAAGAGAAGCAGAGAAACAAAGAAATTTAAGATAGGAAAGAAAAGATAAAAATTAGAGGGCTGGTGCAGGATGTTTACCACCCAAATAATAGGCATTCTCAAAAGAGCAAAGAAAACACAGGGGGAGAAATCGTCAACAAAATGGTCCATGAAGTTGTCCTCCAAACTGAAGAATGTGTTTCCTGATAGAAGGGGCTGACCAAGCACCACCTACCACAGAATTTTAAGACACACATCACTGTGAAATTTCATAACACTAGGGACAAAAAAAAAAAAAAAAAAAAAGATTCTTCAGACTTTCAGAGGAAAAACAAAAGAGCACAAGTATAAAAGATTTGGAATCAGAATGGCTTCTGACTTCTCAAAAACAATGACAGACATTAAATTAGCATTGTCTTCAAAAGTCTGAAGAATTGTTTCCAACTTAGAATTCTTTACCGACTATTAATGAAGTATAAGGATAAAATATAAATGTTTTCATGCATGCAAAGTCTCAGAAAATTTATTTCCCATGCCTAATTTCTTAGAAATCTACTAGACCTCCCAAAAAAAGGAGTTAACCTAGGAAGAAAAATACATGGAACCATGAAACAAAGAGTGAAAACAAGTTAGAAGTGAAGCATAATGGTCTTTGGAACCAGTCTGGACTACAGCAGGTCAAAAAGCTCCAGATAAGTTTTTCTGACTAAATTTGATGGAATATCTCTGCATCTTAAATTATTAAGAGGAGATTTAGATAATTAGCTAAGAAACTGAGGCTGAATTCATGATACGTAGAAAACTAAACAAAGATACAAAGTATTAATTTTAGGGAAAACAAGATTATTCAAGAAAAGAAAAGTAGGCATGGCCCATTTGTGAATATGTAGTGTACATCATCATAATTCACACAAGTCATATTTTAAAGAACAAATATGGATTCCCATATCAAGTAACATGATTAGATATCAGGATATATCTTCCAGCTGAAACAGGTTGTAAAGCTGAAATGACTATAGTTTTAAAGCCCTCCTTTAACACCCTGAATATCTAGTGAAATAGTAAAATTTGTGAATCTAAAATACGTCAGTGAGGAAGCTTGGAGCATCAAGCCACTTTTACCTTGAGATTATTGTCTGAACCTGGTAAAATTGAATTTTGGATTACATGACCTTGTGGGTTCTGGGAACAGAAGACAAATTCCAAGGACTGCTCAGGTAGGGAATTTTATAAAATATACCTTTATTTCAAGTGCTAGAATATTAGAGGGCTCTACCCTTTGTGTAAAGTTGAACCAGAAGTCTACAACCCTCAGAGTATTCTAAGAGAAGTTGCCTTGGAGATGAGTAAAGCAGTTCTAAAAGTATCTCCACAAATAATTTTCCAAGGAATACGGGCAACTCAGTATCTAAAATTACTAAGTATATCAGGAGACTACATACCATGAGCCAGAATTAACATAAAAAACAAAGCCACCAAGATTTCATTTATTGGAATTATCAGACTCAGAATATAAAGTAATTATGTTTACTATGTTCAGAAAGAAAATATAAGGTAGAAAAAGAAAACCAAAAAACCAAGCAGATTTGAAAAAGAACCAAATGGACATCTAGGAATGAGAAATGTTATAGTTGAAATAAAACAATTAAAATTAACAACAAGTTAGTTAGAGATAAAGAGAGAATTAGTGAAATAGAAAAAACGTTAGATGACATTGTAAAGCACAGAGGAAGAAACACATGTAAAAGGTAAAATATGAAAGAGATACATAACATAAAATTGGATTCTCAGAAGAAGAGGAAAGAAAGAATGAAGCAGAATAAGCATTTGAAGTAATGGCTTAGAATTTTTGAAAACTAGATACTAACCAGTAGATTCCAAAATCCCAATGAGTCCTGAGCAGGAAAAATTACAAGAAATATACATATCAAGTAACATAATTAGATAATTAGACACATTACTGTGAGCCTGTAGAACACCAAAGATAAAGAGAAAATCTAGGAAAGTAGTTTTTTAAGAGGCAGATTACTTTCAAAGGAGCAACAGTTAGGCTGAGAGCGGACTCTCAAGAATAATGCAAGACCATGGCATTCCTCTGTCCTCTGTGTATTGAGAAAGGTAATTGACAAGCTAACACACCATACCCAGCAAAAGTATCTTTCAAGAATCAGGGTGAAATAAAGACATTTAAAGACAAACATGAACCTAGAGAAGACCTTCATTAAGATAAATTCTAAAGGATATATTTAAAACAAAATGAGAGTGGTTCCAGATAGAAGTTCTGAGTTGGAAGGGAAAAAGAAGAATAAAGAAAGTGTTAAATATGTGAATAAACTTAAACAAACAGTAAAAAGCAATAATACTTTTCTTGGAGTTTTAAGAGAAAATAAATATTCAACAATAGAAGCATATAGGTTGAGAGTGGGATGAATAGATTTTAAGTTTTCTAAGGTTCTTATATTGTCCAGAGCTAGGTAAAGATATAGATAAACTTTAGATTTTGATAAATTAAGGATGTATGTTGTGACGTCTATCATAATCAGTAAAATAGAAAGCATTTAACTCTCAAACCTATAGATGTAAAATATAGAATGAGAAAATGTTTCAAAAGGCAAGAAAAGAGAAAGCAATATAGAACAAGTAGACATATAGGAATAACAAAATAAGATGAAAAGAGATTAATCCTTCTATTAGTATTTCAATTAAATGTAAATAGATTAAATTCTATAGTTAAAGACATAAGTGGTAAGAGTGGATTGTAAAAATCTGCTTATGGGCTGTTTATAAGGGATAAATCAAAAACCAATGAGGGACTTCCCTGGTGGTCCAGTGGGTAAGATTCCATGCTCCCGATGCAGGGGGCCCGGGTTCGATCCCTGGTCGGGGAACTGGATCCCATGTGCATACTGCAACTAAGAAGTCAACATGCCGCAGCTAAAGATCCCACATGCTGCAGTGAATATCCCACATGCCGCAGCTAAGACCTGGCACAGCCTAAATAAATAAAAAATAAATAAATATTTTAAGAAAAACAATGAAAAGCTTGAAAGAAAAACAATGGCAAAATGTATGTTAAGCCTTCCTCAACAAAAGAAATCTGGAGTAACTATAATAATAGGAAACAAAATTGTCTTTAAGTTAAAAAGTAGGGTGTGGGTTTTTTTCCTGACACCAAATAGATCACTCCAATACTAAGTCTCTGATTCTCTGACCCAACCAGGTGTCCTACAGTTCAGTTCAACTCTGATGCTACCTGGAGTTAGCACAGACCCACAAGTTAAGGCATCAATCCCACAACCCTGCCTCAACTTCAGACATCACCCACAAAGGGGATCCCCAGGCTTCCTGTACCTCTTCCTGGCCAACTACAAATTCAGGGGTTTCCACAACACCCTTCTCAGGTTTTATAATTTCTAGAATGACAATAGAACTCAGTAAAGTGCTATACTTATTATTACAGTTTATTGTAAAGGTATAATAATTGAACAGCCAGATAAAGAGGTATATAGGGCAAGACCCAGAGAATCCCAAGCACAGGAGCCTCTGTCCCCATGGAATTGGGTTGCACCACCTTCCCAGCACGTAGATGTGTTCACCGACTTGGAAGCTCCTGAACCCCATTGTTAAGGGGATTTTATTATGTAGCCGTGGTTGATTAAATCAACTGCTGATGGCTGAACTCAGTCTCTTGCCCCTATTACTCCCCTTCTCCAGTCCGTTTAAGTCATCTCATTAGTATACAAATGATACTCTTACTCAGGAAATTCCAAGAATTTTAGGAGCCCTGTGCCAGGAAAAGGGAGCAAAAGCCAATATATACTTTTTGTTACACGACAAAAATTTCAGAATGGTGAAGGATTAAATTCACCAAAAAGATGTAACAATTTTAAATTTGTATTTACCCAATAAAGAAAGTCTCAAAATAAATGAAGTAAAAATTGACACCTATAAGAGAAATATACCAATCCATAATCATTATGAAGGATTATTAGAATATTTCTCATTAATTGCTGGAATAAGCAGACCAAAACAAAAGCCAAAATAAATAAGGCTCTGTAAGATTTGAACAACCCAATTAATAAACGACCTAATGGTCATATAAAGCAGACTCCATCCAACAACTATAAGATATACTTCTTTTTTCAAGTGTACATGGAACATTTGTAAAATTTGATCATGTACAGGCCATAAAACAAGTCTCAACAAATTTAAAAGGACTGAAATAACATAGACCATGTGTTCTGAATATAATGCAGTGAATCTATAAATCAAAACACTACCAAAACCCCATATGATAGGAAATTAAGAACATACCTTGAAATAGTTTCTCGATCTAAGACAAAATTATGAAAATAATTTGAATTGAAATTCAAAATAATTTGAAGAGAAAGATTATGAAAATATCAATTGAAATGCAGCACTTAGAGGAAATTTTATAGCTTTTTATGCATATATTAGAAGATAAAAGAAAAAAGGCTGAGTTGAGCATCCATTCCAAGAATTTAGAAAGAGAACAGCAAAATAAACACAAATACAAGAGAAGAAAGGGTATAATAAAGATAACCAAAATCAATGAAATAGAAAACAAGCACACAATATAGAGAGAGGCACAGTATAGACTAAAGATAGGTTTTTCTAAAAGATTTATGAAATTGATAACTTCCTGGCAAGACTGCTAAAGTGAAAAAAGATAAGGCACAAATAGTTGTTAAAGGAAAAATAAATAAATAAAGACCATTAGAGAGCAAGGATTGAATACTGAGTGGGAAAGTTTTACTGCCAAACAGGCAACCCAATCAAGCATGGAGTCCAGGAAGGCTCTCCAGGTTGAGGTCAGAGGAAAAGAAGACCATGAACTCTCTTGGTCCAGCATTAGGAATGCAAAGCACCTGGGCACTGTTGATTAGCAATATCTGGGTTTGTTGGCTGAGGTGATATGCTATGTAGGCGTAGCATGTTTGTAGCAGGAATAGGGCATCCAGGGGCCTCTAATTTGCTCATATAGCAACTGAGTCAAGATTATGTCACCCAGTCAAGCCAAATAAGGGATTATTATACCCAGTATCAGGAGTGAAAAGCAGACATTGCTAGAGATGCTGCAAACATAAACAAAAAGAAGATAATATAAATAGTTTTCTGCTGATACAATTAAAAGTCTAGAAGAAATAAAGAAATTTCCAGAAAATAGAACTTACTAAAACTGATTCATTAAGGAATATAAAATCTGAATAGTAGATGGGCTTCCCTGGTGGCGCAGTGGTTGAGAGTCCGCCTGCCGATGCAGGGGACACGGGTTCATGCCTCGGTCCAGGAAGATCCCACATGCCGCGGAGCGGCTGGGCCCGTGAGCCATGGCCGCTGAGCCTGCGCATCCGGAGCCTGTGCTCCACAACGGAAGAGGCCACAACAGTGAGAGGCCTGCATACTGCAAAAAAAGAAAAAAAAAGAAAAAAATCTGAATAGTTTTATAATGCGTTAAGGGATATAAAATCTGAATAGTTTTATAACTAAGAATGAAATTAAAATAGTAATTTAAAAAAATCTTTCCACAAAGAACACTCAAGACCCAGACAACTTCACCAGCAAGGTCTACCTAACACTGGAAGAACAAATAATTCCAGTCTCACATAGACTCACACATAACCTTGATACCAAAACATGAGAGGTTCAGTGTAAGAAAGAAAAATTATAGGCCAATTTTACTTTTGAACAGAGATGCAAAAATTATAAACAAAATACTAGCAAACCAAAATCAATAATACATAAACAAGATATCACACACTTTGAGTATGTTGGGTTTGTCTCTTGAAAGCAAGCTTGGTTTAACATTGGAAAATTAATATAACCTACCACCTTTTAAAAGCTTAAACGAAAATGCCAACTTTTCAGGAATAAAAAATAATTCTATTTTTTGCTAAGAAGCTGGAATCAGCATTCAATTTTTGTATTCCTATTTGAGTATTCCCCACCTTCCCCCACCCTTCCCCGGCATTTTCCCATTTTGATTAGACTAATTTTCATCCAAGAAATAAGACCATCCCTATGGGCATGCCAACCAAAGGATGTGTATGATGCTTCTCACCACAGAGAATAGGTCCAGATTAGCATTATCCCCATTTAGTCTTATGGTACTTAAAAATCAGTGACTACCAAGGGCTTACTGAATACATGGTCCATTAATATGCCTTGTAAGAGAAGGATAGGTTGATCCAAAATACCAAGAGAAACAGATCTTTTTAAAAAAATCTTAAAGTCTTGTAGACCATAGGTGTTACCCCCCCAACCCCAAGCCAGCCTCAGGGTCAAGTGAAACTCAGTTAACTCTTCTTTACTCCAATGCCTCCTCATTTTAACACACTTTCCCTAAATTCTCCTTTGAATTCTTCAGCCCCGAATCAACCTTCTTGCTTATCTCCTTCATAGGTCTAGTTTAGACAAACCAAGATAGCAAGCTGCCAAATATTATTTTTAGTTTTTTAAAAAGGTTAAAGATGATTACCACCACATCTTTATTAACTGCTGAAGGGCAGACACTTTGCCTTTTATATTATAGTTGGAAAGAACAGAACAATAGACTCTCAAGCTGGAGAAGAATTTTAAAGGCTGTTAGTTCCAGCTATCCCTTTGGTTGTCTCTAAACTATCTTCCATTTAGTGTTCTCAAGCCTGTGCTTAAATACATTAAGGACTGTTGAATTTACTTGTACAGAGTGGAACATTAAGAAATATCCACTAATGATGATGATGTTGGTAAGCGCACTTCAATAAGAAATACATTTCTTCATTTCTTTCTTTTTTGTCACCTATCAATAGTCTTGGAGTTAGGGGAGAGGGGAGGGAGTTGCATTTCAAAATGCATCTTCCACTGTATTCCTAATGTTCCATTGAAATTCAGTGTATTGTCCCCAGATAGGACACATGTGACCTGTATTCAAAATAGGATGCTAATAGACTCACTTCCTAAAGATTGCCAAAGGCCAAAGAACTGACTTTTTTTTATTGGAGTAGAGTTGCTTTACGATGTTGTGTTAGTTTCTGCTGTACAACGAAGTGTAGCAGCTATATTTTACATATATCTCCTCCCTCTTGACCTCCCTCCTACTCCCCCCACCATCCCACCCATCTAGGTCATCACAGATCACTGAGCTGAGCTCCCTGTGCTATACAGCAGGTTCACCTCCCCTTAGTAGGATATGTGCTTCGAATTACTTTTTGTTTTTTTGTTTTTTCTCAGAAGGATACATAGGTTTTTTAAACTATCCTTTCCTACCCAATTCTCCTTGAGACCACAGACACAGATTTTAAGACAATTGGCCTGTGTTTGCATGTAATTTGTGCTGTAGGAAGCTAGAGGCCCTCATGAGAATTGAGCTCCTGAATTTTGTACCAATAATTGACATTAATAAATGACCAAAGACTCATATGGTGATTCTCCTTTGGACTAAAGGATTTACTGCTGCTTCTGTTGATGTTAGTATTATCTAGAAATAGTAAATGTGCTATGACAGGGAAGGCTGACACCTGGCAGCCAATTTGTTCAAATTCCCCTGTGCTTCTTTCTGTCAGTGGGGTAGTTCTGAATTCAGAAAGGTAGCTGCTTCCAGTATTTCAAAAGGAGTATTTTCTCTCTCGCCACTGAAGGTAATAAATTAGGCAGTGTTCTCTAAACAATCCACATAAATGAAAGATTAATGACCACTCATAAAATACTGTTAATACATGTCTCAGGATCCCCTAAACACTCTGCATTATCACCTGCCTGTGATGTGATGAGAGGCCCCGGGCATTCAAATGAAGGATGGAAAAGAAAGAACTGGAGGTAGAAAACAGGGGTGTCTAGGGTGGCCAGAGCACAAGTCTGATGAATAAATCATATCTACTCAGCCCTTGCTGCTGCCACTGCCGGGCTGTGCAGATTTCCTTATGGTGCTGGCCACAGGTGTTAGGAAGGCCAGGTGTCCTCTGGACGTAGGAATTGGCCAAGTAGAATAGAGAAGCAAAGTCTATCAAACCTGATAACCAAAGACTGTGAGTTGTTAATGGAATATTCCATACTCAGAGAAACATAACTTTGGCCGTGACCTAATTGGCTATTTTTATTGTCTATAATGCTGATATTAAGTACAAAACTATTGATGAAAATTTAGCCACTGGTTAGGTGCCAAAGGTTTGTTTTTTAAAAATTGGTAATTTTTGGACTTCCATGGTGGAGCAGTGGTTAAGAACCTGCCTGCCAATGCAGGGGACACGAGTTCGATCCCTGGTCCAGGAAGATCCCACATGCCACGGAGCAAGTATTGAGCCCACGCGCCACAACTACTGAGTCCGCCTGCTGCAGCTACTGAAGCCCATACGCCTAGAGCCTGTGCTCCACAACAAGAGAAACCATGGCAATGAGAAGCCCTTGCACCACAACGAAGAGTAGCCCCCACTCACTGCAACTAGAGAAAGCCCACGCACAGCAACGAAGACCCAACACAGCCAACAATAAATAAATTTTTTAAAAATTAATAAAAAAAACAGCTCATAAATAAAAACAAAAAGAATTGGTAATTTTAACAGGTACCTTTCAGAACCTGGGAGGTACACATTTCTCTCATATATTTGTTCCCTAATAAATTGTCCAAAATGGGTTCCAAATAACTAAAGTTGTGAAGTGTGACCAGATAATTGCTCACATTTCTGGATCAGTTTGTCATATACCAGGGATTGTCTCATACGTTCTACATATTTTACTGTTATTTAACTCTCACAGCACCTCTATGAAATACGTATTATTAGCCCCATTTTAAAGATGAGAAAACTGAAGCTTAGGTTAAATAATTTGCTTGAGGTCACATAGCTGGTCATGGTGACTCTTGACTTGACCTCAGTGAATCTGACCACAAAACCCCAGCTCTTAACTACTATTCTATGCAAATGAGCAAAGTCTATAAAATGAAGCTAAAAGAGAGAAAATACCTTTTTTCTTAAAATGGAAAAATGACTTTACTATTCATAGACTGTGGGTAGATCTATATAAGATAATATATGTAAAGTTCTTAGAACAGTGCCTGGCCCTTATTGGCTTTGAATAAATGTTAGCTGTCATGGTTGTTGTAGTATCTTTAAGGTAAATTTCAGGTGTTCCAAATGTTGGTTTGCCTGATTCTCACAAGGAGCTTGGCCCATGGGAAGGTGGCACAGTGCCTTTGGTGAATAAGTGCATTAATTGCAGGCTTTGGAACCAAACCTGGGTGGCACTTTGAAAATGGGATTGAAGCCCTAGCTTATAGACAGGTACCCACCAGAGCAAGGATCTCAATGTTTGGCAGATTTTCTGTTGCAGCATCCTCTCTGAAAGCAGGGTTTTCCCAGTGATGTATTTTATAAAGATGTCAAATTGCCGCTTGTTTCCTGTGCTTTTCTGATAAGAGAAGCATTTGGAATCTGTGCTCTGCCACCTTTAAACACTAAACATTCAGATTTTTAAAAGTATAAATCTTACTTCTTACTTCAGAGCACCCTAGAGGATTATGGTGGCAGATATTATGGCCTCCTTTGGTTCTGTGTATGCAGAGACCTCTAGGCCCAGGGAGTGCTTTGGCCTTTGGTATTTAATGGGATGCTGTACAGTCACTGTCCTTACTGGCCTGGAGAGCAGCTGCTCAGTGGTTATTATGGACTGAATATTTGTGTCCCCCAAAATTCATATGTTGAAGCCCTAACCACCAATGTGATAGTTGTTGGAGATGGGGCTTTTGGGAGGGGAATAGTTAGATGAGGTCATGGTGATGGGGCCCTCATGATGGGATTAGTGTCCTTATATAAAGAGACATCAGAGAGCATCGTGAGCATGGGGGACAATAGAACATGGTATCCATGTTCAGGAAAAGAAAACATGGCCATCTGCCTGTGGTCAACAGGCTTCTTTTGAGGTGAGCAAGGGAGTGAAAAGAGACTGGCATGAGGCTGAGAGTGAGCCTGTAAACCTCAGGTACCATCATGCTTCGAGGGGTAAAAGGAAGATAGTTACTAGACCTACATTTTTGAAATTTTTCAGTGAGTTCTTCCAGATTAAATGGCGAATTTTGCCTCAGGAATGTTGGGTTTTATCCAGAAAAATGTAATGTGAAGACAGATTAAAAGAGAGTAATGGGAATAGTCTACTGTGTTTTTTTAATTGAAGTATAGTTGATTTACAATGTTGTGTTAATTTCTGCTGTACAGCAAAGTGACTCAGTTATACACATCTACTGTATTTTTTTTTAAATACACTTTGTTTTTTTGTGGTCCATTTATGTGGATGCCAATATGATTACCTTGGCTCCTTAGCAGAGGATCTGAATTCTCAGCACCACTTCAGCAAAAATTGTTATGGTAATAGAGTGAGGGCCTTTTGATCTTGCTGATTAACATGGAGCTTGGCTAACCTGATTTTATAACTCTGCCCGAAACTGGGTTTCGGTCTGTTAATACAGCATAATACATTCAAATGAAGCTTCCTTGGGCTGTCTTATCCCAGAACTGTTGTGATTTATTATTTGAAATGAAGTTCTCATAAAGAACTTTGCATGAAGAAAAAGTTTAAGTGTATAATTTATCTTGATTCTTAAAATTAATCTCCATGTTGCTTTTCTTGGTTAAGAAGTGAAACCCTGAGGTACTACAACTGTGAATAATTCAGCAATCCATTCAATAAATGTGTGTTAAATTCCTGATATGTCACAGGCTATGTGCAAGGTACTGGGAATACCGTGGTGAAACATAAAAGGCAAGGACCCAGCGCTATGCTTTTTTGCCTTATGTATGAGCTATGAGGCCATCAATGATTCAACCCATCTTTCAACTCTAAGATCGATCAGTCTTCTGGCCACACATTGCTGGGGCCAGGACAGAGAATGTGTGGCAGCTAGGCAGACAGCATACAGAGGAGCAGTGGGGAGGAAGGGCAGGCATTTTGGAGTCTATGCTGATATGGAAAGCAAAGCCACCCTTGCAGTACAGTTGATAGACTTTAATATTAAAATAAACTTTGGGCAATTGCAAACATAACAACAGAGTTGTCTGCTTTGGTACAAAGACATGTCACCCCAGCTATACAGCATTGTATGAAAAAAGTGTTGTGTCAGGCTGACTCAAGATCAGCAGAACATGAACAGTAGAGGGAAACCATCTGAAGTGGTTCCAGACAAAGACAGTTTTCCTAATTCCATTGATGAAATTCACCAATACCCAATAAGGGAAGATTGGAAATTCACATCAGAACCTGCTGTACATAATTTGTAGTTTGCTCTATGTAATTATACTCAAGTAAATTATAGAGGAATCTGTATATGTTCTCCTTTCATAGTACAAATTAAATCATTTTAACGAATCCCTTTTTTAAAATTAAAAGTCATGTATTAAAGACCCACCAAAATGAAAACTCCACAAGCAGGGACTGCAACTCATCATGCTCACTGCTCTGTCCCCGGAACAGTGTGTAGCTCATCGTATTTTCTGGCCGCCCAGGCCTTTTGCGTACTCTTCCTATGCTTAGGAAAGGTCTCATCTTACAAATCCTACCTCCCCAAAGTGGAAGCCAGAAAACAAATTTCCCAGCCTCCTTTACAGCTAAGATAGAGGCATGTGACCCAGGATCCACCAGCCAGCTGCACCCGCAAGGGACTTCTACTCAGAAGTGAACACAAAGAAGCAAGCTTTACCCCAAATCTAATTTTTCTAGCAAAGGTGGAGACTGAAGCATCAGTCTTTCTCCTCCAGTAAGGTTTCCCTGAATATCGCCCATCCTTGAGGGCAGTCGGGTTTAGACCTTCTCTAGGTCTACTTTTCATTGTACTTACCCATGCTGTTATTATGATTATCATCTTTAATTAGGTTCTAATCTGCTGTGATAGTTAGGGTAATCCTAGCTGCTCTCACAAACCAAAAATATATGGTGGATCAATCACAGAAGAAGTTTCCCTTTCCTGATCACATAAAGTTAACATGGTACCTGGGTTCAGCCAACAGCCTCCTGGCAGGAGGTAATTCACAGATCCAGGCATCTTCCATCGTGCAGCTTTGCCATCTGTACCACGTGGCTTCCAAGGGTGCCATGCCCATCTGAACCGGGCCAGAGGCAAAGGGCCTGAAGAACCACATGCTGGGGGTTTTATGAGCTAGCCTCTGAAGCTATGCTTATCACTTCTGTTCACATTCTATTGTTCAGAGCTCAGCCATGTGGCTACACCTAACTGGCAAACACAGTCTAGCTTCCCGTAGCTTCTTCCAGTTAAGAGCACACGGACACTAGAAAATTATGACAAAGTGCCGTATCTAACTTTCTATCTTCTCTCTTGCTTCCATCCTCCTCGACTGGGAAAAAGGATGACAGTAAGAAGGCTAATCATACAGTAACACTGTAAATCACAGACAGCTGTAGCTCTGATCTGGATTCCCTTTTCTTGGCTCTTCTGTGCTTTTTGCTAAACATTTCTCTTGGGGTGCGGGGAAGGCACACATTCATTGGATAGTTATTTCTGAATGCTTTGCCCAAAACTGCTTTTATCTCCAAGCTCCCCATGTGTCACTCTGAAAGGGAAAGTGCTTAGCATGCAGCCTGGGCGCCACATGTGTTCTGACGCGCTGGCACGTGGATGAGTTAGGAGGTTCCAAATCATTGCCTCTTGGCCTCCCCCAGGCTAATATAGGAAACATCTTTTTTTCGCCCCTGCCTCTCCTGGACCTAGGTGCCTTATCAGCGGCCAGGGAAAGCTGGGAATACGACTCGGGAGCCAGGGACCTCCAGAGCCCGGACTTGCAGAGTCAGTCAGCCCTACAGAAGCTTCTTGAGTATGGGGGAAGCTCTTTGCATCAGCAGGCTGCTGCTTTCCACAAGCTGCTCACACAGTCCCCGCGTTTTGGCAACTCTGTAGGAGGAAGCTATCTAGAGCTGGCCAACACGGTGAGTCCTTTCTGGTTCAGAGAACACATCTTTAGGCCTGTGTGTATGCCAATACAAAATTTGAATTTTGAGCTCCAGGGGACATATCGGGTATTGTCTTTTTTATTGAGCTAAATGTTGTACCATTCCCAGCCTTGCCAATAATGTTAAGGGCTCCAAATACTTAAGATTGGTGACTTCACTCTCACTATTGAGAGCAGAGTGGTCGCCTAAAAAATGTTTTAAGTCTGTATGTTGTACAGATTTAATTACTAGAATATCCACAATGGCTTCACCACAGAATATTTTCTGGGACCAGACATTACAAGTCAATAGGATATAATTCTTTGTGTTCCCTAATTTGGGCTTTACTCGTTTGAAAAGCAAACAAGAAAATATTTCATTGAAAGTTTGATCATTGTTTCTGCTTGTACTTTAAAAACATATTCTGTTGAAAACTATGGAACAGCTTAGAATTCCATTATGCTTAGTTTAAACTTTTTTACCTCAGGATGAATTAGTACCGTGATGACCTTTGGGTGAAAAGCTGTTGTCTTCCCTTTTAAGCTAGAGCTGGGGAACGAGGTGGGTTGGCTGATGACCCGGGCCATGTTGGGGTGACGTGCAGACAGTTTATAAATTAGGGTTGCTATCTAGCCACTGTGTGAAAGGTCCGTAAACCTACCTTGCTTTTTGAAACTGACGTTTGAAACCAGAGGTGGTATAAGCATCTTGACAACTTCATTTACGTCTATTTACAATCTGCTTTGAGGTAGACTAGTGGTTTTCAGACTTTTTGTGTTTGAGGCATATTTTCTAATTCTGACATTTTTGGTGACGTGTTGGAAGGCACTAACGATCCTAAATACACAGCAAAAATTACAGTACAATCATCAGAGAAATCCCAATTAAAAGACATTCTGCAAAATACTTGACCAGTACTCTGTGAAATTGTCAAGGATATCGAAAGTAAGGAAAGTCTGAGAAAGAGAAACTCACAGCTAAAAGGATCCTAAGAAGATCTGACAACTTCTTATTTGTGGTACCCTGACTGGGACATCAGGTAAAAACTAAGGAAACCTGGATAAATTATGGATTTTAGTTAATAATAATTATCAGTATTGATTCATTAATTGTGACACTGTATCATAATCATGTAAGATATTCATAATAGGGGAAATTGGGCGTGAAGTATGTGAGAACTCTCTGTCCCATCTTTGCAACTTTTCTAAAAAATTTTTAAATATATTAAAAACATACACACACACAATCACTACTATGGTGTAACTATGTCTCATAAAACCTGTAAAAGAACCCATAGTTATTGCACTGTTTGCCACTTGGTCACCCTTCAAGGACATTCTTGCTCAGTTTGAGTAGAACTATTAACTCTCCTAATCTCATCTTCCTGTGTGCCCAGGAGACTAGGCAAGTAGCAGGAAATAAGTCATCTTTCTCTGTCATGGGCCTGGATTTAGGCTCTGCTTTTACAAATAATTTGCAGCAAGTTGAACTTTACTCTTTACTGTATCAGCTCAGCCTTTTTCAAGACAGACACTGATGTGGCAGTATGGGTTATAGCAAGAATCTATGTTACAGACTGATCAAAATTTAGTGGCCCCCGCTCTGAAGGGTTCAGGGCTTGAGGCCCACCAGTTTTCTTCAGCAGACCTACTGGTGAAAACAGCAGGAGTTGGCTGTTTCCTACCTCTGCTTGACTTCTTGATTCTTAACCTTTCCAGTAACTGCTTGGATTTTGTTCTGTTCTCCCTTCAATCCTGGTCAGCCCCTGGGCTTCCCACAGCCAGGTTCTCTTTTTGTATTATTGGTGAAGTTTTGGAACTGATGGAACCCTGCCTGTGATGACCTTTGCAGAGGCCAGTTTGAGAAACATTCCCCTTACATGTTGAGCACCCAGCCCATGCAGGAGTGTTCACTTTATTAAAAGTCATGACCGGGCTTCCCTGATGGCGTGGTGGTTGAGAGTCCGCCTGCCGATGCAGGGGACGTGGGTTCATGCCCCGGTCCGGGAAGATCCCACATGCCGCATAGCGGCTAGGCCCGTGAGCCATGGCTGATGAGCCTGCGCATCCGGAGCCTGTGCTCTGCAACGGGAGAGGCCACAACAGTGAGAGGCCCGCATACCGCAAAAAAAAAAAAAAAAAAGTCATGACCTGGGAATTCCCTGGCAGTCTAGTGGTTAGGACTCCACATTCTCACTGCGGAGAGCCCTGGTTCAATCCCTGGTCAGGGAACTAAAATCCCACAAGCCACACAGTACAGCCAAAAAAATAAATAAAAGTCATGACTCATATACTTACATTTGGCACACTTTTCTGTATATATGTTCTTGATGAAAATAATCAATAAACAACCTAAAATAGTAATAGAAAAGTGTTTTATTTGAACCCAGCTGAGGACTATAGCTCAGAAGACAGCCTCTCAGATAGCTCCGAGGAACTGCCCTGGAGAAGCATGGTTTTCAGCGCAGTTTTATATCTTGTCAGAACAAAGAACATTAAACAAGTCAGGGATACATTCCTTCAAGATTAAAAAAAAAACAGATCAGCACGTACATAGCAAGTCAGCATGGTCTTGGCAGCTGGGAAGGGTGTCTTATCATTGAGGGGGTACTAGCGTTGGCGTCCCAGAAAGGGAGGCATTTAATCTTTATTTCTAACATAAACATTCTTTGCTTCTGGCCCTTTTCTTTATTAATTAAAGCAGATGTACAGTATGTTTGATAGGCCACAAACAGGGTATTTTAGTTAGCATAAAATTCAGGTTAACTCATGTATAAGCCAGAATGACTTCTCCACAACTCAAAATGTGAAAATCTTTTTTATCAGTGTTATATGTCTATAAAAGCTTATAATGAACACATAATCAATGGTGGTGACCTATTCAGTAGTATTCATTAGAATACGTTGAATAAGTTTTTTTTTTTAAGTTATAACTCCACGAGTGAAGAAATAAAGTTGTACATTCTCACTTAAGGTGATCCTTGGTGAGAACCAGACCAAAATGCAAATGCAGGGACTTGCAATCTATGACGGTGATTATATTCTTTATTTTCTCACTGAATTGAAAATGCACAATTTTAAAAATATATTTTATTGAAATATACATGATTTACAATGTTTTAATTTCTGCTGTACAGCTAAGTGATTCAGTTATACATATACATGCATTCTTTTTTATATTCTTTTCCATTATGGTTTATCACAGGATGTTGAATATAGTTCCCTGTGCTACACAGTAGGACCTTGTTGTTTATCCATCCTATATATACTAGTTTGCAACTGCTACCCCAGAACTTCCCCTCCATCCCTCCCCCATCCCCCCACCCCTTGGCAACCACAAGTCTGTTCTCTATGTCTGTGAGTCTGTTTCTGTTTCGTAGATATGTTCATTTTTGTTGTATTTTAGATTCCATATATAGGTGATATCATATGATACTGGTCTTCCTTTTTCTGACTTACTTCACTTAGTATGATAATCTCTAGTTGCATCCATGTTGGTGCAAGTGGCATTATTTTAACGGCTGAGTAATACTCCATTGTGTGTATATACTACATCTTTATTCATTCATCTGTCAATGAACATTTAGGTTGCTTCCATGTCTTGGCTATTGTAAATCGGGCTGCTATGAACATTGGGGTGCATGTATCTTTTAGAATTAGAGTTTTCATCCTTTCTGGATATATGCCCAGGAGTGAGATTACTGGATCATATGGCAACTCTATTTTTAGTTTTTTAAGGAACCCCCATACTGTTTTCCATAGTGGCTATACCATTTTACATTCCCACCAACAATGTAGGAGGGTTCCCTTTTCTCCACACCCTCTCTACCATTTGTTACTTGTAGACATTTTAGTGATGGCCATTCTGACCGGTGTGAGGTGATACCTCATTGTAGTTTTGATTTGCATTTTTCTAATAATGAGCAGCTTTGAGCATCTTTTCATGTGCCTTTTGACTATCTGTATGTCTTCTTTGGAGAAATCTCTGTTTAAGTCTTCTGCCCATTTTTCAGTTGGGTTGTTTTTTTGTTGTTGTTATTGAGTTGCATGAACGGTTCGTATATTTTGGAAATTAAGCCCTTGTCGGTTACATTATTTGCAAATATTTTCTCCCAGTCCATAAGTTGTCTTTTTGTTTTGTTTATGGTTTCCGTACAAAAGCTTATAAGTTTGATTAGAGCCCATTTGTTTATTTTTACTTTTATGTCTGTGGCCTTGGGAGACTGACCAAGTCTCAGAGAATGTTTTGTCTATGTTTTTTTTAGGATTTTTATGGTGTCATGTCTTATGTTTAAGTCTTTAAGCCATTTTGAGTTTATTTTTGTGTATGGTGTGAGAGTGTGTTCTAACTTCATTGGTTTACAAGCAGCTGTCCAGCTTTCCCACTACTACTTGCTGAAGAGACTGTCTTTTCTCCTTTGTATGTTCTTGCCTCCCTTGTCAAAGATTAATTGTCCAGGGGCTTCCCTGGTGGCGCAGTGGTTGAGAGTCCGCCTGCCGATGCAGGGAACACGGGTTCATGCCCCGGTCTGGGAGGATCCCACAGGGCGCAGAGCGGCTGGGCCTGTAAGCCATGGCCACTGAGCCTACACGTCCAGAGCCTGTGCTCCGCAACGGGAGAGGTCACAACAGTGAGAAACCCACGTAATGCAAAAAAAAAAAAAAAAAAATTAATTGTCCATAGGTGTGTGGGCTTATTTCTGGGCTCTCTATTCTTTTCCATTGATCCATATGTCTGTTTTTGTGCCAGTACCACACTGTTTTGATTACTGTAGCTTTGTAGTACTGTCTGAGGTCTGGGAGAGTTATGCCCCCTACTTTGTTCTTTTTCCTCAGGATTGCTTTGTCAATTCTGGGTCTTTTATGTTTCCATATAAATTTTAGGATTATTTGTTCTAGTTCTGTGAAAAATGTCATAGGTAATTTGATGGGATCGCATTAAATCTGTATATTGCTTTGGGTAATATGGCCATTTTAACAATATTTATTCTTCCAATCCAAGAGCATGGGATATCTTTACATTTCTTTGAATAATCTTCAGTTTCCTTTATTAATGTTTTGTAGTTCTCAGCATACAAATCTTTCACCTCTTTGGTCAGGTTTAGTCCTAAGTATTTTATTTTTTTGATGTGATTTTAAAACAAATAGTTTGTTTACATTCCCTTCTGATATTTCATTGTTAGTGGAAAATACACAACTTAAAAATATGATTTAAACTGATAGACCCTTGATAACTCCTTGGACCCTGTGGTAAAGGGACTTTTGAACCCCAATTCTTCATCCTTTCCTATATCTTCACTGTTTGTCATGTGACTTTGGTGTCTTCCTGTCAAATATGTGAGAAATAATAAAAGATTGTTGTTTTAACTATTGTGTTTAGGGTGGTTTGTTTCATGGCAATAGTTGACTCAGGGTCTGCTCACAGTGGTCCATGGAGCCCAGATTGAGAAATACCCCTTATAAGTGGCCAAAGAAAGCAAATAGCCTCTCTAAAGTGCACACTTGGGCAATCCCTTCACTTATAAAACCATATTAAAAGTAATTTATGTTCCTTCTAGAACAAATCCTGAACTAATACAATTAGATTCTGGGGTTTGGGTTTTTTTTTTTTTTTAAAGTAGCTACTAAGAGCAAAAGGCATTTTATTGGTGCCCAGTTAGGAGACAAGAAGCACACACTAATTCACACAGGGAAAGTTTAACATAAAAAGTGATTAACTAGTAGCAGGGGATTACCTACTGAGGAGTCAGGAAAATCTAGTGAATACAGGAATAGTACACATGAAGAGCAGTCACTTCCTCTAAAACTGAGTCAAGTACCCAAGGAAGGA
Organism: Stenella coeruleoalba; assembly: GCF_951394435.1. Taxonomy (NCBI): domain Eukaryota; kingdom Metazoa; phylum Chordata; class Mammalia; order Artiodactyla; family Delphinidae; genus Stenella; species Stenella coeruleoalba. Next base: position 90,950,607 of record NC_137148.1, read on the forward strand.
ATATATTTGGAAGAGGGCCTCCCTTCACCCAGGGCTGGGATTCAGACCCCCTTGACAAGGAGTGGCTGGTACCCACTGGACGGCAGAGAAATTCCCTGAGATGCCGTGGGCCAGGGTTGGCAGCAGGAAGCCAGCTCTCTGGAGTGTCGGCCCAGCTGGCTGGGATGCCACCCACTGGCGCATCACTGAGAAAGTGCCCACAGAGGAATTCACTGGGAGGCTGCCTACCAGAGTGGTAGCAAAACCCACCAAGAGGTGCCCTAAATGGTGGCACTGAAACATACTGGGGATGAGTGCCACTGCATGTCCTGTGCTACTGGCCTTGGGAAGAGTCCCGAAGAACCAGCATTCCCTTTCTCCCCCAGTGGCGCTCCAGTGCCTCTGCTGACGGGACAAATGTCCATCTTCAGGATCATAAAGCAGGGCAAGGAAAGATGGGTTTGGAGATGAGAGAGGTAAACTGATAACTGGCACAGGCATTTTTAACATTGAGAAGCTTCTGATAGCATCCTACACAAGATTTACCTTTCTAAGCATCCCTTCTTTTCTTCTACTACCAAATACCTGTCTTCTTCTCCTTCTGCCAGACACAGTGCCTATTATGACTTTGAGGCTTAACACACTGTTTAAAATGCAAAGGCAACAAGATGATGTTGTGCATAGAAACTTGTGCCAATTAGAGTTTTATCTGAGAAGCAGAATGGCTAACCATGATATAGAATAAAGGATCTACAGAAACAGACTCACAGACATAGAGAATAGACTTGTGATTGCCAAGGGAGAGGAGTGGTGGTGGAAGGATGGATTGGGAGTTTGGGATTAGCAGATGCAAACTATTATATATAGGATGGATAAACAACAAGGTCCTACTGTATAGCACAGGGAACTATATTCAATATCCTGAGATAAACCAGAATGGAAAAGAATATGAAAAAGAATATATATATGTATAACTGAATCACTTTGCTGTACAGCAGAAATTAATGCAACATTGTAAATCAACTATAGTTCAATTAAAAAAAAGAATAAAGGATCTATGGTGAAGCAATCTATGCAGGCTGTTGTTCTGCGTCTGTGTTGAGTCTAAAGTTACTCTAGGTCTATCAGATCAGCAGATAAGAAGGAAAGCTGGATGTAGAGGACAGCAGGACAAGTGCGAATGCATGAACACAAATTGAGACCCCATGAGGACAAACTGGAACCCACTTCTATCTCTGAACCATGTCCAACCCTGATGCTGTGGATGACCCACAGGAGAACTGGCACCCATTATCAGGGAACCACACACACATCTAGCCCGGGACTCAGAGAAGCTGAAGGAGGTGGCCTTGGGAAGTTGGAGTTGCTACAAGTCTGATTCACCAAGGAGGAAAGCAGCAGATTGGCAACAACTTTCAGAGCATAAATAGTATGACTTCTTCACTGCCACCTCTGGCCTTCACATGGAGTGTCTCTCATGTCCAGACAGAACCATACAGGAAACAGAACTCTGGGAAACATAGTTCCAGCTTAGCTAAGTTGACTTAGCACCACAGAGCAGCAGAGAAACTGCCAGTGCAATCTGTACTGTATTCCTAAAACTATCAGCAAAACAAAATGAAACACTTTGGTTTAGTAGAGAAGAGATGCAGTGGAAAGGATATACTGCCTGTTTGCTGATGGATTTTCTCTCCAAAGATTTGTATTTCAGAGAAGAGTGCAAGTATAAATTATAATGTTATAGATTCTAAGTAGTGACATATTTAAGTATTATAAAGCATAAAACACAGCTGAAGTTTTATTTTCTAGCTACAACCCTGATAAATTACTGAACAAAGTATCAGTTTCTTCATAGATTCTTGCAGTCCTGCTACTTGGTTTTTTAAGTATTTATTACCAGGTTTATTAATTTGTGTTAAGAAAAATATTGATAATTCATTGATAATGATTAATTATGACTGATTATACTAGAAAAGAAGTCATGTACAAGATATAAAGTATTTGATTTACAATAGCCAGGACATGGAAGCAACTTAAGTGTCCGTCGACAGATGAATGGATAAAGAAGATGTGGCACATATATACAATGGAATATTACTCAGCCATAAAAAGAAACTAAATTGAGTTATTTGTAGTGAGGTGGATGGACCTAGAGACTGTCATACAGAGTGAAGTAAGTCAGAAAGAGAAAAACAAATACCGTATGCTAACACATATATATGGAATCTAAAAAAAAAAAAAAAAAGGTTCTGAAGAACCTAGGGGCAGCACAGGAATAAAGATGCAGACATAGAGAATGGACTTGAGGACACGGGGAGAGGGAAGGGTAAGCTGGGACGAAGTGAGAGAGAGACATGGACATATATACACTACCAAATGTAAAATAGGTAGCTAGTGGGAAGCAGTCGCATAGCATAGGGAGATCAGCTTGGTGCTTTGTGACCACCTAGAGGGGTGGGATAGGGAGGGTGGGAGGGAGACGTAAGAGGGAGGGGATATGGGGATATACGCATATATATATAGCTGATTTACTTTGTTATACAGCAGAAACTAACACACCACTGTAAAGCAATTATATTCCAATAAAGATGTTAAAAAAAGATACAACAGGATTATTATATTTGAAAAAAAATAAAAATAAAAGCTGCCTTGGGGATCATGTGAACTCAAAGTAAAGCTCAACTTTTAGATGAAACAGAAAAGCTATAAAGTATTTGAACCAATATAAAAAGCTGATGAAAAGTTAAAGTCGTCATTTGTCTCCCCATGTCTTCACCAATTTTTTTATGTATCCCTTATTTGCTTTTAATATAAGGAACTTTCCATTTCTTCTTTGGTAGTATTAATTACTGTGATGCTAATGATCCTAATATAATGCTGTGATCATTACGGTACTTGCCAAACTTGGGATTCCCATATTGAAACCTTTGGTCAAGAGGATGTGTCCTGTCTTTGTGGTCAGAGCAAGGCTGATTGTTCTGTCAGCACCCTCTTCTGGACATTGTTCAGAATCAATGAACAGGAAATTCTTAAGCATAGGGCATGCTTATCAACTTTGGGATTTTCAGGAAATTAAGACAGTACAAATGAAATATTGGATTTTTTTTTTTGAAATATTGGATTTTTGAGAGTAGCTACGGATAGGTCTAGAATATAGGGTTGATAAAAAAATTTCTTCAGAATCTTGAATTGTCACTTCCAAATGATTGAAACTGAATTTCAAAATAAATCATCAAGGAGTTTGAAAATTCTTAAAGAGTTGTCAAAAATTTGGAAATGGAAGATTACTGGTTACCCTTTCAAAGTCATATTAGAGCTCCTTACAAGTCATCTGAGCCTACAGGAGATGTAACCTCGTTTGGCTTACCGTTTATGAATGGAGGGTAGCAGAATATACCACCCCAAATATGACTACAGGAGTTCAGTGCATGCCACTCTAAAATATGTCATTTTGGCGTTTTGATTATTTTGAGCTGCTGGCACTTGGAAAACCATAAATACAGGGAGAGGCTTTCTCTGAATTCCCCTTATCTGCCTAAAGACTGATCCTTCAGAAGGAACTCAGATGTCATAGATCCCCTTCCAGGAGTTTCATCAACCAGGGAAGATTGACTTCTTTCAAAGGAGAGGAGAATAGAAGTCAACACCACACCCTCACAGACTTTGTCACAGATGATCACACCTCCCACCTATTCTTCTAAGGGCCCATTCATCTTTCCTAAAAATCATTTACTCTCCCCTAAGAGTCTTACATTCCCCAACCCTTTCCCTATTAAGATGGTATTTAATCCTGCATTCTAAGCCACCTTGGGTAGGTACTCTCCCACCCCCCCCACCCCCCCCACCCCCCCCCACCCCCCCCCACCCCCCCCCCCCCCCCCCCCCGCCACCCGCACCGCCGCCCCGCTGGGTTTCTCTCAGGTACACATGAGGTATACATATTAGTAAACTCGTTTATTTTTCTCTTGTTAATCTTTTATCATAGAGTCTCAGCTAGGAATTTAGGGGGTAGAGGGAAAATTGTTTTCCTCCCCTACACTGTTAGATAGGGTCCAGACTCTTCAAATGTGGATGTTAATTTGCAGAAGGTTGATAAATTATCAGTGGTTTTGATAGAGATACAAATTATTTTTGTTGGCAGAAAGGATAACCTTTTGTTAACAGACAACTGTTACATTTTACTTGCCCTGGTGAGACATTAACCGGTTTTGTGACTGCCATCTTATTCCGGCATTCTTTTTCTTCTCCCCCTTCTGTGAATCAGCTTTATTCTTCTGGGTCCCTCAATGAATTAAATAAATCTTAAGAAAAATGCTTACCCTATATTTATATGAAAGTCCTGTTTTTCCTTTTATGAAAATTATACTTCAACACTGTGTTCTTTTTCTGTTTGCTTACTGCTAGTGAAAATAGAGAAGTAGATAGGAGTTAACAAATGAAGCACTTTACAAGGGTCGTTTCTGTGTAAATTACCTCGTTACCCGTAGATTAGGCAGGCCCAGCAGTCTCTTACTGACTCTCCCTTTCTCATTTATTTTATAGGACTTTAGATCCTTTCATTCTTCTTTGTCTTCCATCCTCACCTCCACACACAGCAACCTCACCTCCTTTCTTTGAAAAAAATCCCCCCACATGGCCCTACCCCCATGTCTTAGGTCCTGAAGCTGGTACTTCCTGTAAAGGAATAGAAAGAAATATAGGGTCCTGTAAGTTCTTTATCTCCAAAGAAATTCATTACATCCCCAGGGCAACTAGGAACTGGTAGCATCAAGCTCTGCCGGGTTTTATAAACAAGTCACCTTGGTTCAATCCTTGGTCAGTATGAAGGAGAGTATGGGTGTATATGCAAAGCTATCATTTTAGCTCACACTTCTGTTAAGTATGCAGCATGAAAGCATAAGGAAGTTGCCCCCCTACCCCCTGCAACAAAAGGGATGAGAAAGGAAGATTTCTCTGGATATTTATTTGCCTTGTGGGAGATTTCCACAATTGTACAGAGATGATTTATTATGGTGTATTCTAATTCTTCACAAAGATTGAGTTATTAAAAGTCTTCACAAATAATTTTTAATCTCTAAGATACTCGGCAGTCATAAATTTGAGATTAAGCTCTAACATCATATTGAAATGATAATACTCTTTTGGAGAAGAACTTTAAATTTGACAAAGGTCTTTATTTATGAAAATGAAGATGCTGTTTAAGGATTGTTGCTGTTACTATTATTGCTATTAATATTATAAAACCTGCAGATGCAGGGTCTGTGGTTTACGTTCTGGGTTTTTTTCTGGAGAGCCTCTCTGTTCTTGGTTAGAGGAATCTGAGCTTACTCTTACTTTTTTCCCACTCCTCTTAGCTTAGCTTCTGTTTCCTCCATGTCTTTGTCACAAATGGAAGAACTGACTAACATATATAATGGCCTGAGGAATCCCTTTCTTCCTCACCTATAGTCTGTTCAGACTGTGAAGAGATAATATGACCCTCTTTTTACCAACAAGTTATCATCAACAAGGCATACAAAAAGCAGGCACACCACCCTTCAGAAGCTTTTTTTAAATTTTTTTTTAATTTTTTTATTTTTATTTTTATTTTTTTTTTGCCGTTCGCGGGCCTCTCACTCTTGTGGCCTCTCCCGCTGCGGAGCACAGGCTCCGGACGCGCAGGCTCAGCGGCCATGGCTCACGGGCCCAGCCGCTCCGCGGCATGTGGGATCCTCCCAGACTGGGGCACGAACCCGCGTCCCCTGCATCGGCAGGCGGACTCTCAACCACTGCGCCACCAGAGAAGCCCCCAGAAGCTTTTAATCTTGGGAATGACCAGAGTACCCACACAGCAGATCCTCATACTACTAGGAACAATTGCTCCCAGACATTGCAATTTCATGGCCTGATAACACTTCAGAAGATTGAAACTTGCCAAATTTTTATGTTGCTAAAAATCAAAAGCCAATCTATCTACTATCCAGTATCACTATCTACTGTCATTTCATAAAAGAAAGGACTTTTTAGCAACCAAAGATAGGTAGTTATCTCTAGATAAGTAAATAAATGAAAAGATACATTTAACATCATGGAAGAAATCACAATTGTTCTTGTTTTTAACATTTCTTCACGAACTGATGGGAGTAGCTAAGGATGTGGACTTTAGCACCACACATCGTGCCCTTAGGTCTGACTTCGGACAAGTCATTTAGCCTCTTTTAGCATCCGCATTAAGGAAATTAGGAATAATAATACCTTCCTCATATGGTTGTCATGGGAACTAAATGGATAATGCATATAAAGTGTTTAATACAATGCCTCATGCAAATAGATGCTCTGTAAACGGTAGTGGTTGTTATGGCTCTTTCCCCCAGCTCATTATCAGAAACAAATTTTTGAGAGTTACTTACAAGTGGATTCATTTGGGGTACAATTTGGAAACAGAAATGTAAAAATTGTGAAGAAAGGAGATCTTCCAAGAAGATTTAGAGATATTTATTGAGCACTTTTTTATGAGCTAGGAGCTGTCTCAAAGATATCGTTAAAAATTATAGTAAATGCACTTGTACATAGGATATTTTTGGAAATCAGATCGTGAAAAAGCATAATATTATAATTCCTACCTAGAGATAAAAGGGCCCTTAAAAAAAACCCTGGTCTAACCTCTCACTTGAAGAATGGGGGCATGGAGTCCCAGATCAAACTATCTGCTAATGCTAATGTTACACAGGGAGAAGGAGAAGGGAGACTAGAGGGCAGGTGTCCTGACAGCCCTGCACCGACACCACCATGCCCCTGCCATTGGCAGGAGAAGAAGCAGCTGCTGGTGGGAGACGAGGGACCCTTGCATCTCTCCTTACCATATTTGCTATTGGACGCTGGGTCACTCTTCTGCCCTGCTGGGTGGTATCTTTATCCTCAAGTCTCTTTCATGAGCTGATGTTCAGCCAGGACACTCTAGTACAGACAACCATTTGTTCAAATCTTGGCATACTTCTATGCCAGGCCCACTCCTCTCCTGGCTACCTGGTCTCCTCTCTCAGGAGGCCCCTGCCTCCCCATGATTCAACCTCTAAGGGGTGAATGCTGGCCCTGCAGGGGCCCCAGCACCGCTGCCAGCTGGCATCTTGCAAGCGTCCATTCTGTATGCCAGTGGCTGTGCCACACCGTTTGTCAAATATTTTTAATACCTCTTCTGTCCTTTGGGCAGTCTGTTGGACTGAAAACAATAAATCCATTTTTAGGGCCTGATAAGAGTGTGGGAACAGATAGTAAGGTAGTAGGAAGCCATCAAATCTCACTCTCTTAATAATTTACATTATTTTAAAATGATTCTGCTGGATAGTTCAACAGGGGTTCAAGTTTTATTCTGTTTTCTACTGTCTTTGGGGTAAAGATATCTGATTTACCAGGACAAAGGTATTTTGCAAATCTTAAAGTACACACTAGAGGGCAGTGGCCCCATACCTAGACACCTGACAATTTCCACTGTCTGCATTTCTCTGGCCTTCCTGTGTGTAGGGGAGGGAGAGGGGAGTCTCCTCCACATCTTATAAATGCCGTTTACGCCTGAAGTGTTTTCTGAAAATAGACCAGCTGCTTGGCAGCACCCTGTCATTCCTTGTTGTTTCTTTTCCATTCTGCTTCCAATGGTTTATCTCAGTGGGGTTTTAATAACAGAGTTATATTAACATCTTAATGATCTTTCTTTTTTCTAAACACAAGGCGAAGGAGAGATAGGAAAGATACATTCCTAATTTGGAGTATTAACGTTTTCTATCTTTGCATCTTTGTGAATAAAGTCATGAATTAAGAATGAGGAAGAAGAAAGGTACAGTGAGGTGTTATTGTATATTGCAAATGCAGAGGCTAAAACCATTTATGTGAGTCTGCAGAGCTGCCCCCGTCCCCATAATAACTAAGGAGAATCATGTTTCAGCTCAGCTTTACCTCTCCTGCCTACTTCTAAGCAGGAGAGAGTCCTGCTCACTGGGAGAGGCAAAGCTGACCGGTATATTCAAGAGCAGGGCTGGGGTGAGGGGACTGAGAGATAGTAGAGCCACTACGCCTGTGGTTGCAGAGCTCTGGGCTAGCAAAGAGAGAAGTTCCAGTGCAGCTGAATAGTGTAATGAAGTTCCAGAGGAAAACAAAGGGACATTGAGAGGTATGTCAGTGGGTTATTTATGCATCTGCCTTTGATGGAATCTGAGGAACCTAAATAAAGGATTTGATTTATTTTTAATTACTTTTGGTTGTTGGACTGTTTCTTTGAAAAGAATAACCCTCTAAAACTGGATTATGTGAGTCCCTTAATTTATAGGCATATCTCAGAGATATTGCAGTTCCAGACCACTGCAATAAAGCAAGTATCAGAATTAAGTGAATCACATGAATGTTTTGGTTTCCCAGTGCATATAAAAGTTATCTTTACACTTTACTGTAGTCTATTAAATGTGCAATAGCATTAGGTCTAAAAAACCAATGTACATACCTTAATTAAAAAATACTTTATTGCTAGAAAGTGCTAACCATCACCTGAGCCTTCAGCAAGTCTTAGTAGTAACATCAAAGATCACTGATCACAGATCACATAACGAATATAATAATAACTTAAAAGTTTAAAATATTGCCAGAATTACCAAAATGTGGCACATAGAAACGAAGTGAGCAAATGCTGTTGGAAAAGTGGCACCTACAGACTTGTTGCCACAAACCTGCAATTTGTAAAAAATGCTGTATCTTTGAAGGGCAGTAAAGCAAAGCACCATCAAATGAGGTATGCCTGTATAAATGTTTTATATTGAATGAATTTGCAGCGGTTTGTTTTTGAATTTGTGAAATCTAAAGCAATTGTGTTCCTTTATATTTATTTTTAAGTGTTTGTTCACTAAGTTTACTCTTAAACACAGGAGGGAGATAAGATATGCTTCTTTGGATTCACCCAACCAGGTCTTGGTGGGAGAAGGAACACCTAGACCCTCGTAGCAGCCTGTGCTCTGCAACAGGCTGCGACATGGGACTCCCTCTGCATTTCTCTTGGTGTTGCTAATGTTTATTGAGCATTTACTGTATACTACATGTTGTGTTAAGTGTCTTGCATAGATTATCTTGCTTAATTCTCACAACAACCTTATGCCATATGCATGGTTATGATCCCTGTTTTACAGATGAGGAACCTGAGGATTAGAGAGGCTGCCTGGGATGAAACAGTGAGGATGCAGCAGGCTGAGGTTTGAACTCAGGTTTGCCTGCCTCTGACCTTATAACCATCATTTATGTGCCCCTAAAGGACAGAGCAAAGCTGCAGGCAGTTCCATCATGAAATCATCCCTCCTGACCAACCTTACAGAGTGCAGTGCTACCTCACACACCCTGAACTGGGGATGGGCTCTTGATCTTTTTCCTTCAGAGGACAGAAATGATGCCCTGGCTGTTCTGGGGATAGCCTGGGCCACCACACACACACACAGAGACACTGGTTAGGTTTTCATTTCTCTGACTTTATATGACATTGTCACTGGAGAATAATTAAAACTCCTGGTGGATTTATGTTGGGGCCTCCTGACACGGTTATGTAGGTACTTATGCTGAGATGGCAGGGGAGATCAGCATTAAATGCTGAGAGAAATGCTCCTGCCATTTTGATGCAGTTAGAGGCATCTATCAAAGATGCATTTGGAACCCAGAAACCTCAATCTTGTTGCCAAGAATGCTGTAGGCTTTCTTCAGCTAGACTTAAAGGTGGAGAGAAAAAGGAGTTAGTGGAAACAGAGGCGGACCCCACCTTAACTTGACAGTAGATTCTTCAGGGGCAGAGGAGTCATCCCTTGCCCAGTCCTGTCTCCTTTGGTCTTTGAGGTAATAGTCCTTGTGCCACAGATGAAGGCAAAACCTTCCTGTAGAGACAGAAGCAGGTAGAAGGACTTATGTGTCCGTACTATTACTACTAATCATAATTGGTCACGTTTGTTAAGTGTTTATTATGTGCTGGATATTGATGAAAGGGCCTTGCCTGTATCATCTCATCTACTCCTTAGATGGTCAACCCCTCTTTCAAGCTTGACCCCCTCCCCCAACTATCACTTACTCTGCTATTTATTTCTTCCAGGGGAGGGAGAAGGTACTGCTTATTTGTAACATTGGCATTCATACAAGCTCAAGAAGTAAACATTGCCAATGACTAAGGCACGAAAGGATCAGCAGATCTATGAATTAGGGTGTCAATTACACTTCCACTGAGAAGAATAATTTGCTAGTTTTTAGATTTTATTTCATGTTTACAGACATCAGTATGTTGTATACTAAAATAATAATAATAATAATTAGTAGTAGTAGTCATATTGTAATAACCCAAACGTCAGCTGCCCCTTTGTCCTTCAGTTTCAGCATCTGTGCTATCTCTGGTTTTGCCCCATTGCAACCCAGATTTGGAACCCAGAGAGAAGAATCTATGATCATAAAAGAATTGGTGAGCAATTTTGATTTTAGAAAGGGAAGAAGTCATGGAGGAGATCTATTATCACACCACCGCCCCACACACACACCCCTCTTGTTAAGCAAGGAGCCTAAGTCCATATTAGGCACCTCTGTCCTCTAGAGACCCTCTCTGTCCCAGATCTGAGGCTTTTCTCTCTATGATCTACACCCTTCTCCCCCAGCAGTGCCCTTGCTCACTCTTCTCTATGTCCTTCTTTTTCTTAGGTGGGATGCAAATTGCTCTCCTAATAGGTTATAGTTTATAAACCATCTTTTGTTACTAAACATGTCCTTAGCATCTTATGCTTCCACCTTCGTGGTTTTGAGGTGTTCCTTACAAAGAAACTCCTTACAAGAAATTCTAGGATATTACATTTTCATTCCATTATAGAAATCAGCATTACTAAGACAGAATTCTTAAATGAGGGACTATTTACAGAATCTTAATTCTAAATAGTCTGATATAGTCCAACCCAATTCAGATATCTTACATTTAACAATACTTGAAGGAGTTCATTAGCATGGGAATTTATGAAGATGACAAAAATAGTGTTGGGAATGACCAAATCCATACTCTGTAGTGAGAACCATAGAAAATTCTCTATAAACTTAATATGGGGACTTCCCTGGTGGCGCAGTGGTTAAGAATCCACCTGCCAGTGTAGGGGACAGGGGTTCAAGCCCTGGTCCAGGAAGATCCCACATGTCACGGAGAAACTAAGCCCGTGTGGCACAACTGCTGAGCCTGTGCTCTAGAGCCCACGAACCACAACTACTGAGCCCACGTGCCACAACTGCTGAAGCCCTCACGCCTAGAGCCCATGGCTCTGCAACAAGAGAAGGCACTGCAATGAGAAGCCCACGCACTGCAACGAAGAGTAGTTCCCACTCCCCACAACTAGAGAAAGCCCGTGAGGAACAACGAAGACCCAACGCAGCAAAAAACAAACAAACAAACTTAATATGGCACCAAAATGATGTATAAATAATACATGGTGATTTCTATAATAATCATACTTCCCCTTTACTATGAAACCAGATGTAACCTTTAAACAGGCAGTCCTGGTTCTGGCTGGGTTCTTCTGTGGGCCCATATTACTCATGTCCCTAGTTTTGACTCATAGTTAGCTATGAGAAATTCAAACCATATCACATTCAAACACATCTCCACTTGTGTCCACTAATGGATTTAATCAAGACAAAACATCTAATTTACAACCAAAGGTGTAAATGGAACCCTAATTCATGTATTTGCTCATTGCCTTCCCTCTCCCGCCCTGCCCCCCACACACCCAGAGGCATCTCAGGTTACCTTTTTATAATGCAGTCCAAATTCCCAATTTCACCACAACTTTCCAGAGTTTAGATACATTAATATCATGTCTCTGTTAGACCCTGTTGGCTAAAAATATTTCCAAAGAATCCAAACAGGTAACTGTAGTATCAGAGTGGTAAAACCATATCAGAGTTAGCTATGGATGGATGTTTAAAAATTCCTGTGAAATTTAACTGTAGTGGCTCCTTTTTAAGCAAAATACATGTTTATGCTCTTAAAAGTTGAATCTGCCTTCAAATTAATTAAACCTCAATTGGAACAGCATCATGCATGGTAATACTTTCCATTAAGTAAATGGATTTTAGTTGTTCAGTAAAATATTGAAGATTAACACTGAGATTTAAGTTTTCCTGGGCTTACAGCACTCATGATTCTGGGCGATTGCCTAAGATAGCAACAAAAGACTTTTCAGGGAAGTCCAAGGAATAATATGAGAATAAGGATGGCTAATGTCCAGAAGTGGAAGAATTTTTACTTAAAACTTGGACTTGGGTCATTAGAAATATGAGAGAAACTTAGGCAACCAGGACAACCAGAATTTAATATGTTTGTCTAGATAGGTTTTGTTTTGAGGTTGAAAATTCAGTTTGAACATACTTATTGTATGAATTACTAGTACTGACCCTACAATATATTATAAAGGGGAGTTGTTGACTAGGATTTGTGGTGAGAAGGAACCTCTTTTTCCTATCCCCTATACCTTATTTATCTTAATGTGAAGTATAAAAATGGTGTGAGAACCCTCTACAAAGGGAACAGTCCTCCAGAGAAAGACAAATATGATATGATATCACTTATATGTGGAATCTAAAAAAATGTTACAAATGAACTTATATACAAAACATAGATAGACTCACAGACATTGAAAACAAACTTATGGTTACTAAAGGGGAAAAGCGGGGGAGGGATAAATTGGGAATTTGGGATTAACAGATACACACTACTATATATAAAATAGATAAACAATAGGGACCTACTGAATAGCACAGGGAACTATATTCAATATTTTCTAATAACTCATAATGGAAAAGAATCTGAAAAAGGATATATATATGTATATGTGTGTGTGTATGTATATATATAACTGAATCATTTTGCTGTACACCTGAAGCATTGTAAATCAACCATACTTCAATAAAGAAAGAAAAATAAAGTAGGGAACAGTCCTCAACATTTATTTTCCTTTTCGAGTGAGCTAAGGGGGTAGGATGAAATTAAGGAAATGAGTATTTGTAAAATGGCAGCTCAGAGTGACAGCTGCAGACTTGAATGAGTTTCCAGCTGCCTTAGGATTCTCAGAAAGAAATAGAGGTAGTATTATTGGTTCCATTTATTTTTTTCTTTACATTTTCTGTGTGTTCAAAGCTACCTAAAACCAGCATCTAAGGTTTTTATAATGGAGAAGAAAAAATCTTCTAAATTTTTAGTCTTTATTTTAGAAGAGTTTGAGAAGGATTGGTATTCATTCTTCTTTGAATCTTTGGTAGAATTCACCAGTGAAGCCATCTGCTTCTGGACTTTTGTTTTAGATCACTGATTTTATCTTCTTATAAGTAATTGGTTTGTTCAGATTTTCTATTTCATCATGATTCAGTCTTGGTACATTCTATGTTACTAGAAATTTATCCATTTCTTCTAGGTTGTCCAATTTGTTAGTGTAGAGTTGTTCATTGTAGTCTCTTATGATCATTTGTATTTCTGTGGTATGAGTTTAATATCTTCTCCTTCATTTCTGATGTTATTCATTTGTGTCCTCTCTTTTTTCCCTGGGAAAACTAGCTCAGAGATTTTCAGTTTTGTTTATCTTTTCAAAGAACTAACTTTTAGTTTCATTGACCTTTTCTATTGTCTTTTTAGTCTCTATTTCATTTTTTTCTGCTCCAATCTTTGTTATTTCCTTCCTTCTACTAACTTGGGGCTTCATTTGTTCTTCTTTTTCTAGTTCCTTCAGGGGTAAACTTAGGTTACTTATTTGAGACTTTTCTTGTTTCTTGAGATACACATTTATCACTATGAACTTCCCTCTTAGAACTGCTTTTGCTGCATCCCATAAATTTTGGTATATTACATTTACATTTCATTTGTCTCAAGGTATTTTTTGTATCTCTTTCGATTTCTTTTTTTGACCCGTTGGTTGTTCACTATCATGTTGTTTAATCTCCACATATTTGTGGATCCAATTTTCTTCATGTAATTAATGTCTAGTTTCATACCATTGTGGTTGGAAAAGATACTTGATGATGATTTCAGTCCTTTTAAATTTATTAAGACTTCTATTGTGGCCTAACATATGATCTATCTTGGAAAATGTTCCATGTGCATTTGAGCAGAATATGTATTCTGTTGCTTTTGGATGGAACACTCTTAAATACCTGTTAAGTACATATGGTCTAACGTGTCATTTAAAGCTGATGGTGCCTTATTGATTTTCTGTCTGTATGATCAATACATTGATGTAGTGGGGTATTAAAGTCTCCTATTATTATTGTATTCATCTCTATTTCTCTCTTTAGATCTATTAATATTTGCTTTGTACACTTAGGTCCTCCTATGTTGGTTATGTAAATATTTACAAATGTTATATCTTCTTGTTGGATTGACCCCTTTATCATTATGTAATGGCCTTCTTTGTCTCTTATTACGATCTTTGTTTTAAAGTCTATTTTGTCTGATATAAGTATAGCTATTCCCGTTTTCTTTTCGTTTCTATTTGCATGGAATATCTTCTTCCTTCCTTTCACTTTCAGTCTCTGTGTGTCCTTAAATCTAAAGTGAGTCTCTTTGAGACTAGATATCAATTACAGGAAAAAAATCTGTAAAACATACAAACACATGGAGGCTAAACAGTACACTACTAAATAACCAAGAGATCACAGAAGAAATCAAAGAGGAAGTCAAAAAATACCTAGAAACAAATGACAATGAAAACACCACGACCCAAAACCTATGGGATGCAGCAAAAGCAGTTGTAAGAGGGAAGTTTATAGCAATACAATCCTACCTCAAGAAACAAGAAACATCTCAAATAAACAACCTAACCTTAAACCTAAAGCAATTAGAGAAAGAAGAACAAAAAACCCCCCAAAGTTAGCAGAAGGAAAGAAATCATAAAGATCAGATCAGAAATAAATGAAAAAGAAATGAAGGAAACAATAGCAAAGATGAATAAATCTAAAAGCTCGTTCTTTGAGAACATAAACAAAATTGATAAACCATTAGCCAGACTCATCAAGAAAAAAAGGGAGAAGACTCAAATCAATAGAATTAGAAATGAAAAAGGACAAGTAACAACCTACACTGCAGAAATACAAAGGATCATTAGAGAGTACTACAAGCAACTATATGTCCATAGTGGACAACTATATGCCCACAAAGTGGACAACCTGGAAGAAATGGACAAATTCTTAGAAAAGCACAACCTTCCGAGACTGAACCAGGAAGAAACATAAAATAGAAACCAATCACAAACACTGAAATTGAAACTGTGATTAAAACTCTTCCAACAAACAAAAACCCAGGACCAGATGGCTTCACAGGTGGATTCTATCAAACATTTAGAGAAGAGCTAACACCTATCCTTCTCAAACTCTTCCAAAATATAGCAGAGGGAGGAACACTCTCAAACTCATTCTAAAAGGCCACCATCACCCTGATACCAAAACCAGACAAAGATGTCACAAAAAAAGACTACAGGCCAATATCACTGATGAACATAGATGCAAACATCCTCAACATAATTCTAGCAAACAGAATCCAACAGCACATTAAGAGGATCATACACCATGATCAAGTGGGGTTTATCCCAGGAATGCAAGGATTCTTCAATATACGTAAATCAATCAGTGTGATACACCATATTAACAAATTGAAGGATGAAAACCATATGATCATCTCAGTAGATGCAGAAAAAGCTTGTGACAAAATTCAACAGCCATTTATGATAAAAACCCTCCAGAAAGTAGGCATAGAGGGAACTTACCTCAACATAATAAAGGCCATATATGACAAACCCACAGCCAACATCGTTCTCAATGGTGAAAAGTTGAAACCATTTCCACTAAGATCAGGAACAAGACAAGGTTGCCCACTCTCACCACTGTTATTCAACACAGTTTTGGAAGTTTTAGCCACAGCAATCAGAGAAGAAAAAGAAATAAAAGGAATCCAAATCAGAAAGAAGTAAAACTGTCATGTTTGCAGATGACATGATACTATACATAAAGACTCCTAAAGATGCTACCAGAAAACTACTAGAGCTAATCAGTGAATTTGGTAATGTAACAGGGTACAAAATTAATGCACAGAAATTTCTTGCATTCTTATACACTAATGATAAAAAATCTGAAAGAGAAATTAAGGAAACACTCCCATTTACCATTGCAACAAAAAGAATAAAATACCTAGGAATAAACCTAACTAAGGAGACAAAAGACCTATATGCAGAAAACTATAAGACACTGATGAAAGAAATTAAAGATGATACAAACAGATGGAGAGATATACCATGTTCTTGGATTGGAAGAATCAACATTGTGAAAATGACTATACTACCCAAAGCAATCTATAGATTCAGTGCAATCCCTATCACTACCAATGGCATTTTTCACAGAACTAAAACCAAAAATTTCACAGTTTGTATGGAAACATAAAAGACCCCAAATAGCCAAAGAAATCTTGAGAAAGAAAAATGGAGCTGGAGGAATCAGACTCCCTGAATTCAGACTTTACTGCAAAGCTACAATCATCAGGACAGTATGATACTGGCACAAATACAGAAATATAGATCAATGGAACAGGATAGAGAGCCGAGAGAAAAACTCACGCACATATGGTCACCTTGTTTTTGATAAAGGAGGCAAGGATATACAATGGAGAAAAGACAGTCTCTTCAATAAGTGGTGCTGGTAAAACTGGACAGCTACATGTAAAAGAATGAAATTAGAACACTCCCTAACACCATACACAAAAATAAATTCAAAATGGATTAAAGACCTAAATGTAAGGCCAGACACTATCAAACTCTTAGAGGAAAACATAAGCAGAAGACTCTATGACATAAATCATAGCAAGATCCTTTTTGACCCACCTCCTAGAGAAATGGAAATGAAAACAAAAATAAACAAATGGGACCTAATGAAATTTAGAAGTTTTTACATAGCAAAGGAAACCATAACCAAGACAAAAAGGCAACCCTCAGAATGGGAGAAAATATTTGCAAATGAAGCAACTGACAAAGGATTCATCTCCAAGATATACAAGCAGCTCATGTAGCTCAATATCAAAAAACAAACAACCCATTCCAAAAATGGGCAGAAGACCTGAATAGACATTTCTCCAAAGAAGATATACGGATTGCCAACAAACACATGAAAGGATTCTCAACATCACTAATCATTAGAGAAATGCAAATCAAAACTACAATGAGGTATCACCTCACACCGGTCAGAATGGCCATCATCAAAAAATCTACGAACAATAAATGCTGGAGAGGGTGTGGAGAAAAGGGAACCCTCTTGCACTGTTGGTGGGAATGTAAGTTGATTCAGCTACTATGGAGAACAGTGTGGAGGTTCCTTAAAAAACTAAAAATAGAACTACCATATGACCTAGCAATCCCACTATTGGGTATATACCCTGAGAAAACCATAATTCAAAGAGTCATGTACCACGATATTCATTGCAGCTCTATTTACAATAGCCAGGACATAGAAGCAACCTAAATGTCCATCGACAGATTAATGGATAAAGAAGATGTGGCACATATATACAATGGAATATTATTCAGCCATAAAAAGAAATGAAATTGAGTTATTTGTAGTGAGGTGGATGGACCTAGAGCCTGTCATACAGAGTGAAGTAAGAAAAACAAATACCATATACTAACACATATATATGGAATCTAAAAAAAAAAAAAAAGGTTCTGAAGAACCTAGGGGCAGGACAGGAATAAAGATGCAGACATAGAGAATGGACTTGAGGACACAGGGAGGGTGAAGGGTAAGCTGGGACAAAGTGAGAGACTGACATGGACATATATACACTACCAAATGTAAAACAGATAGCTAGTGGGAAGCAGCTGCATAGCACAGGGAGATCAGCTCTGTGCTTTGTGTCCACCTAGAAGGGTGGGATAGGGAGAGTGGGAGGGAGACGCAAGCGGGAAGAGAAATGGGGTATATGTGTATGCATAATGATTCACTTTGTTATAAAGCAGAAACTAACACACCATTGTAAAGCAATTATACTCCAATAAAGATGTTAAAAAATGTTATTGTAAAAAAAGTTAAAAAAAAGATATAGCAGGTCTCTTGTAAGCAGTGTATAGACATGTCTTTTTCTTTTTAGCCATTCATCTACTCTATGTCTTTGATTGGAGATTTTAATCCATTTATAGTTAAAGTAATTATTGATAAGTATGTGCTTATTACCATTCTGTTTATTGTTTTCTGGCTTTCTTGTGGTTCCTCTCTGTTCCTTTCTTTTCCTCTTGCTCTCTTCCTTTGTGGTTTGATGACTTTCTTTAGTGGTATATTTGTATTTCTTTCTTATCTTTTGTATTTTTACTACAGATTTTTGCTTTTTGGTTACCATGAAGCTTACGTATAACAACTTATATTTATCACAGTCTATTTTAAGTTGATAACAACTTAAGTTTGATTCCACTGTAAAGTTCAACATTATTACTCTCCCCTCCCATGTTTTATGGGGTTTTTTTCATCTTTTTATCTTGTGTACACCTTAACTGATTATTTTAATCATAGTTATTTTAACTATTTTTGTTTAACTTTCAAACTAGCTTTATAAGTGATTAATCCATTACCTTTACTACATATTGACCTTTCCAGTAAGATTTATTGTATTATATGTGTTCTTGTTACTAATCAGTTCCCTTTCTTTTCAACTTAAAGGCATTCATTTAACATGTCTTGTAAGGCTGCTTTAGTGGTGATGAACTCCTTTAGCTTTTTCTTGTCTGGAAAACTCTATCTCTTCTTCACTTCTGACAACAACTTTGCCAAATAGAGTATTCTTGGTTAGAAGTTTTTTTCATTCAGCACTTTGAATATTTCATGCCACTGCCTTCTGGCCTGCAAAGTTTCTGCTAAAAAATCTGCTGCTAGCTTTATGGGGGTTCCTTTGTACCTAACAGGCTGTTTTTCTCTTGCTGCTTTTAATATTCTCTCCTTGTCTTTTAACTTTTGACGTTTTAATTATAATGTGTTTTGGTGTGGATCTTTTTGGCATCCTTTTATTTGGAACTCTTTGGGCTTCCTAGATCTGGATGTCTGTTTCCTTCCCCGGGTTAGGGAAGTTTTCAGTCATTATTACTTCAAATGAGATTTCTGCCCCTTTCTCTCTTCTCTTTCTGGGAGCCCTATGATGTGAATATTGGTCCATTTGATGTTATTCCATAAGTCTCTTAAGCTATTTTCACTTTTTTTCATTCTTTTTTCCTTTTGCTGCTCTGGTTGAGTGAATTTTACTGCCTTCTTTGAGTTAACTGATCCTTTCTTCTCCTTCATCTAGTCTGCTCTTAAACTCCTCTAGTGTATTTTTTGTTTAGTTTTTGTATTCTTTAGCTCTGTGACTTCCATTTGGTACTTTCTTATATTTTCCATCTTTTTGTTGAAATTCTCACTGTGTTCATTCATTCTTCTCTCCAGTTCAGTGAGTGTCTTTATAACAAATATTTTGAACTTTTTATCTGGTAAATTATTATCTCCATTTCATTAAGGCCTTATCTTATTCTTTCATTTGGAACATATTCCTCTCTTTGATTCTTTATGGTGGTTTCTATACAGTAGATGAAACAACCACTTCTTCCCATCTTGAAGGAGTGGCCTTGTGTAGGAGATGAACATTCTCATTCAACCCTGCCTCAGCTCTTGGTTGTCTCTCAAAACTCTGTGCTTGTTCAAGCAGTCTTTTATATTTTTAATAGCTCCAAGTAGCTGAGGATGTGCCAACAGCTCTCAATGTCCCAGAGGGAAGGCATTCAGCACCTACATTCAGTTTGACTGAAAGTCAGACACTCAGGCATCAGCTTTTTTTTTTTTTTTTTTTTTTTTTTGGTACGCGGGCCTCTCACTGTTGTGGCCTCTCCCGCTGCGGAGCACAGGCTCCGGACGCGCAGGCTCAGCGGCCATGGCTCACAGGCCTAGCCACTCCGTGACATGTGGGATCTTCCCGGACTGGGGCACGAACCCGTGTCCCCTGCATCGGCAGGCGGACTCTCAACCACTGCGCCACTGGGGAAGGCCCAGGCATCAGCTTTTAAAAGTATTCAAATATATACAGTCCTGTGAGACTGTAGCATAAGCCTCACTGGCCACCAGAGGTAAATGATCAATGGGCATTCCCTGGGCAGCAGTCACAAAAACCAGGGCACCAAATACAAAACCAAGATACCAGGTGCATGTAAAGCTCCCCTCCAGGAGACTCTGACACTCTGGAGTGTGGCAGAGGGTGAGTGCAGAGTTAGTGCCCACCCTCTGACGTCTCTGGGAAGGATTAGAGTGGCCCCAAGGTGTATGCCTAGCCAGAAGCCTTTCCCTCAGGCCACAGTCATGATCATCAGCTAGAAGGCCTTCTTCATAGAAAGACCAGACTCCTGAGCCTGCTACTTCTTGCTGTGCCCTGGATGTCGTAGCTGTTTAAGAGCACTTTTTCCGTTGGTCCCAATCCTAGGGGACCCACGAGCGTAAGTCCCAGTGGACACCAGTGCCAGGCAATGTAGAGTTGTCCCCTGGCAGCAGTCACAAAAATTGGGGCAACAGACAGGGATATTAACTCCTTTCTGAGTGACATCAATTATTATACCCCCATGGGAGCAGGAACTCAAGCTCCCCTGGCTTCCAGGGTGGGCAGTCAAGAGCCATCCCCTAGGTGGCAGTCTTAAAAACTGAGGCACCAGATACTTGCAAAAGCTCCCCTTCAGGAGACACTGGTGCTCTGGAGCACAACAAAGGGAGAATGCAAATACAGTGCCCACCAGTCTCCATCCCAGAGATTGTTCCAGCAGACTCCTAGATGTGTGTGTTGAATTAGATGCCTGCCCCTCAGACCAGTGCTTTTATATTAGCAGGTGAGCCTCCTTTACTAAGTCTGGGCGCCATCGGCTGCCTCTGAAGTGGGCCCAGGGATAGGTGAGTCCAAGCACTTGAGCCCTTTAAGAATGGCTTCTCCGATGGCTAGAGTCTTGTAGGTCTCGGAACACAAGCCTTGTTGTTTTTCAAAGCCAAATGTGTTTAGGGCTTGTCACCATCTTGAACCAGAACTCTTCCAAACTCATTTTACAAGGCCAGCATTACCCTGAAACCAAAACCAGACAAGGATGGATCAAGGAAAGAAAATTACAGGCCAGTATCCCTGATGAACAGAGATGTGGAAATTCTCAACAACATATTAGCAAACCAAATTTAGCAATACAGTAATAGGATAGCAATACAGTAATATACCACAATCAAGAGGGATTTATTCCAGGGATGCAGGGATGCTTCAACATCCATAAATCAGTCAGTGTGATACATCACATTAACAAAATGAAGGATGAAAATCATATGATCATCTCAAGCGATGCAGAAACAGCTTTTGACAAAATTCAACATCCATTCACGATAAAAACTCTCAACAAAGTGGGTATAGAGGGAACTTACCTCAATGTAATAAGGGTCATATGTGACAAGCCTATAGCTAACATCACACTCAATGGTGAAAAGCTGAAAGCTTTTCCACTAAGATCCAGAACAAGACAAGGATTGTACATATGTACACATTCTTACCACTTTTATTCAACATGGTATTGGAAGCCCTAGCCAGAGCAATTAGGCAAGAAAAAGAAATAAAAGGAATCCAAATTGGAAAGGAAAAAGTAAAATTGTCACTATTTGAAGTTGAATGCTATTACATATAGAAAATCCTAAAGACTCCATCAAAAAACTGTTGGAACTAATAAATGAATTCAGTAAATTTTCAGGATACAAAATCAATACATAAAAATCTGTTGAATTTCTACACACTAACAAAGAACTATCAGAAAGAGAATTTAAGAAAACAATTGCATCAAAAAGAATAGAATATTTAGGATTAAATTTAACCAAAGGGATGAAAGATCTGTATGTTGAAAACTACAAGACATTAATGAAAGAAACTGAAGAAGACACAAATAAATGGAAAAATATTTCATGCTTATGATAGGAAGAATTAATATTGCTAAAATTACCATGCTACCCAAAGCACTCTACAGATTCATTGCAATCCCTATCAAAATTCCAATGGCATTTTTCACAGAAGTAGAACAAAAACATCCTAAAATTTGTAGGGAACTATAAAAGACCCCAAATAGCTAAAGCAATCTTGAGAAAGAAGAAAGAAAGCTGGAGTCATCATGCTCCCTGATTTCAAAATCTATTACAAAGCTATAGTAATTACAACGGGATCTTATTAGCATAAAAACAGACACATAGTTCAAAGGAACAGAATACAGAGAGCCCAGAAATAAACTCACACACTTATGGTCAATTAATTTACAACAAAGGAGCCAAGAATATACAATAGGAAAAGGACAATCTTTTCAATAAACGGTGTTGGGAAAATTGGATGGCCACATGCAAAATAATAAACTGGACCACTGTCTTACAGCATACACAGAATCTGACTCAAAATGAATTAAAGGCTTGAATGTAAGACCTGAAACCATAAAACTCCTAAAAGAAAACATAGGCAGTAACCTCCTTGACATAGGTCTTGGTGATGACTTTTTAAAATTTGACACCAAAAGCAAAAGCAACAAAAGCAAAAATAAATAAGTGACTACACCAAGCTAAAAGCTTCTTCACAGCAAAGGAAACCATTAACAAAATGAAAAAGCAACCTACCAAATGGGAGAATATTTGCAAGTCATATATCTAATAAGGCTAATATCCAAAATATATAAAGAATTCATGCAACTTAAGAGCAAAAAACCCCAAATAATTCAATTTTTAAAATGAGCAGAAGATCTGAACAGACATTTTTCTAAAGAAGACATACAGGTACATGAAAAGATGCTCTACATCATTAATTATCAGGGAAATGCAAATCAAAACCACAATGAGGGGCTTCCCTGGTGGCGCAGTGGTTGAGAGTCCGCCTGCCAATGCAGGGGACGTGGGTTCGTGCCCTGGTCCGGGAAGATCCCACATGCTATGGAGCGGCTGGGCCAGTGAGCCATGGCTGCTGAGCCTGTGCGTCCGGAGCCTGTGCTCCATAACGGGAGAGGCCACAAAAGTGAGAGGCCCGCGTACTGCAAAAAAACAAAAAAACCACAATGAGATATCACCTCACACCTGTTAGAAAGGCTATTATCAAAAAGACTAGAAATAACAAGTGTTGGCGAGGATGCCAAAAAAAGGGAACCCTCATGCACGGTTGGTGGGAATGTAAATTGGTGTAGCCTCTATGGAAAATAGTATGGAAGTTCCTCAAAAAATTGAAAATAGAACTACCATATGATCCAGCAATTTCAATTCTGGGTATTTATCCAAAGAAAAGAAAAACTAATTTGAAAAGATATCTGCACACCTATGTTCATAGTGGAATTATTTACAATAGCCAAGGTAAGGAAACATCCTAAGCGTCCATCGATGGGTAAATAACAACCTAAGTGTCCATCGATGGATAAATTGATAAGGAAATTGTAGTATATATTTGAATAGTATTCATTCATAAAAAAGAATTAAACCTTGCCATTTGGGACAATGTGGACAGACCTCGAGGGCATTATGCCAAGTGAAATAAGTTAGAGAAAGACGAATACCATATGATCTCTCTTATATGTGGAATACACACACACACACACACACACACACACACACACGCATATATATATATATATATGTGTATATATATGTGTGTGTATATATATATTTATATACACACACATATATATACACATATATAAAACTAACCCCATAGATACAGAGAACTGTGGTTGCCAGGGGCAGAGGGTGGGGAGTGGGAGAAATAGGTGAACTGTTTTGGGTTTTGTTAGTTTAAATAAATTGATTTTTTTTTTTAATTTGAGAAAAACAAATCTTAGTTGTAACCAGTATATATTACATGTAGTCATAGGGATACTAGAAGGTTACTTGCCAACATGAAAACAGTGTTTATGTTGACACAATCAGGTGACTAGTAATTTTTAGTTTCTTCTCTTTTGCACGTTTGCATTTTTTAGTTTTTCTGCAGTGCACACTACCTGCATAATAAATGATCATTCTCCTACAGTGAGCATTATCTACATAGTTAAAAAATTGTTTATAGTTTTTAAAAATCATACCTTTACCGAAAAGTAAGTTTGTTCCTGTTCCACATTAACATTTTAGGCTTCAGTTTCAGTTGTCTTGAGGACATTTCACTAAAATAGAGCAAAATGATGATTGAATCATGAGTGTATGATGAGATATCATACGGCCATGCTTTTCCTTTTAAATGAAAATTTAGCTTTAGAAAATCAGAGCAATTGAATTTCCTAAAGCTGTTGATATAATTGTGTCAACTAAGGAAGTGCGTGGATAGTATATTAAAAATATTTGAGAAAGCATCATTAGTGCTATATTGACACCTTGTTGGAGGGAGGTGAATGGATTGTCATTCAAGTCAAATTTTTCTTCACATTTCCAAAATCTGGCCAAATTATATTATATTTAAGAGCAAGACCTCACCTATATACTACGTACCTTGGTTTTCATTCAGTAATGTTCATGTGCCAGGTGCTGGGCCCAGCCTTACATTGCAAAGAGGAGGGTGTGATGTGTGTGCAAACCACTTTTTTTGAAGTGATAGTTTGGTCAGGGAACTCTGATAATAACTAAACTAGTTGCTGGCTCCTGAAAATTTTAAGATACAAGCAATATGCTCTCCTAATTCTAAAATAAACATGTATTTCTCCAAATATAAATATTCAGAGTAAGTAGAGGGCTTGTAGATTATCAAGCTTCTTTGCCAGTTAATACTCTGTTTCTCCCAGGGTGACATTTAAATTGTTTTTTTGCGGTGAGTCTGGTGCATTTTTTTTTTTAATTTTATTTATTTTTGGCTTTGTTGGGTCTTCGTTTCTGTGTGAGGGCTTTCTCTAGTTGCGGTGAGCAGGGGCCACTCTTCATCGCGGTGCGCGGGGCTCTCACTATCGTAGCCTCTCTTGTTGTGGAGCACAGGCTCTAGATGCACAGGCTCAGTAGTTGTGGCTCATGGGCCTAGTTGCTCCACGGCATGTGGGATCTTCCCAGACCAGGGCTCGAACCCCTGTCCCCTGCATTGGCAGGCAGATTCTCAACCACTGTGCCACCAGGGAAGCCCTGGTGCATTTTTCTAAATAGTCTTGCCTCATATATAATTTTATCACCATAGGAAAATCCTGTTTTCCTGACATGACCTGAATTTGTATTTCTTCCATTTTCAATGTATTTCTCACTTAGGATCTATTGCCATCTCTGCTACTGAAATTCAGTTTTTTGAGACAAACAGCTTGTGTGTGTGTGTGTGTGTGTGTGTGTGTGTGTGTGTGTGTGTGTGTTACTACATAGTAGGTTTGAATATGTACACATGAATGTAGGTTTTTCTGGGAAAACATAGTACATGCATACAGAAAACCAAAATTTTTTTTTATTTTTGCAGAAGTTTATATACTTGTTAAATATGCTAAGGAGTCAAGTATAGAAGATTAGGAAACAAAATACTTTTGAGACAGGGATGTAGAAATATCTCTTGGTTATTCTGTTTGATACATGGTGTCAGTTTTTTAGTATTTTATGGTGATGCTCCTGGTACTCTAATAGCCATTGTGTCATTCTGTACTTTTTAGAGAAGTAAGGAGAAAATCAGGACAGAATTATGCTGAGAAATGACTTTTGGCCTCAAATGGCCTTTCTTTGAGTCAGCTTTGCTCAGGAATAGGCAAGGTCCTAAGAACTTCTAGCCTATCTTCTCCAAGAAGTTTTGTAAGGAGGAGGGGTCCAGTGAGGCTCGCATGATGATGTCCTGCAATAGTTTAACCAGGAAGCATGGCAAGGGATACTCAACAGTTCCTAGACTCAGTATGCTCTAGGACAAGGCCGTGGGACATTGGTGTCCTGTAAGAATTTGGCCCTGTGTTTAATTTTTAGTTTGCTCTGAGATCTGTGACATATAAAATTTAATTGAATCATACATGGAAACAGAGATCTATTTTCTTTTGAGCTGAATTTTGATTTGAAAAAAAGATAGGATCCAATCAATTTCCTTCTGTCTTCCTTACCAAAAATGGTCAGCCAATGACGTTTCCTTCCCCAGGCGTGACCAGCTGGCCACAGGTGGCAGGCAGAGCGACTCCAAGTGGTATAACCACATGGGCCACACACATCAGATAAGGCTGTATCACAGGACAGTAACAGAATTCCCATTTTAGTTCTCTTTCAGTTCTTCTGTTTACATCAGGAGAAAAGTCGCATTTTGGTGCTTTAATTCTTTACTGTCTGAGCCCTCCTTATAAGGAAAAGGCAGACCCCAGGTTCTGAGCTTTGGGTAGGCAACGGTGTTTAGCCAGAATTTAATTAATTTTTCAGTTGCCTTCTGCTTATGGCAAATGATATTTTCCATTAATAATATTATAAAAATAATAAAAAATAAAAAAAATAAAAAATAATATTATAAATCTTTCTTTTAACATAAATATTCTATGAAGTATAAATCTATGAATTAGAGAAAAAATATTAAGTAGATTATAACACACATGGTACATGGTCTGGTAAAAGTTATAAAGGTGATTCATGAAAGACTACCTTTGTGAACACTTGTGTAGAAAAAGAACAGGCTTTGGAATCAGATGAGATAGCCTTTGAACTCACATCTCTATTCAGGCACTTAACTAACTTTGTGACTTTGGGGAAATTATTTCATCACTGAGCTTTAATTGTCTTCATCTCAAAATGGCAATAACTATGATACCATGTATATATGTAAACTATGCAGTACAGTGCTTTAAAAAAAAAAGGAATGTATTCAAAATGTAGCTACTCTCCAGCTAACTAAACTCTTTAAGACTTCATCATTTATATCTAATTTCCTTCACAAATCCATCTCAAGCCATCTCCCAACACGACAGTGCAGTATCAATAATTGGAAATCATCTGGTCTCCACCATCTTTATAATTGGTTTGCTTCCCGTTTGTCCTTATGTGATTTATAAAGCACTTAGGTCTCCCTATGCATCTTGTGATATTTAAGCTATGTAAAATCTTATGTCTATAGACTGTGAATAAGAAGGCTGATATTAGATTCTGATCATATTTTTCCTTTGGGTAGTCACAAAGTGGCTCTGGAATCGCTGGGTCATCTGGGTGTTGTGAGGTAGCCAACTTAATAGTATACCTTTCCCCATTTGCATCATCTTTAGCCCATCCACACTGGCATTGTTGAAGACATGTGGCTTGAATTAAAATTTACATGGCCATATGCTACCATCTCATTTTTTAATTCTATTTGTGGAATGAAGGTTTTATGGAAAACATTTTGCTACAGAGTTGTGAATGTGCTTAGGAGGATTCATGTCATACATCATGACAGCTCTTTCCGTATCATTGCCACATGAACTCACCCCCTTATTTGAAGTGCCTTCCTTAGCATCTGGCCGCACACATCCCTTTTTGGTATTATCGCTCATGAAAATAACTGCTGGTACACCTGTATATATTTGAGTGATGGCACATATGATTAAATAGACATGCCCATTAGAGTGTCATATGTTCAAATAAGTCTCCCAGTGTCCATTTTAATGTAATGCAATAAACTCACTTTTCCAGCACACGCAGAAATTGCAAGCCAAGCTCCATGTCGACCCAAGGGTCTGTTAATTCCACATACAGCCAATTCCCTGAAGGGAGATGTTTGAATACAGTTTTTTTTTAAGTGCGTTAGCTAACAGAAAATTTAATTCACATGCTAAAGTGTGTCAGGCAGCTGAGTGCCAGCATTCAGTTCATCATTATCTTGAATTGTGGGTTTAATCAAGTTCCTTCACTTAATCTGAATGTTTGTGTTCAAAACCTAGCACCCCGCTTTAAGGAAAACCCTCACCTTTTATTTCTTTTGGATAGTCTCCAGTTTCATGAAATCTGATGAAGACAGCCAGTGAAGGGAATCTAATTTGGATGGTTGAATGCTGAGGAGGAATCAGGGAGACTGCATGGAGTGTTGCTTTCATTAAAATAGCTTTGTCCAAGAAGACATTTTCACCATACTCTTGCATCTGTTCCAGTGTTATTTCCATTTTGCTTTGCTTAAGTTAAAAAGGAATGCTATTAAAACGAAACTTGGTTTTAGGAAAAAAAAAAAAAAAATATATATATATATATATATATATATATATATATATGATCAAGGCAGTGGGTTGGGGCTGAATGCTATTATTTGACCGATTTCGCATGTCTGCCGTGGGATGAGAAAGCAGTTTGGTGTACCCTCTTTGATACAAAGCCAGCACATGTAATGGAGTTTATGTGTTCAGAGCTGGGTATCAGGTGTAATAGAATTATGCACTGTGTTTATGTGACCCTGCCTTTTATATCCCTGTAGTTGCTCATTCATTCATTTTTCAGATGTAAATTAAAAGCGGAGATTGTAGATTAGATGTGCCAGGGCTCACGTGGGCCATGTGAAATGTAGTTTCACTCTTGGAACTTATTGAATCATGACAGAAATATAAATGAGCTCTAGGACAATATTCAACTCTTATGAGAATTCATTTCCATCAAGAGTAGGTAGTTGCCTTTGCTTGCAGATGAGGCCTGTATATTTATCTTTTCCTTTGTTCTTGTTATTTGTTACTGTTATTTTAATTCAGTTAGCAATGCAAAGGGCTTTAAGCAATGTTCTCAAGTTACCTCTATACCCTTTCAATTGTAAATATGACTAATGTTAAATAGATTCTCCTACTTAGTAGAAGAAACATCTTCTAAGAGTCTGCTTTGTGCCCAGCAGTGTCTGGGTACTTTACAAGGAGAAAGGATCCAATCATCCCAATCAGTCTTCTGTCATTTTTTCAAAAGGTCAAATGAAGAGCATTTGACCTCTCTGGATGCTATCCAAATAACTTACATACTTCAAATTTGACCTTCTAAACTGGCTTTGTGCCACAGGACTTAGTATTAAGTTGAACTATTTAAAATTGATGCTGCTATTTACTAATTTCATAAGGTTTAACCAAATACCTATAAGTTGTTGGGCAGCCACTAGATAAATAATTGTATTCAGCATAGGAAGAATATGCTTGTAATTCTAACAATAAAAGGGACAGTACCTTTGGGAACTGCTATTGAAGGAAAGTTTGCTGACATGGATATTGTTAGGAATTTGGGATTTCCGGGCAGGGATGAGGATGTAGGAATGAGAGCACCAGAGCTGAATTTGGGATTTATAATTTAACATCTTTTAATCCTCACCTTAGAAGAGCCTCATCTAATAATAAGAATTGCCAACTTTATTTGCCAAGAACATGAATACTGAATAGAGCTTATAATGCATTTCTGTACAAAAGTTTTTTATTGCTTGGTGGAGAACAAAGCTCACTGGCAGATTAAATCTGCAAACAAAGGGAATATGGGAATCAAAGGCCATCAGCAAAGGCGAAAATGAGCCATACCCTTGAAAGAGCACTAAGATGGTCCAACTGAATCTTCATACTGACCTGTTGAAGTGAACATAATGGCCCAGTGGGACCGAATGTGGAGAGTTCAGAATCCTGGTGAGGCTCTTTCCTGGTCCGTGGCAAATGTGCTCAGCACCACTCAGAACATCTGGTTGCGTGCAGTGTGGGGCTGAGCAAAACAGTTCTCTCAGGTGATACTGCTGGCACCAGCAGCACTTAGGTGCCCTCTTTCTATTACGGACAAATCAGGACTTTCAGAAAAACGGAGTCCCCATAAAAATCTCTAGAACAGGGGGTTATAGTTATCCAACCTTCATTCTCAAGTCCATCCATATTGTAATTGGGAAAATGGCCTTTTGTTTGCCTATTGTATCATTTTAAACGCCAGTTAAAAGCAAAATGAAGCTCCATGATCTTTTGATTTTTTTTGCGGTGTGCGGGTCTCTCACTGTTGTGGCCTCTCCCGTTGCGGAGCACAGGCTCCGGACGCGCAGGCTCAGCGGCCACGGCTCATGGGCCCAGCCGCTCCGCGGCACATGGGATCCTCCCGGACCAGGGCACGAACCCGTGTCCCCTGCATCGGCAGGCAGACTCTCAACCACTGCGCCACCAGGGAAGCCCCATCTTTTGATTTTGATTTTATTTCATCTTTTTTTCTAAAAAAGAAACATTCTTGGGCTTCCCGGATGGCGCAGTGGTTGAGAGTCTGCCTGCCGATGAGAGTCCGCCTGCCGATGCCGGGGACACGGGTTCGTGCCCTGGTCCGGGAGGATCCCATGTGCCGCGGAGCGGCTGGGCCCGTGAGCCGTGGCCGCTGAGCCTGCGCGTCCGGAGCCTGTGCTCCGCAACGGGAGAGGCCACAACAGTGAGAGACCCGCACACCGCGATGAAGAGTGGCCCCCGCTCGCCGCAACTAGAGGAAGCCCTCACACAGAAACGAAGACCCAACACAGCCAAATAAATAAATTAAATAAATTTATAAAAAAGGGAACATTCTTATATGGGCCTCTTCACGAGCTTTGAGAGAATCTGAAATATCTATTTTGAAGTATAGATATCTTCTCACATACTATGGTTTCCACTAGAGGATGCACAAAGAACATCCCAAAACAATAGGAATCCAAGAAAATAGCTGAATTCTGAACGGATCTGTGACTTGGAGATGGACTTCCATACAGGAAGGTACGCTGGATCTCTCCCCCTTGTTTGCTTCCCCTTTCTAGCCTGTCGTCAGCCCAGCTAGCTACCCACTCAGCCATCAGTGTCAGGTATGACAGGTGCTTTCAGTTCGGAATTGGAACTGTCAACTCCTCAAGCTCATCTTACTTCCAGTGTGTGTAATTTGGCCCTCACAGAATTAGATACTCCTTCTCTCCACGTCTAAAGCACATTGTTCATATGTCTCTGGCTCGAAAGGGTGTCTTTTTCTCATGTCTACCTCCCTTACTAGACCGTGAGCAGATCAAGAACAGGAGACCTGTCTCTGGGTCTCTCCAGTACCTATTAGATTGCTCGGTGCAGGCTCATTCACTCCTTTAATCTCTGAATCATATATTCGTTCTAAATTGGAGCCTCTTAATAAATATTCATTGACTAAATGGCTGGATGAATGATATCCTTGTTTTAGAGTGAGCTTGAAAAATTGGGCAAATTACAAGGTGTTTGTGTGAGAAACCCTGTACCCACTCCACAGCTAGGTGAGCACATGAGAAGAACCACTGTTACTGCCATCTTATAACCACTCAGTAGCTCTCACTGTTGTTTGGATCAAGTCGCAAACCCTTCATGTGTTCTATAAGGCTGTCTGCTTGCTCCAGTCACTGCCTATCATTCTGGCCTCATTGCTTTGCACTCTCCCCTTTATCGCCATGCTCCAGTCACACTGGTCTTCTTAGTGACTTAAATTCTGTACTCCTTCCCTGCAAGGCCTTTGCACATGCCACTCCAGTGACCTAAACAACTCCTCCCCCCACTCTTCACCTAGTTAACTTCTGTGCATCCTTTAGATCTTAGCTCACACATGTCTTTCTTAAAGAAGTGTTCTTTGACCTCCCTTCCCCACCCAGTCTAGGCTAGATCTAGCTCTCATGTGCTCTCCTATTTCTGTATTCATGTTCTTCAGAGTGATCTCAGGTGGCCTTGGCCTGCAGAGGCTTGAAGCAGGATTTTGGTTCCCGGCCAGAGATTGATGTCAGGCTGCCGCAGTGAGAGTGCTGAATCCTAGCCACTAGACCAGTGACCAGTGACAAAGCCCTGGCCCTTCGGCTTTGTAGAAATGAATTCCCACAATGACGGCAAGTAGTGAAACAAGTAAAGTGTTTATAGGAGGAAAAAGAGTACAGGTGGATAGACACACAGGCGGGCTCAGAGAGAGAGTCGCGCCCTCGTGGTAGTTTGAATCACTTATATGGGACATTTTTTCCGGGTTTCCTCTGGCCAGTCATCTTGCTTTGCCTGGTTCTGAGTCCATATTTGGTTCATCTCAGAGTTCTCCCATGTGTGTGCACACATCTCTTAGCCGAGGTGGATTCTGGTGAAGAGGCCTATGGGTAGGTTGACATCATTCCCTTTTTGACCCCCAAGGAGGCTTTCTGCACATGTGTAGTTGGGAAGGTCTCCTTGACCTTGAGAATGAGAAACATGTGGTCTCTTATCTGGGTAGGGCTCAGCTCCTCTTCCTCTTCTTGGAGTATCTGTCCACAGGGGACAAACTCCAGCTGCTCAGCCTGGGGCCCATCTATCTCCTGCCTCAAGAGCACATACTGCAACTTGTGAGTTTATGTTCATTTTTTAAATTATTTATTTATTTATTTAGGCTGTGCTGGCTCTTAGTTGCAGCATGCCGGCTCTTCGTTGTGGCGCACAGGCTTCTATCTAGTTGCGGCCCTCAGGTTTTCTCTCTCTAGTTATGGCGCGTGGGCTCCAGAGCGCATGGGCTCTGTAGTTTGAGGCACGCAGGCTCTCTAGTTGAGGTGCGTGGGCTCAGTAGTTGTGGCACGCAGGCTTAGTTGCCCCCACAGCATATGGGATCTTAGTCCCCCAACCAGGGATTGAACCCTCGTCCCCTGCATTGAAAGGTGGATTCTTTACCACTGGACCACCAGGGAAGTCCCTTATGTTCATTTTTATGATTAAGTGATATATCAGTTATCTGTTGCCACATAATGCTGTGTAATGAAATACCACAAAATCTCATTGGCACTCGACAGTAAGTGTTTATTGCTCGTGTATCTGGGGTCAGCTGCAGGTTGGCAGGGCAACTGTTGCTCTTGGCTGTAGAGGCCGGGCTAGCTCAAATATCTGGGGATCAGCTGGCTGACTGCTGATCTAAGCCTCAGTTTGGGTGACTGGGACAACAGTTCACATGTCTGTCATCCTCCAGAAGGCTGCCTCAGGGATCACCTGTTAGTGGCAGATGCTCAAGAGGAGACACAAATGACCTCTTGAGGTGGCACAGGCACACCATTACTTCTGGCCTATTCTAGTGGCCCAAGTTGAGTCACATGGACAAATCTAGAATCAGAGTGGGAGGGCACTGCAAAGTTGCAGGCAAAGACATGTTTCCAAGGAGTTGTGAAGATGGGGCCATCTTTGTGTTCTACCACAACGTGACTCTAGGATCAACTGAGGGCACTGATGGCATCTGTTTTTCTTCACCCTTATCTTGCTAGTACCTAGCAAGATGCGTGAATGTTGTAGCTGATAACTAAATATTTCTTGAATATGAAAAGGCATTAATTTGATGCCACTGTCTCAAGACTCTAGAGGAATGTTCACCTTTGAAGTAGATTCCTGCCTTAAGAAAAGTAAAAGAAATTAGTTTAAAATTGTTATCCATTTCTTGCTCTTCAGATTTCCAAATTCCTCCAAATAACAAGTGTTTGCATCTTAGGGTTAGCTTTCATGTCCTGTGAGATTCATTTCCCTCTCTATCATTGGTGCCAGATAATGGTGTGTGAAAAATAATTTGAAATGAAACGAGTTAAACATCAGCTGTGTGAAGAAAGGGGTAAAAATCTTAATATTTTGGCTGTGAGGGAAAAATAAGGGTAGTTTTCATTAGTGTGGACAGTGGTCTTTGCACACCTTCTCACATCATAGAATTCCACAGAACAGGCTCTGAAGGGCCAAGAGGAGTCTGATGATGATTCAAAGAGGTGTGTTCCTAATAACTGGGAAAATAAGTCAGATATTTTGGTTAGCTCTGGAACATGAAATCTTAAAAAGATCAGGAATGAAACACAAGCAGGAAGGGACTTGTGTTGGAAAGGGAGATTGGCATTGTCAAGACTGTGGAACATTTAGTGGGTTTCATATTCAGAGAGTGGTAAAGGGGTTGGGGAATACTGATTCAAATGCTGTTAGGAAATCCTTTAAGAGTATGATAATTGTTTAATGGAACCATGTAATTGGGTATCTATAATAACTTTATTCTTTGATTCTGTCTTCATTTAAGAAATATGACCTCTTTTCTCCGGGGGTGATATTCAAAATACCTGACAACGGGGACCAGC
This sequence comes from Stenella coeruleoalba, assembly GCF_951394435.1. Classification (NCBI taxonomy): domain Eukaryota; kingdom Metazoa; phylum Chordata; class Mammalia; order Artiodactyla; family Delphinidae; genus Stenella; species Stenella coeruleoalba. Next base: position 90,984,553 of record NC_137148.1, read on the forward strand.
CATAGCAATGCAGAAAGGTTCTAGAGCCCTTGATTGTGCCAAGTGTTAGTCCTATGGCTGCTAAACTGTGGAAAGGTCTGAGGGTTTTTAGAGGTAGGAATGGGGCAGCCTGGGCAGCAAGTGGTCAGGGAGTGGGCATTCTCTGGTTTTGGGGCAGTGGTTATCTACCAACTGGAACAGAATTGTTTCCATTTCCTAATACTGACACAGCCATATGAGTCCTGGTTTTCCCTTTACTTAATTGAGTTCACCATCATACAGCTTAGCCTTTAATGGAGCCATCAAGGCCAGAAATGCTGAAGGATTTTGGAGAAGAGAAGGATCAAAACACAGACAATAAGTGTAGGCAAGGATTGTAGAGAAATTGAAACCTACATGTATTGTGGGTGGGAATGTGAAATGGTGCAGCCATTTAGGAAACAATTTGGTAGTTCCTCAAAATGTTAAACAGAGAGTCACCAAATTACCAAGCAGTTCCATCCCTAGGCATATACCCAAGAGAACTGACAACATATGTATATAAAGACCTGCTCACAGGTGTTCAGGGCTACGTTATTCATAATAGCCAAAAAAAATGGAAACAAATATCCATCCACTGATGAATGGATAAACAAAATGTGGTATAACCATACAATGGAATATTATTTGGCAATAAAAAGGAATGAAATACTGATACATACTACAGTATGGTTGAACCTTGAAAATTATTATGCTAAGTGAAAGAAGACAGATATAAGGTGCGACATAGTGTCTTATTTTATTTGTATGAATTGTCCAGAATGGGCAAATCCATACAGACACAAAGTAAATTGGTGGTTGGGATAAATGGAGAATGATGACTAAAGACTGTAGATTTCTTTGGGGGAGGGGTGATGAAAATGTTCTAAAGTAGATAGTGGTGATGGTTGCCCAACTCTGTGAATATTACTAAAAACCACAGAATTGTACATGTCAAAAGGTGAATTTTATGGTATATGAATTGTGTTTCAATAAAGCTTATAAAATATCTTTAAAAAGATTTACTTGTACAATGACATGAAAGAAAGCTGTATTTTGGAGAAAAATAGCTGGGCTAGAGTATGCAGAATGACTTGGAGTTGAGTCATATCATTAAGTGCAGTTAGCAATGTATAAAAAGACAACGCCCGGGAATTCTCCGGTGGTAAGGACTCGGTGCTTTCACTGCCTGGGCCTGGGTTCAATCCCTGGTTGGGGAATTAAGATCCTGCAAGTTGCACGGCGTGGCCAAAAAAAAATATATATATATATAAGGCCTGGAAGATGCTGCTATCAGGAAAAGTGGAGAAAGGGCTAAATGCCTGGAAGAGGAGATGAAGGAGAAGGGAATTGAAAATGACTCCAGACTTATTTGACTGGAAACTGTGATTCTATTTACAGAAATGTGCAAGCTGAAATTTAACCTGGGTTTTGGTGGAACATGACAAGTTTAGTTTTAGACATCCTTTACAGTGATGACAAGACTTAAAAGTGTCTGGTAGTCACATGAAAAAACATGAACTGGAGCACAAGTAAGGATCGTGGCTGGACATGCCAATTAAAGAGCATTTGCTCTGAAGGGAAAGTTTGAGCTCACATGGCACTTGTGCAGAACAATTGAGGATGGCTGGGAGAGGGAAGGTGACTTATCAAGACAGGCAGAGCCTGTTCCTCATGGCTCAGAGTGTCCCTATAGGAAACCTCTACCAGAGCGTCCAGCCAGTGGTGCTTAGTGGACTCCAAGTCCAGGATGATGGCTTTCCCCAGCCTGTCTCTCAGATCTTCCGTCTTCATCTGTCAGCTTGGTATGATGCCAGGCGAACTGCCTCCTTTGTCATTAGGTCTGTGAGACATTATATTATATTAATTCTCTCTTTGCCCCTTCTGGGCAGCTGCTGCAACATATTCTAGCTAAAAGAGAAATGGAATGATGTTGTTTTAGCCTCCCAAAGAGCTCCAGAAATAACAGTGGCAGGCATTTGGAATTCATTTAATTTAAGCAACTTCTCCAAATTTTACTACATCTATTTTCATGCATCTCTTTTTCTTTTTCCTCTCCAGGAGACTGACTGGCCATATGCAAGTACTCCTGGGAGGATTTAAGGCTTTTTATTTACTTCCTTGGATTTCCAAATCCCTAATCTCCCCTGATTATTTTTCCTTTCCATAGAGAATTTGATATAGTTTAGAGAAACTTAACAAATAAGTAAAGATTTTTTTTAATATTCTGAACATTTAAGGCAAGATGACACAGACACTAAGTTGTGGACTCCAAAACATCTTATCAGACGGCGAAGAAGTTTTTGAAGCATCACATGATGAGTGCATGTGGTTGTGAATCTCAACTAGGAATTCTCCACTGATGACGTCAGGGATCTTGATGCCAAATGATTCTAGGTTAGTAGAATGCCTAGGTGGGTGTGAGACAGTCCGTAAATGTAATTAATGAGACGACACACACCACAGGGGTGCTTTCTGTGCATGAGTTATATTTGCAGTTGAGAAGGCTGGATCTTTGTTTGTTCTGTGTGTGAGGTTTAATCTGGAAATAGTTTTCAAGTATTTCCTTTCTTAGCAAATTTTTTTGTTTTTTTTTAATTGAAGTATAGTTGATTTACAATGTTGTGTTAATTTCTGCTGTACAGCAAAGTGACTCAGTTATACATATATATATATACATTCCTTTTTATGTTCTTTTCCGTGACGGTTTATCACAGGATGATATTGAATATACTTCCCTGTGCTATACAGTAGGACCTTGTTGTTTATCTGTTCTATATATAATAGTTTGCATCTGCTAATCCCAAACTCCCACTCCATCCATCCCCCACCTCCCCTCCCCTTTGGCAACTACAAGTCTGTTCTCTATGTCTGTGAATCTGTTTCTGTTTTTCACATATGTTCATTTGTGTCATATTTTAGATTCCACATGTAAGTGATATCATATGGTACTTGTCTTCGTCTTTCTGACTTACTTCATTTAGTATGATAATCTCTAGTTCTATCCATGTTGCTGCTAATGGCATTATTTCATTCTTTCTTATGGCTGAGTAGTATTCCATTGTATGTATGTACCATATCTTCTTTATCCATCCACCTGTCAATGGACATTTAGGTTGTTTCCATGTTTTGGCTATTGTGAATAGTGCTGCTATGAACATAGGGGTGCATGTATCTTTTTGAATTATAGTTTTGTCTAGATATATGCCCAGAAGTGGGATTGCTGGATCATATGGTAATTCTATTTTTAGTTTTTTAAGGAACCTCCATACTGTTCTCCATAGTGGCTGTATCAATTTACATTCCCACCAACAGTGCAAGAGGGTTCCCTTTTCTCTACACCCTCTTCAGCATTTGTTATTTGTAGACTTTTTAATGATGGCCATTCTGACTGGTGTGAGGTGATACCCACTGTAGTTTTGATTTGCATTTCTCTAATAATTAGCAATGTTGAGCATCTTTTCATGTGCCCATTGTCCATCTGTATGTCTTCTGCGGAGAAATATCTATTTAAGTTTTCTGCCCAATTTTTGATTGGGTTGTTTGTTTTATTGAGTTGAAAAGCTGTTTGTATATTTGGGAAATTAAGCCCTTGTCAGTTGTATTGTTTGCAAATATTTTCTCCCAGACTGTAGGTTATCTTTTCATTTTGTTTATGGTTTCCTTTGCTGTACAAAAGCTTATAAGTTTGATTAGGTCCCATTTGTTTATTTTTGTTTTTATTTCTATTGCCTGGGGAGACTGACCTAAACTTTGGTACGATTTATGTCAGAAAATGTTTTGCCTATGATCTCTTCTAGGACTTTTATGGTGTCATGTCTTATGTTTAAACCATTTTGAGTTTATTTTTGTGTACGGTGTGAGGGTGTGTTCTAACTTCATTGATTTACATGCGGCTCTCCGACTTTCCCAACACCACTTGCTGAAGAGACTGTCTTTTTCCCATTGTATATTCTTGGCTACTTTGTCGAAGATTAATTGACCATAAGTGTGTGGGTTTTTCTTAGCAAATTTCAAACACAGATTATCTACTGCAGTCCATCTATTTCACAGCAGTAAGTCATTGGGTCTAAAAGTGATATAGCTGATTTCATAAACAGTAAGGTGAAGACCCAGCATGATGGAACAGTTATCACTCTAGGGAGGGGTCCACTGTGCTAACAGCTCAGAGTCTCTAATCCCGGCCAAGGGATTCCAAGATAACTTGACTGAAGGGGCATAGTAAAGGGAGAAAAGTTCAGAAGTGGAAGTTAGGACTGGTTCAAAGTCTCATCAGATTGTTCAGTAGTAGTAAGGCTTTGGGCAACATGCTTCTCAAAAGTTACCTCCATGTACTCTTTCAACTTTTTCACTCCCTAGTCACTATTCAATCCACACTAATCTAGCTTCTATCCATTGCCACCACTTAATGAAATTGCTCCTCTCAAGGTCCCCAGTAATCTCCATTACCAAAGGACACTTCTTTGTTGTCACTTTCTTGAACTCTCAGCAGCATTCCACATAGGTGGCAACTCTCCTTGACACACTGGGCTCTTGGTATCTATGATGTCATATCTTCAGTTTTGCTCTTTGTCACTGGTTACTTTTTCTTGATCTTCCTTGCTGGATTCTCTTCCTCTATCCTCAGGAAATATTGGAGCATCTCAATGATAAGTCCTGGGACTGCATCTTTTTACTCACTCTCTCCCTAGGTGACCTTATGTGTTCTTGTGGCTTTCAACATCCACTATAGTCTATATGCTGATGACTTCCAAATCCATTTGTCTAGCCTGACTCTCCCCTGAACCCCAAACTCATTTATCCAACTACTGTTGGCATCCTCTTAAATGTCAAATAGGAATCTCCAACTTAATGTGTCTAAAGTGGAAGCATTGATCCCCCCAAACCCAGTCCTTCCCCACACCCAATTGTTTAACCCCCAAATTGATGGTCATCCTGATTCCTCTCTCTGTCTCATTACCTACATCCAATTATTCACCAAGTTGGTGTCAGTTTTACCTAAATCATATATCTCAAGTTCATCCATTTCTTACCGTCTTTATTGATTTTACCGAGTTTCAAGCCACAGGCATCTTCTTACAACTATAATAGCTTTTAACAAGTTTCCTTGCTCTACTACATTTATGATGCTACAACCCATTCTTTACATAAAGGTAAAATTGTCCTTTTTTGGCTTTTTATTATGAAGATTCTCAAACATACACAAGTGGACAGAGAGTAGCACGAGCTACACCTGTCACCCAGCTTTAGCGGTTATCAATTCATGGCAGTCTGTTTCATTGAAAACCCCATTGATTTCCTTGACTCCTCTAGGATTTTGACACAAATCCCAGACATCGTATCATTTCACCCCTAAATATTTCAATATATATCTATAAATAAGCACAAGGCCATTAACATATCCTTAAATATTAATAATTTAAAATAGCATCAAATATTCAAAAATATATTTCTGAATGTCTCATAAAGTATAATTTTTTACAGTCAGGTTATTTGAATCAAGATCCCAATAAGGAGCACATACTGCAACTGGTTGATATGTCTCTGGGGTTCTCCTTCCATTGATATCTCACTCCTTCAGGTGCTTTTTTTCTCCCCCTTTCAATTTACATGTTTACAAAACCAGATTGTTTGCCCTGTAGAGTTATAGTCTAGATTTTGCTGATTGCATCTCTGTGGCTAACGTAACATGTTCCTTAACGTCAAAAACTGCTAAGATGGCTTCATAGGTGGTATTGTATTCTTCCATCAGAAGTCATGTGTTTAATTGCATGTCTTTTTGTGATGTTAGTAGCCATTGTGCTTGATGCCTATATCTATTAATTCATTAGAGGTTGCAAAATAGGGATATTCTAATTTTATCAATTCTTCGTTTATTTGCAGGAATACTCATGTAAATGAGGAACTTTCTTTTGTCTACTTTTTTAGGTTACCTAGTGGTAAAGTTTGTATAGGAATAGATTTACCTTTTTTTTAAAGATTTGTTTTTTGACATGGACCATTGTTAAAGTCTTCTATTGAATTTGTTACAATATTGCTGCTGTTGGATATGTTGTTTTTTTTTTTTTTTTTTGAGGTACGCGGGCCTCTCACCGCTGTGGCCTCTCCCACCGCGGAGCACCAGCTCCGGACGCGCAGGCCCAGCGGCCATGGCTCACAGGCCCAGCTGCTCCGCGGCACGTGGGATCCTCCCGGACCGGGGCACGAACCTGCCTCCCCTGCATCGGCAGGTGGACTCTCAACCACTGCGCCACCAGGGAAGCCCTGTTTTGGTTTTTTGGCCACGATGCATGTGGGATCTTAACTCCCCAACCGGGGATGGAACCCACACCCCCAGTACTGGAAGGTGAAGTCTTAATCACTGGACCACCAGGAAAGTCCCTAGATTTTACTTTTTAAAAACATAAATTGGATCACATCTCTGTCCTGCTTAAAGTCTTCCTGTGGCATCTTTATGCACACAGAATGAAATCTATGGCCAACACACACACTGCATGGGCTCCTCCATCATTTTTTCGTCATGTTCCATCATAGTGTCTACTTTTTTGTTGAAATTTAAATTAAATTAAAAACTTGAAGTTTATGGGAAAGGGTCAAGCCCTTTTCTGCCCCAGGATTTTTGCACTTGCTCATCCTTCTGCCTGGCCATCTTCCCCCACTTTCTGCCTAGTGGGCTCCTTCTTGACCTTCATGCTGAAATGTCATCTCATCAAGGCCTTCTCTGACTGCTTCATTTAAGGGGCCTGCTCTCCCTCATTGTAGCTCCTGTTTAATTCCTTTATAGCATCCATCACAAACTATAGCTATCTTCTTTATTTGTTTATTAATCATTTTCCACCAAGAATGCTAGCTTTGTAAGAGCAAGGCTTTTTCCTGTCCCATACACCACTGAATCCCAAGGCACAGCACAACGTCTGGCACACAGTGGGTGCTTTTCTTTTTTGAATCAACACCACACACTTGCTGCACATCCTCACCAATATAAGTGGAACACAGGGACGGGCTAGATGATTGTTTTTAACATTGTTCTCTGAGGACACAGAGACCAAGGCCAAGCTCGTCTAGTGCAGTGCTTCCTGAATGCTTTATGTTGTGGCACCTGGAGCAAATGATGTCTGATAGGGTAGGCCACTGAGGCTGGCTGGTGGCTCACAGCCAGGGACTCAGTCCTGGCTTTCCGCACCTGGCTTGGTGCCTGAACAGACGGCCACGGGAGTTGGGTTACGGAGAGCATTTCTGGACTTACGGGGGTGGGCTTATAGATTTAGGGCAGGAAATTCTTTTGAGTGTATACTTTGAGGGCTCCCTGACTTTTATGACTGTCAGGGACTCAGAGGATTGGGACTTCCTGCATCTCCACGGGGTTCTGAAATCCCCCTTTCCTCTGAAAAGTCACTTTCTTCTTCAGGAAATCCCACCAATTTCACACTATTTCAAAGCATCCTCCTTTACAATGCAAATACTTTGGGCTTGGTTGAGAAGATTATGCGTATTTTTCACCTTCGTGTGAAGTAGCTTAACCAGGCTGCTTTCTTCCTAAAATCTGAGGTATCTAAGTTGGGTTTAGCTTAAGAGAGTCAAGGGGGAAGGGGGCAATTTTGGAGTTTGTTTCCTTGTGTGGGCTGGAGGAGGACAGTGTGACTCAGCACAGTGGACTCATGCGATGGGCAAGGCTGGCTTGGACCCCCTAGGGGTGGAGACGAGGGCTTAGGTCAGCCAGCCCCAAAGTTCAATTTCCTTAATGCCGGAGGTTCAAGACTTTTACCCAAGATTACTTCAGTGAATCTGATGTTCATTACCAATGTAGGGTACAGAGAAGACCTGGAATAGAATCCCTACTGTGTAGAAATTCACTGAGGTCAGCAGCCATACATAGAGGGGCCAGCCTGCCCTTGACAGCAGAAAGGCAATGCCAGTGCGCTACAGCATGTGATCGGTGCACAGACCCATCCACTCATGCAAACTGCAACTTCTGCTTTCCCAGAAATGCTCCTGGAACTGCCTCCTCTTCTTCTCCCAGAAACCAGATGCGAAGGGATTAGCCTCTTGGGAAGACAAGGCCAGAAATAAGGGGAACCCAGGTCATTGCCCAATTGGAAGACAGGTTTTCCTCCTTCACCCGACCTGCTCCCACATCTTGATAAATTCCCCTGCCACTCCCTGTCCACACCTCTGTGGAGAGGGGCTTGCACTCTGCTGAAGCAGAACTTGGAGAAGCTCTTCTAGAGGGGTCATGCTGAGGCAGCCACAGTATGAAAGGATTTGCAGGCATGCAGTTATATACTTGGTAAACTACAGTGAGCACTAATCTTGCAACCTCTTTCTCATTATATTGGAAATGCACGTGGGTTTTCATTCTCCTTTGGTGTGCTGACGCGACACGTTGAGGGACTTCTTGCATTCCTAACGTACTTAGGACATTGACCCAGTTTCATTCTTGTCTACCACAATATCTTAGCTTTCTTGATAGTAGATATTCCCAGCCTGATTCCTAACTAACTAAGAGGTGGGGAAAAACCACAAAACATTTAAACTATGCAAAAAAAAAAAAAATCTTCGTTTCGTGGAATCTTAGATTGGAAGAAAACTGATTTGGACTCTCCCTGATTGCATGAAGCTCTACTCTCTATACCACTGGCTTTCAGTGTGTCCCGCCAGCCTTGATCCTCTGCTTGAACAATTTCAGGGGAGGGGATCACAACTACTCTGTTCTCCTTGCACTGACAGATAGTTCTGTGGTCTTCCTGTTATTAAGTTAAAATTTGATGCTAAGTTCTCATTAGTCTTCATTACCCCTCCACAATCACACAGAGGAAGTTGGATGGCTCTTCAAACAAATGCTGTTAGTTACCGTGTATCTCTGAAGTCTTCTCTTTACTAGTCTATAAATTCTCCAGCTCTCCCAACTATTTCTGGCCTCCTTGGAAGGAGTATCTGAATTCTCCTCCTCTCCAAGCCTACTCCAAAGCTAAGCTCATTATTTTTGTCATTGGCCCTTTCCTTCCCTCCTTTTTCAAGAACTTTGCTCCATCTTCCTTTCCTCTGTATCCTCAGGTTTTCCTTTAGCCCCAGACTACAAATATTGTCATTCTACCCTCTACTCAACATTGCTTACCTACCTGAAGAAACTCTCCCATCTCTCAATTTGCAGTCACCATCAAATTTATGGAAAGAGTGGTACATGGTTACTACTCCTAGTTCCTCTTCATTCCTTGTGTAGAGATTTATCTTTGAAGGACATTAATGTCTTAGAGGTGCTCTTTTATCAGTCTTCAGGCTTCTCCCCCCTCTATAGCATGTAATATCGATGCTTTCCCTTCTGTCTTTACATCTCCCTTAGGCTCCCAGACTCAGAGTCCCCCTGGTTACCTTCCTGTTTCTTTAACTGGCCTTTCCTACCATTTCTTTTTTTTTTTTTTGAAGATGTTGGGGGTGGGAGTTTATTAATTAATTTATTTATTTTTGCTGTGTTGGTCTTCGTTTCTGTGCGAGGGCTTTCTCTAGTTGTGGCAAGCGGGGGCCACTCTTCATAGCAGTGCGTGGGCCTCTCACTGTCGCGGCCTCTCTTGTTGCGGAGCACAGGCTCCAGACGTGCAGGCTCAGTAGTTGTGGCTCATGGGCCTAGTTGCTCCGCGGCATGTGGGATCCTCCCAGACCAGGGCTCGAACCCGTGTCCCCTGCATTAGCAGGCAGATTCTCAACCACTGCACCACCAGGGAATCCCCCTTACCATTTCTTCTTTTATTCTTTTCCCTCCATGAAAAAGATGTTCCTTAAGATAATGTCCTCAGAGCACTTCTCTGTCCTATCTTCTTTGACAACCTTACCTGTTTCCATTTTATTTATAATTCTAATAGGAGTTACCCCAAACCTCCATCTCCATCACAACCTTGACTTACCTCTAGAGCTCCATTTCAAGCTTCCTTCTAAACATTTCCACTTGAATATGCCACCTCAAACTTACAAAGATGTCGCTTCAAACATACGGTATCCCAAATGTAGTTTCCTCCTTAACCTATTTCTTCTCTGGAATACGTATTTTTATTGAGAACATTGTTGAAAACCCCAGTCAGTCAAGTTCTAGATCTACAAGTCATTTTTTTTTTTTTTTACAAGTCATTTTTAAGCTCTCCTCTTTCCACTACAGTCTCTGTTTACTATCTTTCTATTAGAACCTCTTACATCTTAAACGAACCTCTGGTTCTTTTCCATTGTCCCAACTCAATTCAGGCCTTTTTAGCCTCTTGCTGGATTGTTGGGATGGTCCAATGGGCGTGTCCATTTCCTACTTCCACTTTACCACATTTAGATGCCAGATTGTAGTGGAGTTCCAGCTTATGTGGGGACTAAGTATTAATGTCATTGTTTAAGAAAATCTCATATAATCAACACTGCTCTTGAAAATGCCTTACACTGTCCATAAAGTAGAATCTGCAGACATATTCCTTCTTAATAAGTTCAGTGCTGCCAATTTTTCCTTCACTCTTGGAACAGATCACTTTTCTTTTGGTTGAACACCAGATGAAGTCATCTGCTTGGTTTTTAAGGGCCATCTAGTATGAAAAATATGTTTCTTTAAACACCAGAATCACACTCAACACTAGTCTACTCGACTTCATGTTAGTAACTCATGAATGTGATACAAATCCACTGGAATGTCTAAGAAAGCACAGCTCTGATCCTATTATTTCTTTGCTTGAAAACCTTTAGAGGCTTTTTTTTTTTCCATTGCCAATCGGAAGGCCCATTTCTTTAGCCTGGCACTCGAAACTGTCCATGATCTGGCTTCAACTCACTTATCTAATCCAGGTTCCATGACCAGAATGGAATATCTCCCATTCCCCACACGTGCTTTGCACATTCCAGTCTCCACCCACACTTTCTCTCACCGTGGGCCCACATCATGGGATACCTTCTCCTCACTCCCCATCTCTGCTAGGCTCAGCCATTCTTCAAATATCAACTCATGCTGCCTCTTCTAAGAGTCCTTCACAGTCTTCTCCTCCCACCCAACCCAGCCAAAATCCTATTTCCCACCTCTGAACTGCTGTAGGTCTTAATTTGTTCTGCTTTTATGGCAAGTATCCATTTATATTTAGAATAGTCATTTCTGTTTATATGAGACTATAAACACCTTATGGGCAGGGTTGATGTTTCAGTCTTCTTTATATTTTTATATTCTTTCACCACCATCTCCCATCTTCAAGCACACAGTTCTCAACAGTTTTTAATGAATTCAATAAGTAAAATAATGTGGCTTCCCAAACCCTCCCCATGCTGAAGAGCTTCTCCTAATGTGCTCGAGTCTGGCAGTGCCCCAGAACTTGGGACTGGTGCTCCAAAAAAGCTGCCAACTCTTCCTCATCCCAGTAGAGCCTTCATCAGGCAATGAATGAACTCAGCAGGAAGGCATACGAGTAAGAAGATCTATGCAAACGGTCAAGCTTTTTCCTTCTTCTTAAAGAGCAAAATAAATATCCTACTTCATTAAAAAAAAAAAAGCAGCCTTGGAAATTAATGGCTTTTTCATAGAAGGCTTCAGGAAGTGCCAAGGTCTGTCTCTGGGGATGGAGACATTTTGTTCCCATTGTGTAGAAAGTGACTGATGAGGCTTTTAAAGCAATCCTGCAGACCTACTGTTAAAGGATCAGAAGATTTTTCAGTGCATCTCAAGTTCAGTGGGACTTTAACCTTTATGGAGGGAAAAATTCTCGCTCTTTCCTCCCACCCTGCCACACACAGAGGGATGTTTTTTTGTTTGTTTGTTTTTGCGGTACGCGGGCCTCTCACTGTTGTGGCCTCTCCCGTTGCGGAGCACAGGTTCCGGACGCGCAGGCTTAGTGGCCATGGCTCATGGGCTTTCCGGACTGGGGCACGAACCCGTGTTCCCTGCATCGGCAGGCGGACTCTCAACCACTGTGCCACCAGGGAAGCCCCAGAGGGATGTTTTTACCTCAGGGAAACTCAAGGCTGCAGGGGAGCTCTGATTCCAGGAGTCCACTGAATTTCACAGCCTCTTGAGTTTGAGAGGGATGGGAAATTTGGGCCTGTCTTTCATGTGTTGGAGCATCTTAATCTTTATTAAGAACATGCAGAAATTGTAATCTACCGGGGTGTGGGTGGGGGGGAGTTTGACGGTGAATTTACACCCTCAGTGTCGACTTTAGACTGATCAGGGAAAATGACCGCCCCACAATCTTGTAAAATCTTAATGTACCATGAGAAGTGCACAGCGCTGCCTGATGTACAGTGTTCAGATTTGTCTTGACCTTCTTAAATTATGGAAAGTGGCTACTAGGAGGGAAGTTTTTTTGGTTTTGTTTTTTAATTTTTCTGCACAATTACTCAGGTGGCTTTTCCTGTTTCTTCTCTCCTCCTGGACCTGGGTCCTGTAATTACTATCGCAGGGAGCTGGAAGGATGCCTGCTCTCCCGGCGAGGTCTCCTCTGCTCGGCCTCCTCCCCCCCTCCCCCCGCCTTTTCTCTTTCTGGCCCCGCCTCCTCCGCTCACCCCGTAGCCAGCAGCTAGACAGCTGTATTCAATCAGAGCACTTACAACTCCCGAGGATTCAAACGGGAAACTTCAGCGTGAAGTGCAGCCGCGCTCCGGCGCTCTCTTAGCTTGCTTTCCCTCCCCGGAACCCGAGACGCGGATTTTCCTCCTCCCGCCGCCCTGGTTTCTTCGGGAAGCCCTCCAGGGAGGCCGGATCCTGCCGGGGTTGCCCTCCAGCCTGGTCATGGGGGGCGGCGAGGCACCATAGGAGACGCGAGGCGGCGCTGAGCGTGGCACTGCCTCGGGTCCCCGCGCCGGCCCGGCCGCTGCGAGCGCGCCTCGCCGCCCAGCCTTCTGCAGCAATGGCTCGTCCGTGAAACGAGAGCCGGCTCTGTTCCTTTTCGGAGTGCCTGCATCCTTCGTGTGGGCTTCACCACTGTCCTGGGTGAAAATGGCTGTCTAGACTAAAATGTGCCAGAGGGGACCAAGCAGTGGATATCCAGCCTGCTAAACCCAACTCGTAAGCGCCGAGACCTGGAGGAGGAGGAGCTCGGCTCTGAAAAGTGCAGTCATGAATTCTGGAGTTGCCGTGAAATATGGAAACGACAACTCGGCCGAGCTGAGTGAGGTAAGAAGCAGCTGAGGTCGGGAGCTCTGGTTTCTTAGGCATTTGCTTTGCGACAAATCCCCCTCCCTCCCCGTCTCCCACTTTTCTACACGCCACCCGCTTCGCGCTCCCAGTCTGGAGGCGGCACAATTAAAGATAAATAGATTTTCTGGATCTTGTTTTAACTTGTTGTGCTACTCAGGAAATGACCTGAACTGGCTTGATATTTCAGTCTGAGACGAGTGGCTTAAAAAAGAAACAAGCTCTCCCCGCGTCGCCAAGGCGTTTTACTCTCCGTGGTCTGGGTGCCCTGTCCATTCCCACCCCCCTTCCTCCAATGTATGTACCACATAAGCTTTCGTAGTCGGCAAAATACATGGGGATCCCAGCTGAGCTTAATCTGATGGTGAGTAAATTGGTGGGGCCGGGGAGCTCATCGGAGTACTGAGTCGGCCGCAGGCTCCCACGTGTGATGCGTTTGGTTCCGTTCATGTAAGGTGGTCTCTTCCTTGGCTGAGACGAATGACCCGCGTTGAGGAGGAGAGTGGAGAGGAAGCACATCAAAGCGGCTTAGAACTTTATTTCCTGCCCGGGACTGGACTCCCGAGTCTCTGAGGCAAGCGCACTTGCAGTTCCTGGCTCTCACAAGTAGCAAATCCACTTGAGTGCTGGAGACCAGCTTTGAGATTAAGGCGACATCAAACGGTATGCAAGTATATGAGTGGTCAGATGCTGGAGGCCACCTTTTTTAATGACCGTAGGGATGCCTCTGGCACATTCTCCCCACCACCCCACCCCGCAGGCTTTGAATACCTGAAAAGTGTGATGGGAAACCCACAGAACGATGCTCTGAAGAGGAGGAAATCTGTCTGCAGCAGGAGGCTTGGTGGCTGGGGGTTTTCCTCTTAGCATCATCACTGAGTCATTCATGGGGCGACGTGGTCTGTGCTTCTCGAGTATGGCTGAAGAGAGAAAAGGCACCGTATAAAGACGGCAGAAGGCAGATAGAGGTGATGTCAGATGACCGACAGTGAAGGGAAAAGGAAAGGATGGAGCCCTCTTTGAGGGGTGAGGGCTGGTGCTGGGGAAGCGAGGGGGGTGTAGATGGGGGAAATCCGAGCAGGTCTGTGGCTGGTATCCAGCAGTGAATACAGTCAGCCCCTGCCTGGTGCTCTCAGTGTCTTGGTGCTGAGCCTTCCCTGCTCCAGTTTGAGATGGCATTTTGAGATGTTGGCCAGATGAGGTAGAGGCATTTCCTAATCCCTGTGGTTTTCCCTGTGATGTAGAAAGCTGGGGAGATGCTGAGAGTGAGGGCTTCACTTAAAAACGGGAGGTGGGGGAAGAGGCTCAGAGACCTAAGTGAATTTTGCCAATTTTACATGCAGGGAGAGGTTTCAGATCTAAAACAGAACCCACGACCCTACTCCATTAATAACACTGTTAGGAGAAGCCTTTGATTTCTAAGGACATTTAAGAATAAGAAACTAAAGGCACGTATTCTGCAGAGTCTCTGCCAGGTCCTTCACATTATTTGTTTCTGTGTGGCAGCTTTAACTCTGTCACCTGAAGTGTGCTATTCAGGTACCTTTGCTCAAAAATGAATCACAGATTTAGGATGAAGTGGCTAGAAGGCTGAAGAGAGAGAGAGGAGGCCAGGATCGACTTGAAGAGCCCTGGCACGGTCAGCGGGTGCATTAGATTAGCTGAGAGTATCTGTGAAACTCAGGTGGGAACTAAAACTCTCCATTCTTTGCCTGGTTTTATCCACTCCTTAAGTGTTCCTTGGAAACTTGTGGCCAGGTGAAAGAGCTGAGGGTGTTTTGTGGCCCCTGCTTTAGTTGGAGCTGTAGTACTAGAGCATTATAGGACTTAGTTTTGTCCCTAAGAAAGTAAACAAGTTTCTGCCCCAACCGTGTCCTTCACCACATTTTCTGCCTCTTGCCCTCTTTCCAGCCTTCTTTCTAGGTTCAGCGATTTAGTTGCCACTCCATCCTCCGGGTCCTGAGTTTCCCTGCAGATTGAGTAATTGCAGTGGAGTGTAAGGATAGTTATTTTTAGTTTTTTACATATTTTCAATGAGGGTATATGTAAAGAGAATTTGTAAGCAAAGGGGAGATGTGTGATTCATACCCTGTGGACCCTAAATCTCAGTTTGCTTCATCATGGGCAACAGTTGTAGCATTTGCCTTTTCTATAATATCCATAGGGCAGTCTCCATATGAATCCATAGATCTGGATACAGTTAATTTGTATTTCTCACATAAGGTCTATGATGTAGAGTTTCTTCTTTTCACTGTAATTTTTCTCTTAAACACTGGTTTTACTTTAATCTCCTGGGGGGCAAAGTTGCCATCCTCTGTTCGTGGTCGGTTCCTCCTTCTCACCTGAAAGCAGAGCTAATAAAAACCCCCTTTGGTGCCATAGCTCTTATTGGTGCTCTTATTTGGTGCTCAGGAGCCTCAAAGCTGTCTGGAGGTCACCGTAGGGTCAGATTCAACCTGCTGCTCACCAGGCGTTTCAGTGGCAGGAAGAATTGTGAAAGGGCCTAGCATTATCCTGGGTATCGTAAACAAGAGTCCTCTCTCATTGGTGTTGACTTGTGAGCTTACCCCTTCTACAAAGGTTCTCTCTCCACAGGAGTCATTGACTCTTTGACAGTACTGTTGACACTGACGCCATAACATCCTAAACAAGGGGGAGTGACTGGAATCAATTTCTTGCTGTAATCTGCTTGTCCTATTGGTGAAAGCAGCTAGCTTTGGTCAGCAGTTGAGGTGCTGAGCTCCACCTGCAGTGCTCCAGGAATGCTTGGGTGCAAGAAAGGCAGGAGGGATTTGGGTGTGAGGGATACATGATAAGGAGACCTAGCTGGATATTGCGCATGAGGTGTCCACGGTATGCTTGAGGGCTTTAAAATGGAAAAACAGGAAATTCATGAATGTGTTCCTTTTGTGTCTTTATTTTGAACAATAGCTGTTTAAGATCCCGTGAGATGATTATAACACACAGTAAAATTGTTTCTACCTATGGACATTCAAAATATTTTTATTTATCAATGACCACAAATGGTTTTATCAGGGCTAAACACTTTAACCAAAGTGAACTAGTCCTTAGCATTGACAACAGTACTACAAAAGGAAAATTGAGAAGCATAAATTGGCTATTCTTTTTTCTTGGCTAATAGCTCGCCTTGTCAAAGACTCAAAGGGTATTTTTCTTTTCCGAATGTGAGGTTAAGAAAGGACTTCAACATCAGCCAGATCAGAAGTATTTAGAAAATTAAACGTTTGACTTTCAGGCTCCCTCCCCCACGATCAAGAAGCTGAGTAGACACACTTTCAGCAGCGTTAGATTAAATTCTCCCAAACCGTGTCAAGGGAAGGCCACTAAATCTTTTTCCTCGTCGCCGTGGCTTTTCCATCAGCAGTTAGTTCTGTTTGTCTTGGTAAAACTTGTGGGACCAGTATGTAGCTGAATCTTATTTTACTGTCACAATCACATTTCTTGGTTCTTAGAATAACTTAGACCTTAGGAAGAGGTCTTAAGGTGCAGCATTATGAGGGTATGACTTGAATTTACTCATCTTCACAAAATAGCTGTGGACTGGATCTGTTTGCCTGGTAGACAGCTGCCTAGTTATGTAGCAAACTAAAAATTTACATTTAAGGGTTTGTTCTTTGCTGGGAATAACTAAAACCTCTTGTCCAAAGCAATCAACGTATATCTTTTGCTTTTTAAACATTAAGCACTGAATAGGTAAAAGTCTCCCATCACTATTTACTTTGAAACCTCTGTTGCCCCAGAAAATCATATTTTCCTTACTCTGTCCTTCTTTCTTTATTCAAAGCCTCTTTCATAAGATTTATTCCACTCCTGAATGCAGGCTATAGAGGCGACTTTTCATGCTTTCACCATTCACTTGTTGCGTAGCTACTGAAACCCACATCTCTGTTGATACTCTTTAATTAAGAAGTGAATTTATATAGGAGAAAATTGTTCTCTAGATAGATTATCTTGTATGACTGTCTTTAAGTGGCCGTCTCACAGATGTACTTGCTCTAAACCATGAAGTTACAAAATATCAGGGTTGGCAGAGACTGAGATCACCTGGTATTCCCACACCCATTTCTACTTCTTTATACTCCTCTGTCCTTATGGAATCACGCTTCATTGTAATGAGTTGTTTAATGTCTGTCTTAGACACAGACCATAAGCATCAGAATAACAGTGTCACAGCCTGTCACAGAGGCTGGCACATAGTAGGTGTTCTACAAATGTTTGAATGAACACCTTGCCTCTCTCCCTTTCCCTTTTTATAAACATCAAATCTGAGAAAGTGATTTAAGTGCTTGGTCTGAGGCTTTTTTGGCTATCGATGGCTGTGTAACAAACTACCCCCCAAATTTAGAGGCTTAAAATAACAATCTTATTTGTTCATGGTTTCTCAGTTTGGGGCAGAGCTGAGGGTGGGAAGACTTGTGTCTGTGACCCCCAGCTAGACGATCCACTTCCAAAATGGCTTAGTCCCGTGGCTGGCAAGCAGCTGCGGGCTGTGGGCTGGGAGATCACCTCACTGCTCTTCTACACGGGTCTGCCCAGGTACTGCTTGGGTTTCCTCTCAGCATGGCAGCTGGGTTCCAAGGAGGGGGTGGAAGCTGCCAGTTCTTTTAAAATGTAGGACTGAAATTGGCACAGGGTCATGTCTGTGTGTTCTGTTGGTTAAAACAGCTATATGCTTAGCCCACATTCAAAGGGGTGAAGAAACAGATCCCACCTCTTCAAGGGGGATGTGATAAAGAATTTGCAGCCATTTTTAATCTACTCCAGAGGCCACAAAACAAGAGCCCTGTCTAAAACCCTGATCTCTTAATTCCCAATGGCTGGCAGTAGTTTTTGTCATTTTATTTTGTCATTTTAGCTGTTAATTTATTGGTTTGTAATAACTAACACATTCTAAGCATTTCCCAGGTATTGACATGCTTAATTATCAAAAACTCTGTGAGATACATGCTGTTATGCCCATGTTACAGGTGGAGAAATTAAGGCATAAAGAAGTGAAAACCCTTACCAAGATTGCACAGACTATTAATGGTGACCTCAAGATTTGAGGCCAGGTAGTCTTTCTCCAGAGTCTGCCATTCCTCCACTGTTTCCTTTCATTAGTTCCTGTTACTGCTCTCAGCCTTTTTTTTTTTTTTTTAGTTCATAATTTTCTTTATTCTCAATTACAACTTCATAGTACTTCATTTGGTAAATATACCGTAGTTTATTCAACTGAACTTCTCTGTCTAGATATTTAGGCCTGCAATTTTTGGCAATTACAAATAATGCTGAAATCTTCCCACATGAGTTTTTTAATTGGTAAGGATCTTTCTTCAGAGTGAATTCCTAGAAGAGTCATTTCTGTGCTCTCAGCTTTTGATCACATATTCCTAGGAGGGAGTATTCTATCTAATAAGCCTGTTTAACTTGATTTGTATTATAATCTCTATGCAATACCCAGATAAATGTTTTTGATAAGAGTGGTATGAATATGCTCGTTGCTGTCACCTTCAAGTGGCTGAAGAATTGTAGACATTGATTTTCTAGAGCAGATTTGTTAATAAGGAATCGGGCAGTCATGATCCAGGAAGGACTTCCTTCTGTTACCACTTACTGCAAGGGAGATAGAGGCGCCACGACCACTGTCCCACTGCCTGTGTGCTCTGAGGCGTCTGAGGAATTAGGGCTACAGTATTTGAGGTGCCAGATGAGAATAAGATTTCCTTCGTGACAAGAATTAGGGTTCTCTTACCCCTGCAGGTGGGGCTCTAGGCTTCTACAGCGGTTGGCTAAATCACTGTGGGGCTGCAGAGCGCTGAGTTTGATGAAAAAGCCGGTGAAGTGGGCGGCCAGGGCTGTGTGGCAAGGCAGCTGCTGGTGGCCTGGTCCTGAGGAAGCAGGTGCTGAAAGGGCCTGCAAGACCCTGAGTGGAGCCCAGTGGGCGGGGTCAGTAGATCAAGCATGGCTGGAACCAGGTGGTAGTCAAGAAACAGGGGAAGGAGCAGTGGGATGTGAGGGGAGGAGGTTAGTCAAAGACCAGGCAGGAGACCAGGAACTGAGATGGCCACAGACCTGAAAGCAGAGAGAGAACCTTGATTCTGAAGAAGTGCTTTGTCCAGACAGGAAGTTTTAAAATTAATCCCAAGACTTTTCATGCTGATGAATTATTTACAGGACTATGGCTACCAGATCTGAGGTGCCAGAACTTTGAGGCGAGGCACCCATCCAGAGTAGGGAATATGATGGTGATACTCAGGAAATAAACTCAAGGTGCTCTTTTAACAGCTGCCTGAAGCTAATTTACCCAGTGCGTGTCATGTGGAAGGCTTCCTCCAAAGCCAGACTGTAACTGGAAAATAAAAACTGCATTTACGGAAAGATTAAGAAGTTGTTGATGAACAAAGATTGCAAATTTAGGTTTTGATCCAAGGAATCAAATTTCAGAAAACCAAGATTACGACGTTTTAAGTAAACTCCAGATTCTGGGAAAGAGGTTTATGTTGGCGAGATTACAGAATCAGACAAGCTAAAAAAAGACACAGAAAACTGATAGTAGTTAGGATGTGGATTTTTACATCTGGGAGGGGGTGGCATGGCACAGATAAATTATTTGCAATTATTTTCTCATCTCCCCCAACCACATCCGAATTCCTAGCAGTGGCCATCTTTCATTCTTGAAAGAAACAAGAGAATAACCTGGATTATGCAGATAAAAAGAAGTTCAATTTATAGAGCAAATATTTACTGGGACCACAAAGCTGTCCTCTCTTTCTAGCAAATGTCCTTTTTCTCTTGCTGAACAGAAACAGCCAAAATTCATTCATGGGGGAATAGAAACCACCTTTTGGAAGGTTTGCACTATTATAAGGAGTGACTGAGGCTATAACGCACTTTATATATGTAAGTCTTTCAAGATATTTTTGAAACTCAGCAGAGAAGTTAAACTTTGAGACAATTTAGGAAAAAAAAATTCAGCATTAGCAGCTGTTGATTCTACTTGTCATGCAAAAAGCTGTAGGTTAGGGTTGTTAACTTTGTAAATAGCAATCAAAGTCTGTTGGGCTGGAAAAATCGCACGGTAAAGCTACTCAATGCCTTGGCTGGTGGGATATTTTGAGGCAGATTGCTTGTCAGGAGGTTTGATCAGTGCTTGGAACACATGATGGGACATATGGGGCCCGAGATGCAAATGCATCTTAAGCCAAAGGCTGTGGTGTTCTATCACCTGAGAACAGAAAGTTTCAGAAAGCCTCAGTGTGTGTGCATGTCAGTGAACGACTCCAGCTGGATTTGTGAGAAATATTGAAGTAGTTGTCAAGGGAAGAATGCCAACGTGAAAAAAGATGGCCTGTCAATTAGAAAAGCAATGGAGTCCTCTGTTTGGTTGCAGGGTAGGAATGGGAGTAATTGCTTGTCCCTGTTTCCTGTGGATTGTGTGGACTTGTCCATAGAATACATGGCACACTTGCGATGACTTCTTGCTTCAGCCTGGGTCCCTCCCAACCTCCCAGGTTAGCTGTCCTTCCCTCATCTGTGTTCACAACACTTACTTTAATTATCCACAGCCTCCCTGGGAGACCGTTCGATCTTTGAAGGCAGGGACAGAGTGAAACCCATCACAGTATTGCCAGTACCTAGCCAATACGTGACACAGGGCAACCACAAACTTCAAATTTACTTGTTGGACCAAACAGCAGTTGCCATTATAGTGTGACAGATGTGTTGGATCGATCACTTATATATTTTGGTTAAAGGACACATTTGAGGAAATTTAACTTGGTCATTATTACTGTAACTTACTCTCTATTCCTAGTTCATTTTTCTGTTCAGCAAACACTGTGTGCCTTCTGTATGCCAGGTGCTGTTCTTAGGTGTGGGGATACAGAAACAAAACTGATGTAGTCCCTGTTTTAATGGATACTACATTCTAGAGGGAGACAGACAATACACGTGACAGATGTATGTGGTGGTGATGAAGAGGTGATGGTGATGAAGAGATCCAGTGGTGATGAAGAGGAGGAAAGATGAATGAAAGAGGGAGGGATGCTATTATACTGATCAGGGAAGACCTGTCTGCAGGAATCTTTGAACTGAGACCTGAATGCAAGGAGGGATAGAGCCATGCAAAGATGAGGATGATTATTTCAGGCCTTGAGACTGATAAGGGTCAAGGTGTCAGAGGCCAGAGCATGCATGGTGTGTGTCAGCAAGGAGGAGACCTGGCTGGGAGTGCAGTGAGCAAGGGGAGAGCGGAAGGAGGTGAGGTCAGAGAAAATAGTTCTGGCTAGATCACCTATATTCTTGTAGGCTTTGGAGAAGAATCTGGATTTCTCTGGAATGATTTGAAAATATGCCTGAATTGATTTTTTAAAATCCTCTTCGTGTGTGTGTGTGTGTGTGTGTGTGTGTGTGTGTGTGTGTGTGTGTGTGTATTTTATTGTGGAGCAGGGGCAGGGAGATATCCTCGGAAAGAGGAGGAGCTAGCAAAGAAACCTGGAAAGTTGTGCCCCAAAAGCCAATGAAAGGAAAGGGTAGAGTGATCGGTCAGATGCTTCTCCTTTTGTTTCTTTCACTCTTAAAGCCTGTGCATAGTCCCAAACTTTCAAATGGTGTCATTTTCTACAAGCAGAAATCATTGTTATATGCATTAAAAACAAACTATAATTATTTTGGGGCATCTTCAGAGTATGTGAGTGTATTTTCCCCTTAAAAGGAATGGTTTAAAGAACTAAGTGATGTGGCCACTGGCCAAGAAGGATTTGAAAGCTGCCATCCCTTCCCTGATGGATGGTTCGGTGTTGATGGGTGCCGATGACGTCGAATATAGGTGGGTTCGGAATTAGGAAAACTCAGCTCTGGTTTCCACTCTCACTTGCACCAGTTTCCTTCCTCTATTTGTAATCACTGATTTAATTTTTTTAATGAACTTTTGGATCCAGTTTATTGATATATAACCAATATAGCTCCAAGGAACCTGGAATGCTGAGACCTTTTTTCTTATTGAAAAGGTATTTGGCAGTCAGATTATGACCAGAAAGGTTCCAGGTAAGCTTGGAATTAGACAAGGGAGATTGTCTAATTCTGTTGGGTGGTGCCATTAAGCTATTCGTTGATTTGCAGTTTATTTTATCCAAACCATTTGTACGACTGATGAGGAAACTGAGGCATAAAGAAGGCTGGCTAGCAGCAGAGGGGGAAGTGTAGAACTCAGATTTTTTCCCTTAACTCTCAGGGATAATTTTTCCTCTTCTACCTCAACTTCCTCAGTTTCTATATCACAGGATTTGTTTTAAAGTATGTGTTTTATAACAGTCTGTAATTATTTTAAAAGGTGGAAGTCCTAATTCTTCAGTATTCTCATATACATAGGACATGACTACTGATGACACTATTAAAATAATTGTAAGAATTTATTTTTAGCTCTGTGATTTTTGGGGATATTGTAATAGTCTGCGCCCTTCTGTCCTTTTTTAAAAAAATTGTGGTAAAATATACATAACATAAAATTAACAGTCTTCACCATTTTAGGGGTACAGTTCTGTAGCATTAAGTACATTCACGTTATTGTACAACCATCATCACCGTCCGTGTACAGCACTTTTTCATCTTTTGCAACTGAAACTCTATACCCATTAAACACTAACTCCCTGTTTCCCTCCTCCCGTGCCCCTGGAAACTACCATTCTGCTTTCTGCCCCACTATGAATTTGACTAATCTTGATACCTCATGTGAGTATAATCATAAAATATCCCTTCATGACTGGTTTATTTCCTTTAGCATAATGTCTTCAAGGTTCATTGATACTGTAGCATGTGTCAGAACTTCCTTTTTATGGCTGAATGCTAATCTACTGTGTGTGTGTATTTTGTTTATCCATTCATCTGTCAGTGGACACTTGGGTTGCCTCTACTTTTTGGCTGTTGTGAATAATTCTGTGATGCATATGGGTGTGCAAATATTTGAGTCCCTGCTTTCATTTATTTTGGGTACATACCCAGAAGTGTGATTGCTAGAGCATGTGGTAATTCTGTATTTAATTTTAGGGGGAATTGCCATCCCATTTTCTATAGAGGCTATTCCACTTTACATCATTCCCACCAGCAATGCACAGAGGTTCCAACTTCTCCACATCCTTGCCAACCCTGCTTTTCTGTTTTATTTTGCTTTTTAAATAATAGCCATCCTAATGGGTATGAGGTGGTATCTAATTGTGGTTTCTCTTTGCATTGCCCTAATGATCACTGATATTGAACCTCTTTTCATGTGCGTATTGGCCCTGTCGTCGTCAGAGAAATGTCTATTCAAGTCCGTGTCCAATTTTAATCAAGTTGTTTAGGAATCTTTTGTTGTTGCAAAATATATTCTTCATATATTTTGAATATCAAGTCCCTGTCCCTTTTCTCCTTTGTCCAGGTCTGATTTTCTCTGTGGTTGGAGCTTTGCACAGCCACTGGCTATTTCCAGATGGAGTTACAGTGAGTGTAAAATGAGGCATGAACACGCACTGCTTCTCCATGGAAAACAAACGGGCTTTCCCAAACCCAGGAGGACTCCTTCCTCCACGGTGTCCAGGAAGAAGTAACTTCCTGACGCGTGGTGGGGCAAGTGCTCATTTCACAGGCTGGCAGCCAGCAGCTCTCCGTCTGGACAGACTAGATGATCTCGAGCAAGGTTAGGCAGGCACCAGAGTTAAGAGTTATGTTCATGGCACTTGAAGAGTTCCATTGCCCCACCGACATGTGGTGATTTCACAGTATTTAAAGGGGATTTTTAGGAGAGGGCTTTGGCAACAGGGGCCTGTGGAGAGTAGCCAGGAAGTCTGAGGCTGGCCTGTTAGATTAGATAACTGTTACTTTATTTCTTGGTGCTGGGAATCTAATCCTGGTTAAACCCAAACCTAATTTATTTTCATGCTTGATTGGGGGCACTTTTGATGATGTGTTTGGATGAGAGTGAGCGTGGAATAGGAGTACTGTGGGAATGAGATAGTGCAGGGCTGCTCTGCCTGGGCTGATTATTAATAGGGGGTTGACGGTGAGGAGGGGGAAAATAGGCGAGTTGGACCACAGGACAGGAGTTTTTACTTCCAGTGGGTAGATTTAAACTAAAAGTGGGATCCCCTTTTTTCAGGATGCCTTGATGTATAGATAGGGCAGAAAGCAGTATGCCTTCTGGTATGATAGAGTGACTTTTAAGACTGTTTCTCATTTGGGGCTTCTGAGTTGCTAATGAAAATGCTGTCAGGACAAACATGTAATTATGGCCGAAGAAAGTGTCTGATGTTGATAAAGCTGCCTTCAAACCCTTTAATTCGCCGAGTGTTGAAGATGGGGCATCTTTCTTATTTGGTATTAACATGTCCCAGCCAGCAAGGATGACCTGCTGGGGTCAGGGTAATATGTTGAGTGACTAGGAAAGGCCTCTGATTTTTGACCACCTTCTTTATTAACTTCTCTGGGCCAAGTTACTCGATTCATCACCTCAGTTTGTCTGCAAAACCACGTGTGGCAAAGTTGTGAGCCCTGAAGTCCTAGCTCTGCCACTTCCTAGCTAGGCGCTCTGGGGGAAGTTGCTTTTCTTGGCCGCACATTCCCTATTATAAAATGGTGAAAATAAGAGTATCCACCTTAGGGAAGACCAGTGACATAACCTATGTAGTGCTTATCCAAGTGCCTGATAAATACTATTGGTTAGCTCTTGCAATATTATTGTTATTCTTATTTTGCTACTACAAACAGAACATTAGCAGCTGTGGTGGTAAGTGAGCACTAAAATTATTTAAAAGAAGTTCTTAAGTGGAGGCAAACTTGTCATGAAGACAGTATCCAGGAATCTTAAGAGTTTCACAGCCTGCTGATGTGTGCTGGACCTTAATGTCAAAAGCTCATTATCTGGGAAAATGTTCTTCCGAATATTGACAAGTCTTAGAAGAGAAAGGTATTTCCTTTATTGTATTTGCAGAGCCAGAACGTTAATGCGCTAACCAGTGGTAGTAGTAATCACTTTTTAAATTTTAGTTTATCACTTTTATTTAATTTCTCCTAATTTTGTCCCAGCTATAGTGCCCAGGACCGACCGTAGCACAACCATTCTAGTTGATGGCGTAACATGGGAGAGGGAAGGCACGGCAGGCCACTCCCAATGCCCAGAATAAGGATGCATTGCAGAGAAACAGACGATGTTCATGTATTGCTATTGCGTAACTATTTCTTTCATGGAGATGGCTTTTATCAGTGAGGCACACTTTGTGGATTCCCTTTCAAGTTATGATCTGTTTACTGGAAGAAGGTTGCAGCAGTGCGAGTGGGAGCTTTGCCTGGAAGAGCAGTGGCAAAGTGGTCTCTGCTGGAGACCAGGGGAGCCTTGCTAAGTGGGTCTGAGGAGGACTTGGGATGTGCCCGCCAGCCGTGAAGGCCATCTCTATTGCTGTGTACAGCTAACTTTTTCATTTGAAAGAATTTTTGAAAAGCTTCCTGATTGAGGTTCTGTCTGATGATCAGAAAGGAGGAAGTGATGGAATATTTCCTCTCGGGTTTTGAAGTTGTTAGACAGTTTGATCATTTGCTGAAGAGGATATACCTGAGGGCAATGAGAAGGAAACGAACATGAGTCTCCGAGAATGCGCCTCCAGGTGACGTTACTCGTTCCCATGGCTTAAACTACCATCTCTAAGCTGCTGCCTCACAAGTCCGTACCTCCAACCCAGATCGATTTGAATACCAGACAGGTAAAAGGAGAAGTGCAGGTCTTGTGTAATACAAAAGCTTCTTGTAACCAGTATTCTTCCACCTGGTCCCTCCTGCCTCTCGCAGACACTCAGGCCCGTCTCTAGAAGGCCTTTGTCAGCTCCCAGTTAACTCTCTGTCAAGTACCCCCTGCTGTCTGGCAACACTGCTTCACCGGAAGTGCTCTATCACCTCAGAAGCTTACCTGGTAGGGGAGTGGCCAGTGGCTGGAGAAATGCACTGTTCTCGGAGCGCATTATTGCAGCGTGGTTGGCAGGACACATGATAGTTATGAATGATGAAAAGAAGTAAAAAGAAAAGACTAAGAGATAGAAAAAGTACACAAAGGCAACTACTTTTGTACCAATTAACGGTGTAAACTTCATCGTCCACCACCAGGTCCCCACTTCCTGAAGCTGGATCCGGGTTGCACCTCCCCTCCATCTCCTTCTGAAAGCACACACTGGGCCCTTAGGGACCCACCCAGTATGACTGAGGTTGGAGAGCTTTGCTTCCAGCCAAGTCTCATGAGTGTATCTGGGCTGCTCTGGGTTTTCTCTCTTAGGAAGATAGGAGATCAGAGTGGAAGCTGTTTGGAAGCAGGTCTAGTCCTGGGATGGTGGGAATAGCTCCAGGAGCTAGATTGTGCTATTGTGTTAGAAATGATAAATGTGAAGGATGGCAATGCAGATATTTTGTTGGAATACTTGAAGTGAAACAATATGGTGCAAAATTACTTCCGTTTCATCTTGCAAATATTCCCTCCCTTTATGCATATCAAAGCCTAAATCTATACTTTTAAAAAATTGTTGCCTTCAGTACAACAAAACTGATGCACAAGAATAGTTTTGATATTCAAAACTATCCGTTATACTTTCTTAAGAGATTAGTGTTCTTTGATACTCTGACTAAAGTAAAGTCATTAGAACTAGTGAGAATGGTAACTTAATGCCTTTAGCCTTAGCAAGGTTCTTTCCAAAATAGAAATGAATATGTAGTTTTTAAGGATGAGGGCGTGGAGATTAATCTATATGTAATTGTGCCCTACATGCAAAAACACATCCTTGCAAAGGTAGCGAAGTCCCTGCAGTTAAGCTTCAGCATTCACTTGCAAGTGACAGGAATATGTTAATTGCTTTTCTTAGGTGAATGATTCTTAGTCTGGTGGGGATGATAAAGATTTCAATTCATTTCACTAATTTAGGTTTTTAAAAATATCAGTGTTCATAGATGGCGGTATGGAGCTAATAAGGGATTCCAGTGAGGTCTGGGTTACTGGGTAGATTTCATTCAAAGTGTGACTGCAATAGTCCTCAGCGGTAGAATTACATTTTCATCAAAGCAATCAGCCCGTGATTCTTTGGTTGACTCTGAGCGCCCTGAACCACTGGTGCTTATGTGGGCTGGATGGCAAGATTGGAGCGTATTATGCTATGAAATGATGAGGCTGATGCGGTGTCTTGTAAACACTGCTTAGCACAGCAGTTGGAATTGAGAAGTTAGTGTGATCGGTTATGTGGAGAGTTCTGAGGTTTATGACTTACATAAGAAATTAACCTTTTCATTGCTCTTCTGACTGCCAAAGAGGCCAGGTAAAGACTGATGGGATTTTCCCTGTACATTTCTACCTTTAATTCACCAAGTAAATTGAGGAAAATTTAAAAATTGCTTTTATGACTTTGTAGGTTTGACAGATGTCCACAAGTACATCATTATCAGTATTTTGTCAAATTGTCTTTTAAAGTTTACTTTGATTCAGAAACTATTTAGAGTTATGTATCATTCTGTGAAATCTTTCTTATGATAACGTGTTCATATTATCCTCAACTTCATTGGAAATCCAACATGTTACTTTCATTAAGTCATGAATGTTCTTTTGTAATATATTCTCATTCAGTACCTGAAGGTAGGGCCATCCATAGTTTTGACCGGTGGTAGCACAAGTGGTTGGCGTATCATCGTAGGACCCTGGATGACAAGAGAACATTCCTGTGAATTTGGTAACATTATTAGTGGATAGGGATTTTACAGAACTTAAAGTTACATATTGGTTTTTTAAAAAACTCATAAGCATATATATTTCAAATGTTTCATTTTAATGGGAAGTTGGAAGGAATTGTATCAGGCACATTTAGGTTGCCACCATGCTAACCTGAGAGTAATCAAGAAATGTTCAGGAGAAAGGTTGTTCCCAGAAGAAAGTGTGGCTTGGTCAGTGGTTCTGAGAAAGGAATAACATGGCTGGTTCAAAGTACATAAAGAGGGCCAAAGTGATCAAACTGGAGTGAGTGAGGGGGAAAGGAGCAACACAGATCTTGTCAAAGAGTAAGCCAGAGACTAGACCATGTCAGTAATGAGATTTAACTGTCCTTAAACATAGGGTATCACTAACGAGTGAGAATCATCCACTGCTAAACTAAGAGTTAACATATATAAACGTGGTTTACCTGCATCTTTTCAGACTCAAAATAATGTTGAAGGCAAGATACAGCTGTAATCTAGTTTACCTTGCTTTGCATTTACACAGTACTATTTGGACTTGTAGAACTTCAAAAATGTCAAATTTGCATTTGCGCATTTTTTATCTCCATTAATTTATATTGTCATTTGAGAGGCTTTTATTAAACTTGCTCTTATGGATCATCAATTTGCTTCTACTTCTAACAATAATTTCTGAATTATTGTCGAGGATTTCCACGAAGTCACCGGGGATCCTTACGTGAAAACCTGAAAGTATTAAGAAAACTTATGTTAAAAGCAATCTCTGTAATCAAATCTTTTTGTATGTAAATAAAAAAATACACTTGAATTACTCTGTAAAATTACTTTGTAAATTTTTACACCTTCGCGTATTAAAAAAATTGCTTTTAGAAAACACTCTAACATGTTAATAATTAGTAGGAAGAGGATAGCTTAAGAAAAAACATATAAGATTGTAAATTTCTGGAACAGCATAAACCAGAGTACATAGTAGTGAAAATGAAGCAGTTACATAGAGTATTCAGGAATAGCACTCAGAAGTGCTGAGCACTTTGCGTGCATGTTAAAAATGGCATTTCCCTGCTTAAAACCCTTCATTTCAGGGTACCCAGCTCCTTAGCCCCTGTTGGCCTCTCCAGCTATATCTGGCCACTTCTCACCCTCACATTCTAGCCTCCAGCCAACTCAACTACTTGCAATACCTTCAAGGTGCCTGGCTGTCTCTTGACCTTCGAACTTCACATTTGCTCTTCCTCTGCTGGTACACTATCCGTATCCTCCACCTTTGCTTATCTACCTTCTGCTCATCTCATAGAACTTAGTTTGAGTGTTAGATCCCTTGAAAATCTTCCCTGACATTCCCACTCTGGTCTAGATTCCACCCTCTTCCATACGTTCCCACAGCATTGGGCATTTCTGCATTATAGCACTTAATACACTGTACAGGACTGCAGACGTGATCATTCCTATCAGAGTGGCTGCTGTTCAGCATTGATCACTAGCACTTGTATAGCATCCAGCTATATATTCCCTTTTGAGTGCATGACCTTATTTAAACCTTGCAGCAGTCCCATTACATAGGTCCTATCTTTAGGGGCGTTTGGAAGCTCAGAAGGATTAAGGGTGTTGCCCAAGGTCATACATCTCGTAGGTGTCAAGGCCAAGTTTAAACTTGGGTCTGATTCTAGAAGTCCCTGCTGTTTGCATGATGCCTACAGCCCTCTCAGACCATGTCGTCATGGCCTCTAGAACTGGCATCTATAAGACCTGGGGTTGCGGGTGGGTTGATAGGTTGCTGGGAAGGAGAGGCATTGGGGGCAATGTCCGGGTTTCTGAGAAGGTTAGGTTGGCAGGAGAGATGGAGATTTCATGTAAAATCCAGTTTGTGGGGAAGGATGAGTCTGCACTTAGGCATGCTGATTTTGAGATGCCTGTTGGTTATGTAAGTGGAAATGTGTTACTAGTAGGCTGTGGGCTAATAAGGCTCAGAAAGAGGTCAGTTTGGGAACCTTTGGTCTTCATGGCTGTTCACTTACGGTACAGATGAGTTGACGGCTAATGTTGTAGTCCATTCCAGCCTCTCCACGTTAGATGCCTACCCTCAGGTACCACATAAGTGAGGAGTAATATGAAGCAACCAAATGGTACTCTTGCATACTCCAGTGCAGGTCAAAGTACCATAGTCTTTGCCTTGTAGCATTTTATGTGTATATAATATATGCACACATGTTTATGGTTCAGAATCTGCCATTATAACTGAAACAGGTTGTGCTTTTTTTTTTTTTTTTTTGCGGTACACGGGCCTCTCACTGTTGTGGCCTCTCCCGTTGCGGAGCACAGGCTCTGGACGCGCAGGCTCAGCGGCCATGGCTCACGGGCCTAGCCGCTCCGTGGCATGTGGGATCTTCCCGGACCGGGGCACGAACCCGTGTCCCCTGCATCGGCAGGCGGACTCTCAACCACTGCGCCACCAGGGAGGCCCGGTTGTGCTTTTATAGTCACATTTTCTTTTAAATTTTAAGAAAAATCCGATGAGTTCATGACATCACCTGGGCATTTCTACCTTTGATTCCTCCTTAGGAAAGGGCAGGGAAAGGGGTATATGGGTATGATCACAAAAGTAATGCATGTACATACAAAATTTGGAAAATAAATTAGTAAAAAAGTCTTGTAATTATATCATTGGTAACATTTTGGTATGTTCTTTTAGTTATTAATATTTCTTTAAAGGGATTATACTTGAGTTTCACAATATTATATCCTACTTTCCTCAAGTTTTCCTTGATATGTTTTCTTTTAAAAAAACTTGAGGAGCTTCCCTGGTGGCGCAATGGTTGGGAGTCCGCCTGACGATGCAGGGGACACGGGTTTGTGCCCCGGTCCGGGAGGATCCCACGTGCCGCGGTGCAGCTGGGCCCGTGGGCCATGGCCGCTGAGCCTGCGCGTCCGGAGCCTGTGCTCCGCAACGGGAGAGGCCACAACAGTGAGAGGCCCACGTACTGCAAAAACAAAACAAAATAAAACTTGAGTTTTAATAACTCTAATAGTCCATTTATATGCATGCCCAAATAGCTATTGAATAAATATTTTGTTCATATAAATAATGCACCTATATAACTTTGTGTTTTCTTATATATTAATATTTAGGGTAGATGGGCGGAGGGAGAGGAATGAGAGAGAGAGAGAGAGAGAAAAAAATGTGAGTGAATGAAGAAACTGAGCACCGTATCATGCAGAGTTGGTATCTGGTGTTAAAAGAAGAAAAAACGAGGGTACCTTGAGGTCTTGGGGTGATCTTTGTAAAATAAGACAAAGACTGAAAAGGCCGATTTAAAAAAAATGAAAAAAAAACAAATACACTGGCTAAAATAAATTGGGACCATCTGTTGTTCTACCTTTGGCCTGCTTACATAGTCTTCTGCCGCTGCTTATTTAAGAATGCCTTTAAAATGGTGAAGGAGGGCTGCCGGGTGTCAGATGGCACCAGGGCAGGAGTGCAGAGAGACAGCATGGCTGCCGTACAAGTCCATGCTGGTTACCCTTTGGGGCCAGCGTTACTGTGGCCACTGTGGTCTTGACGTTCTGATCCACAGAGGTGTGGGAGGTGGGGGTAGGGTGAGTTATCCTGCCTTTTTTTTTTTTTTTAAATCACCAGGCAAAACAAATTTTAGAATGATGTTTTTAAAAAGGACATTTCATCTGAACATCTAATAATGTATTACTCCTTTCTTATATGTATGTTGATACTTACCTTTCTCTGCGTGATCTCATATTAACCTGTCGTTGCAAAGTCTTTCATGAACCAGTCTAATTGTAGGAAGCTCAGTCCCTGGGGCCCAGTGGAGTCCTTTTTAATCATAGGAGCTGCTGAGTTTTATTTTCTGGCCAGTATGACCATTATGAATTGCTAGTGTTCCTGTTTTAATGGTGACTTCCTATAAATAACAGCAGAATGATTACTTGGAAATCCCTAAATTGAACTACATTGCAAGTACTAGTCTACAGTTAAAGGCTTTATTTAATTTTTGTTTAAAGTGGATGTGACCAAAATGTTAATCTAGAGCAACATTTAACCTACTGGCTTGGGAAACTCTGCTATGTAATCAATTTAGCTCTTGGAATTGGAGTAACTATTTTGGCAGAATGGAGGAGAGTCCACTTGTAGCTTCAGGGTGTTTCTTTGTTGTTGTTGCTTTCTTTTTTTTTTTTTTTTTAAGGAGTTCATGAATTGGATGGCCCACCCTGGATCACATATTGGCTGGAGGCTTTGCTTGTTGGGATGGCCTTAGGTCTTTGTTGCTTTCAGAAAGTTAAGGGAAGCCCACAAGCTGTGTGTGTGTGAAGCCTCCTGTCCCCATTCTCTGGCAGCCTAAAAGCCAAGCTGGGAATCCAGGCAGGGGGCAGGGAGATGTCAGAGTCCGGTTTCTTACCCAGAAATGTCATTGCTTGCAGACATATTTTCTGAATCCTGAGGTATAACATTCATTCAGCAGTGAGTATTTATGAAAAGAGTTGATTGTGGGAACTTGGATGATGAAAGCATTCATACTGCGTTGATTTTCAATAGCCCAGTATCTGGCCCATCAAAGTATTGTAGTGGAAACTTGACGGATTGAATGATTGGAAATAGCTGTTAGAGTGCTCATTTGGCCTTAGTTTCATTAGCCTTCAAAAGTGTCTTTAGTCAAAATTAAATGATCCCAGCTTAGCACAGATGCTTCTCTGCTGGTTTCCCCCTTTCCTAGGAAGAAGCTGATCTGCTAAGAATTCTTAGCAAAGTGGAGGAAGGAACTGACCAGTTTCTAATGCCCGGAATCTGATTTATGCTCCACTCTACTGCTACACATTGTGACAAACATGGAGGCTACCATAGGAAGTGGGTGTTGTCTAATTGCATGACTGAACTAAGTCCCCGTGCGTGCGATGCTCTTTGGTGACCTTCTGGAAGTCCCTCACCCTGCTTCATATGGCCAGTGGATATACAATGTTCAGCAATTCATGTGTGCTGGAGACGCTGGCCTTTCTCTGCAGAGTCAAAACCTTCTCTTCCTCTGTATGTCAGTGGTACAGGTAAACCCTGAGGGCAGCCCATAATTAGGAGTGGAATTTAGGAGCATAACATGATAGGCAGAACTGGGAGATGAAGACAGGAAACAGGGAACAGAGCATATTTCATGGAGGAAGGATTTATTAACCTGTCCACCCTTCATATGACTCAGTGTTTCTTTCATCATCCAGTTGATTATCATGGTTGAAGAGATTCCTGATCTTGATTACTGTGGCCATTTGCATCACGTTATTTGTACTTCTCTACTTAATCCAATTTCATCGTGAAAATGCCCTTGTTTGGTCCAGCTGGCACCACCTCGTGCCTACTCTCATCCCTCCTTTCTAAAAATCCTGTTGCGTTTAGTTGCTACAAGCACAGGTTAAGTGCTTTAAAACTGTGGCTTCATCCTGTTTCTCATGCTTAACTTTCCTCCCCTACGAGCTTGTAAGTACCTTCAGTGGCTGGGAATGGCTGGTACTTCATGTACTCTTCTGCCGTCCCTCTGTAATACCTGATACAAGATGAGAAAATCAAAGACGATCCAATTGACAGAGACCCTGCGTGTTGAAGGCGTGACTCAGAGCACAGAATCCCCCACTCTCAGCTTTATGTAAACTTCCTAAGATCTCCTGGCTCATCTACAGTGCTTTCCCTGCAGGCAGCTTTTAAGAAAACCCCTGAGCAAGTTGGAAACCTCTGATCCCCTTATGCTGTAGCTGTAGCTGATAATGGAACTTTGCCAGAATGGGAAAATGACACACATTCCAGCATTCCTACTGTTTGCTAGGAACTAGACATTGATTCAGTAATTGGTAATTAATCAATTTCCTGATTTGGAAGAAATGCTGCATTTCTCTACTCCAAACATTTGTCCAGTGTCACTCTCAGCCCCTCAGGCACTGTTCTGGTAAATACAGTAGATTAAGAGGTTCTTTCATTTTCCTTTCTATTATCATAGGACTGGTAGTTCTCTCTCCTTAGTCCATTAATGTTTTCACATCGGTGAAACAGTAACTTCTGTAAACCATCCCTTGCTCCATTTCTACAGTCCCTGTTGCTGGCGGCCCCAGGATTCACCAGCCACCTTGTTGACATTATTACACTTTAATGATTTCTGTGCTGCCTACCCACTTGATAGTCTGTGGTTTTATTAGCTTGAGATTGAAAATTCAAATGAATAAAGGACCACAGAGTAAAAGGAACCTAGTCAGATATGATAGGAGACTAATGTCCCTTAATTCATTCATTGGAGTGTTTCTTTGCAATCCATGCATTATCGTATTCATTTTTAAAGAATAATTACTGTATGTTGTTGAAAGAATAGGCTCATAAATTCCAAGAAGCTAATTATATTTTGTTACTAGTGTTGCTAGAATTCTAATAAGCTTATTCCTCTTTCTTAGGTTGGAAAAGGAAACATATCCTAACATAGACAAGTGTACCCTGGTAATTAGAAATCACTGAGAAAGAAATAATGATATTTTGTTATCATTATTTGTTATAATGGTATTTTGTTATGATATATTTGTTATAACAAATAATGGTATTTGTTATAAGTGTTAGAAGTTTTCTAACACTTGGTTATTTAAAATGAGCATGGTAGAGCCTGACTTTAAAATGACATAGGAAATGAAATTGCTTCTTTATTTTTTATGTAGGTATGCCAGAAAAAAAAAGCGGAAGACTTAAGGAGAGCATATAAACCTGACTGTATTTGTAGGCTCTTCTGAGATTTAAAAAAAGAAGAAGAAAAAAGAAAATACACTGTATTTGTAGAGATGATGGGTGAAATTTAAAAATCACCAGTAGGAAAAATAAGGTCATGCCGCTAGGCTTACAGTGTTAAATAGAGGTGATATTATTGGTTCATGCTGGGGTGCTTACTGTGTGCCTGTCATGAGGAGAACTTGAGATAGAGAGCTTCAGTAACTTACCCAGGGCCACAGAGTTAAGTGGCAGAGCCTCAGATACCTAAATCATTACCTAGTTTTCTTCGGTGAAACTGAAAAAAAAAAAAAAATTCAAGAAGATCAAATATATACAAGCTAAAGCCGGTCACACTCCAATTTTTAATGCAGAGAATTGAGTTTAAAGTTGACTAGTCATCTCTGATTATGCAAATATTCTTACTCATTTGGGTTTCTGTTAAGGTAACCATCTCTCGGTTGACCCAGGAATTTCAGTGCAAAAACCTTAATAGTCCTGAGCAAACTGGGATGGTTGGTCACCTTGTTTCTGGTGCCGATACCAAGTTTTGTTTTTAATTTTGCAGTAGGAAATTTTTTACTAAAGCAAGGCTGACTGATCATTAGAAACCTTTTTCTCTTTATAAGCTAAGTCTCTTGCCTGTGTTATCTGTCTTCCACTTAAGATTTGAGTCTGGACACCATCACTGTGTACACAGTGCTTAACACTTACTTAATAATTTGTGAACCTAATGTTCTGGGTCGTTGTAGAAGAGGTGACAACTGTGCCATTGTTAGTGATGGGGAAACTGAGTCAAGGAAAAGCGCAGCATGTCTAATGGCCATGGGCATCCACAGCACCTGAATCAGCAGCATTTAGGCCTTGAGTCTGTGCTTGGAAATGTAAACAAAGCCCTCTCTGATAAAACTAGTTCCATTATCTTAAAGTAAACATCCTTGATCATTTAAGTAGTCCTGCCGCAATCCAGGACTCGGTTAAATTGCTTAGCTAAGCAAGACTAATTGATGGAGCATTTAATGAAGCAAATATTTTTATCCTTAGCAAACTGTTAATTTTCCTCAAGGAGAGATTAAATTAAGCCCATATATGCCAACTTTTTATTTGTATATTTGTTTTGCAGGGAAAGCTAAGAGGTAAAGTGAAATAGTTACCTTTCTGTCAATCGTTTTTCTTAACATCTATTTCGGTAGTATTTGGGCCTTTTAATTTAAAGAGCAGAGAAGTACATGGCTACTTGGAAGGTAACGGGCGGAAGTTAGGGCTGTAGCTCAAGTCACATGGAATTTGGTATTGGAATTTCCATTTCTCAACTTTCTAAGCAGGGGCCTTGTTACCATATTCTCTGCCTCCTCGAGTAAGTTGAAAAGTTAAAATGGGCCTCGATTCAGAAACCATGAATCATCTCTGTATCCCATTAGGTGGGGTGGGGTAAAGAGAGTTGGGGAGAGATTGGGGTGGGTGCAAAAAGGATGACCTGTTGCTATCTTTGGAGCCTGGAACTTCTTTTCCTTATGAGGTCAGCTGTTGGGAACTAGACCGAGTGCTTTATTTTCTTTATCCTTCATTTTGCCTATCCTTTTTCATCATAATTGGAACGAATTTGATGTGTCCCCAAGGTAAATTTTGGAATTCTGTCAGTGAAAGGCCGGGTCCAGCTCCTCAAATCAACACCCATGCGTCAATCGGCCTTCTCCCCCGACTCTGTTGCAATGAGCTTAAGTGAGTGCCTCCCATGTTGGGATGTCCAGACACCCATGACCCAAAGGTGAACAGCGCTGTTATCCATTACTGACTCTCAGACTGATTACATGTGTTACTACTTATGCTTATATAAGAAGGATAAGTTGAAATTGCTAAAGAAGGAATCTATTTTTATTTTGTCTTGAATAAGTCATAAGCAAAATTTTTTTAGCGCAAAAGTGATGAAAGCAATCTAGATCTAGCTCCTTCAGGTACCCTTATTTAGCATCCTAAGATTTGTCATGAATGGAAGCACATTTTTCTAAACAGCCCTTCTCTTCCATCTCTCCCCACCAAAACATTTTCTTATGCTCTCTTCCTTCTATAGTGAAGCTGCTTATACGTTTCAGAATTTCAAAATGCAGTTGTACTGCAGACAAAATACGTGGGCATGTTTTGGTACTGAGCTCTGTGTACTCTGTTGGCTTATCTCTGAACTAGGTCTTGCAGTGGTGAAAGAAAAATAAAAGCAATCTGTCAGTGGGGTGTTATCGCTACCCTTCTAGTAATCATCTTTATTGCCATTCATTTCTTCTGATTGCTGCTCTGACATTTCCATGAAAATTACCGAGGGCAGCTGAACTAGATAAATCAGGCCCTTTCTGACCAAATAAATGACCATTGACATTTTGGCAGTGCTCACCTCATTAACAGTACTAGCCAGGAGTCCTGCTTTTAGGAAAGCTCCATCGCGGGCATGTGACTGTAGGTTGGGGCAGATGAAGACCTTTCAGCTCCTAATTAGCAAGAGTAATAAATGGCAAACACTTTGTGGGAGTCCCTGAATAACATTAATCAGATGTAGAGCACTACTGCAGGTTAACAGTTTGTTTCACTGTCAATGTGGAAAAAACACATTATGCTAAAGTTATGAAGGAAGTGCCTTTTTGATGTGTTATCATGGCCGTAGTGAAATTCGAGAGACGGGAGTTGAGCCACATAAGCATTCTTTATCCTTCAGGGTTTCTTTGAGAAAGCTTATGGCAAAGAGTTCATTGGCCTCTGGTTCCCCGAGGTAGAGCCTGCTGGAGTCAAGGGGCCCAGTCCCCACCTGGAGAGAGAGTGTAGTGCTCTGATGCTGGGGAAGGAACTTGCCTTCTGGAGTTGCAAGGCTTTTTGTAAGCAGAGAACCCGTATTCCCTGTTTCCCTCCAGCCTGCGAAGCTGGTCTGACTTCTGTTCTTCATCCCTGTCTTCTCTGTCCCGTGCTCACCCACCCTAGTCCTGTTAACTTCCATTGTTCCTTTCACTGTTTCTAATTTTTGCTGCCATTCTCCGTTTGTCTCTCCGGTACTCTTTGCATCTTCCTTGCCTTCTCATCTTTGAGAAGAAAGTCTGACCCTTACAGATAACGCCAGTCAGTGTTAATACTCCTGTCCAATCAAGATAACATTGGGTATAACTGTTGGCCTCTCCAAGCTGATCTGTCTTAGCTGATGTTTCTTTTTTTTTTTGTATATACTGCAATTTTATTTCAATCACACAAAGTTAGCGTGTAGGAAATGTAAATGAAAGTACAGTAAAAATAGCAGAGAACCAAAAAGTCTAAAAAGGAAGTACACCTAAAACATGAGAATTCAACATTCATTAGTGTTTCATCTTCAGTTTTGATTGACACTTGATGCTTGCAAATTTTGAAACAAACTTTGAGATCATGATGACTATTCTGTAGAGATTCCAGCACCAGCGCTAAGATCTGTACATTCAGTTTGTTTGCATAGTGTATAGGACAGATTTGTCACAGGTCAGATCACAGTGTTGAAGGAAAGAAGTACCTTCCTGTAATTAGAAAGAATCCCCTAAACCGCACTCAGCTTAAGACATCCAGTGTACAAGAGCGCGAAAACCGTCATAATAATGTGGCTCTAAGGAACATAGTTTTGATAAGGACAGTAACCTAAGCTTCTGTTTCCCATTTTAATTACTGAAATCTCTAACAATGACAAAACGGTCACATAGGACAGTAAATGTATACAGTAATTCAGTCAAACTTCTTGGAAAGAAAACATTTTAGCTGAAGTTTCCTTCCCCTTAAACTGTTTGGAACCATTCCAGAAGCCAGTTATAATAGTTTGCAGATAACCAAAGATGAATGGGTGATTTAAGAAAAATCCATTTCCCAAACTAAGAAGTTTTTCTTTTGCCGTCAACTTCCAGAGTGTTACATTAGACAGTAAATGGGTGAACTGCTGTTTCTAGGAGCTCAGGATCATCTTTAATGGTAGCTAAATCGAGTGACACTTTGTGTATAACAGTATTCTAGAGCTACTGGATGGAAGGAGGGCACAGAAAAAGTAACACCATCTACCTGCCTGAGCTGTCTTTTGACCCTCACTGGGAGACAGAATGCAAAATTGGCTTCTCTTGTTATCTAAGTATCAGGTGAATCATACAGACTTATAAGTGATAGGTGTTGAGAGAAACAACATTATGGTCTGGAATGGTCAAGGGAAATTGGTGAAGATGGTACATCCTGAAGGACTTCCCATAAGCAGGAAGAAGGAATTCCTGGTGGTGCTGTATGGGTTTGGGAGAGCTGAGCAGACTAGCATGACGAGGTGGGACCTCCAGATGAAGGGGGAGAGGGTAGGGTTCAGCTTGCCTCCTGAGGACCTCTGTGTATTCCATGCTGAATACACAGCATGGAATGTATTCCATTCCATTCCATAGTTGGGGACTAATATCATTGGCTACTCTAGGAAAAATCATTACAGCGTTTTAGCAGGAAAGTGGTGCAGGAAAATGGTGCTTTGCGGAAGAGGAATTTTGAACCTCCCTGCGTAGGAGTGATTGGATAGGGAGATGTGGTGCTCAGGAAAAAGAGTTAAGGAGTTGTCTCAGTAACCCAGGTTGGTAAAGACTAGGTTTGTATTAAGGTGAAAAAAGTGTTGGTTGCAAGAGTGACAGGATTGTGTGAGTAAGAGATTGTGAAAGAATGGAGCAGAGTGGAAGATGTAGCTGAGTTGTTTTCTGTTTTTTTTTAAATCATCCATTCCACTTTATTTCATTCTACTTTAAAATCAGTTCTGTTGGACTTCCCTGCTGGCGCAGTGGTTAAGAATCCGCCTGCCAGCGCAGGGGACACAGGTTTGATCCCTGGTCCCAGAAGATCCCATGTGCCATGGAGCAACTAAGCCCGTGCGCCACAACTACCGAGCCTGCGTGCTAGAGCCTGTGAGCCACAACTACTGAGCCCATGTGCCACAACTACTGAAGCCCACGCACCTAGAGCCCGCGCTCTGCAACAAGAGAAGCCACTGTAATGAGAAGCCCGGGCACCGCAACGAAGAGTAGCCCCCGCTCACCACAACTAGAGAAAGCCCGCGCGCAGCAACGAAGACCCAACACAGCCAAAAATAAATTAATTTTAAAAAATGATTCTGTTATTAAAAAAAATCAATTCTGTTTCAGCAGACATATCTTGTTTATTAGATGTTACATATAAATATAGAAGATATTTTAATAGCTCTGTTGAGATATTCATACATGATAAAATTTATCTAAATTGTGCAATTCCATGGTTTTTGTATATTCACAAGAATGTGTAACCATCACCACAATCTAATTTTAGGGTATTTTCATCATCCTGGAAAGAAACCCCATCAGCAGTCACTCCCTGCCTCCCATCCCCCAGGCGACCGCAAATTCTGTCACTAAGGATTTGCCTCTTCTAGAAGTCAGATATTCTGTGGCCTTTTTAAAAAATAAATAAGTTTATTTACTTATTTATTTTTGGCTGCACAGGGTCTTTGTTGCTGCTCACGGGCTTTCTCTAGTTGCGGTGAGCGGGGGCTACTCTTCGTGGCGGTGTGCAGGCTTCTCATTGCTGTGGCTTCTTTTGTTGCAGAGCATGAGCTCTAGGCACGCGGGCTTCAGTAGTTGTGGCTTGTGGTTCTAGAGCGCAGGCTCAGTAGTTGTGGCGCACGGGCTTAGTTGCTCCGCGGCATATGGGATCTTCCTGGCCCAGGGCTCGAACCCGTGTCCCCTGCATTGGCAGGCGGATTCTTAACCACTGCGCCACCAGGGAAGCCCCTATGTGGCCTTTTGTGATTAGCTTCTTTCACTTAAGGTAATGTTTTCCAGGGTCATCCATTTTGTAGCCTGTCTCAGTGTGTAGCTGGGTTGGGACTTGACCGTCGAGCAGGTGGGAAATGGTGCCTCCGACAGAAAGAAGCCCAGAGGTGGGGTGGCCGTGCCCCACCTGCCAAATGGGAATGACAGCAGCCATCCTCTTTACTTCCCAAAGTTATTCTGAAGATCAGATCACGTGTATGAACGTCTGTTGATCTATTTATTTCATGCAAACTTAGAAATCTTCTTGGCATATTTTGCTGAAGACAAGTTTTAGGGGTAAGGGGATGAAATTGAGACGTCAGTACATTTGGGTTGATGGTAGCACATGTGTGAATTGCCGGGCTGAAGAGCCTCTTGGGAACTCATGCTGGTGGAGTCCCTGAGGACTGATGAGATTGTCCAGGGCAGAGAGGTTAAAGAGGGAAGAGCAGAGGACTGAGATGTGAAGGAGGCCTGTTGGCGGACAGTAGGAAGAAAAGAGCTGCAGAGAAGGAG
Source organism: Stenella coeruleoalba (assembly GCF_951394435.1). Classification (NCBI taxonomy): domain Eukaryota; kingdom Metazoa; phylum Chordata; class Mammalia; order Artiodactyla; family Delphinidae; genus Stenella; species Stenella coeruleoalba. The sequence continues at coordinate 91,025,462 of NC_137148.1, forward strand.
CGCAAAACCGGTCCTGCTGGAATGGTGTAATAATGCAGTCATTGCTAAGTTTTCTTAATTAGCTAACTGTTGGCCAAGTCCAGTCTGTGCAGGATTCTCTGGCCCAGTTTATTCTTGGCCCAAGCCCCTTTGCTAACTGGTCAGAGATTTAGGCCCTTATTTAAAAAACAAAGTGAAGCAAAACAATGAAGTGCCCCGGGCTTGAAATGTGACCTGCTTCCCAGGCCAAGATTCCACTACCTAGTGTGGGGGCGGGAGCTGCATGCCTGATCTCTTTGAGCCTTAGGTTGTTTTTGTTTCTACCTGATAGTTAGCTCCTTTGCTGGGAGGTTGAAGACCACCACCAAGGCAACAACCTGTGCAGAAGGCTTTGTAAGTGCTAAAATGTCCTTGGAAGTAAGGGAGTGGTGCTCTTCCATCCATTGCCTGCCCCTCTCCCAAGTAAATACAAAGCAAGCCTGATGGAAGATACTGGGAATTTCCCAAGGGCTGCCTCTGTAAGGAGCTCTGCAGTGTTGGATAATGCATCTGTAAGTAGTGTAATTGATTGGAGGTGGTGGGCACCTGAACCAGGACCCAAAAGTTAGATATTTTTCAGTTTTCCAGGAGAAGGAATGAAGTGGAGACATAAGAAAGAAGCTCAGGGCTTCCCTTGTGGCGCAGTGGTTGAGAATCCGCCTGCCAATGCAAGGGACATGGGTTCGAGCCCTGGTTCGGGAGGATCCCACATGCCGTGGAGCAACCGAGCCCGTGTGCCACAACTACTGAGCCTGCGCTCTAGAACCCGCGAAGCCACAGCTACTGAAGCCTGTGCACCTAGGACCCATGCTCCGCAACAGGAGAAGCCACCGCAGTGAGAAGCCTGCGCACCACAACGAAGAGTAGCCCCGGCTCACTGCAGCTAGAGAAAGCCCGCATGCAGCAACAAAGACCCAACACAGCCAAAAATAAATAAATTAAATAAATAAATTTTTTAAAAAAAAGGAAGCTCAGTTTTTCCTGGACTTTGACAGTGGACCAAGGGTTTTAATAAAAGTTGAAATCAAATCCCTGAGATGCCCCATAGTGTGAGAGTCTTATTAGCCTTGTCCTTGGAAGGAGACTTACTCTCTCTCCTTCTAAATTTACATAGCTTGTTCTCCCCGCCTATATGATGGCAGCCCAAGTGGATGCTTAAAATATTACCTAGGTCTCCCTGTCCTCATTTGCTAGGCACCACTCCATACTCCATTTATGCTGCTATGTTAGGCCCTATAAACTTGGCCCGTCTCTCCTGCGCACTTGGAAATGGAATATGTTCTACTCCTAGTCTGTCTCTGAATCATGGGAGCTGTTAACTCTGGAGGCCTATGAACTGGGAAGGGGCTGGTCTGCAATGAGGGAAGGAACCAGGAGATGTGCAGAGAAGGACACAGTCCAGAGATGAGCTCAAGTTCCTGCATGGCGCCCTGAGGCTCCAAGAGAGCCCTGTGTACTTAGAAGGGATGAAAAGTGAGTTGGTTGACTTTTTCACTTAAACTGTCTCAAGTTGTTTTGGGAACTTGCAACCCAAGGAGCCCTAACCCTGCTTTAGTAGTTGAAAGCAGCCTGAAATCTTTACAGCTGCTCTGAGGACCTACTGTAAGGTAAAGCAGGGGATGGACGTAGGGGACTGAGTTACTGAAAACGTAGCCCCATAGAGGGGGCTGCTCTGCCCTTCCCTGAGCCGTCGTTGAAGTTGGGGCACATCTGGTGACATCATAGCCTTGCTCTGAACTAGAAGGAGAAACATCTGTCAAAGGTACCAGTTGGGATAAAACGACCACTGTGTTGCTTTTCAGGACAATTGTCTGTCTCTGGGATTCATTTTGGAATTCATTCATTTCCAGTCTCAAAATGCTCAGATGCATGTAGGACTTGGGCCTGGAGCACGGGTAGGCACACATTTTTCTAAGGGCCAAATAGTAAATATTTTAACTTTGATGGGTCATGTGGTCTCTGTCACAACTACTCTGTCATTGTAGGGTAAACACAACCATAGATAACATATAAACAAGTGGGCATAGCTGTGTTCCGGTATAACTTTATGTACCAACACTGAAATTTGAAATTTATATCTTTCTTTTTTGCGGTACGCGGGCCTCTCACTGTTGTGGCCTCTCCCGTTGCGGAGCACAGGCTCTGGACGCGCAGGCTCAGCGGCCATGGCTTACAGGCCCAGCCGCTCCACGGCACTTGGGATCTTCTCGGACTGGGGCACGAACCCGTGTCCCCTGCATCGGCAGGCGGACTCTCAACCACTGCGCCACCAGGGAAGCCCTATATCATTTTTGCGTGTCATGAGATAATCTTTTGATTTTTTTTCAACTATTTAAAAATGTAAAAACACTCCTTAGCTTACAGGCCACACAAAAACACCCAGTGAGGTGGATTTGGCCCATGGGTTGTAGTTTGCAGACCCTTAAAGCGTGACATGGAAGCAGAGGGACGCGTGTGCTTTTATAATAGCTCAGGTGGATGAGAACAGTTTCCATAGAGTGTGAGTCCTGAATATTTTAACCCTTCCATTAACACCACCAGACCCCTGTGGGATAGATGGCTAGTATAGTAACTAACCCTTGACATAGAGGAAAGATTTTAAGTTCAGTGAGCTGGTTTTAGAACTGGGAGCTAATAATTTCCAGAGCTTTTAGGTGCTTGACTCATGACGGAGGCCCTCGGCGCATTGCCAAGTGGAAACAGTGCTGTTTCCACATATAAGCACGTATAGAGACATCAAGGCTTCTGAAATATTGTGTAATGCTTTATGTGAAGCCCAGATTAGAATTAAAGAGTTTAATTTTTCTGTAGTTTAGCCACTGAAATCCACATCTTCCCTTGCTCTTGAAAGATCTAAATATTGTGCTGTTTTTTAAAAAAAACTTTTATTGAGGTGTTATTGACAGTGAATTGCACGTATTTAAGGTACACAGCTTGAGGGAATTTTCTGGCAGTCCAGTGGTTAGGACTCAGCTCTTTCACTGCCGTGGCCCAGGTTCAATCCGTGGTCCGGGAACTAAGATCCCCGTAAGCCACCAGGTGCGGCCAAATAAATAAATAAAATAAGGTACACAGTTTGAGAAGTGTATGTGTGTGTGTGTGTGTGTGTGTATATCTCCACGAAACCATTTCCACAGTCAAGACACTGAACGTATCTATCACCCCCAAAAGTTTTCCTCTTGCCTCTCCCCTTCTCCATTCCTTCTCTTTCCTAGACAATTGCTGATCTGCTTTCTGTCACTCTACACTAATTTGCATTTTATTGAATTTTATGTAAATGGAATCTTACAATATGTACTATATTTTTGCTCTGGCTTCTTTCATGCAGCATAATTTTTAGATCCATCCATGTCTCATGTGTCAATAATTCATTCCTTCTTGTTGCTGAGTACATTGCATTGTATAAATATATCACAATTTGTTCATTCATCTGTTGAAGGACATCTGAACTGTTTCCATTTTAAGGACCTTACGCATAAATTTGCTGTTAATGTTTCCGTATGGGTCTTTTTATGGACATATGTGGTATCATTTCTCTTGGGTAAAGACCTAGGAGTGGAATAGCTGGTCACATGGAAAGTATGTATTTAACTTTTTAAGAAACTTCCAAAATTGTTCTCCAAAGACGTTGTACCACTTTCCATTCCCACCAGCAGCGTAGGAGGATTCTAGTCCCTCCACATGCTCGCCAACTAAGTGTGCTGGTTTAAGGAAGCATTTTTAGTGGACATTTATGTTGTAAACTGTCTTAAATACAGAAAATCACATCCTCTAGAATCCCTTAATTTTTGTTTCCAAAGAGCACTAAAATCTGCATCTTTTTCCATTTACAGAACATCCCTGTAAAAGGAGGTATTAGAGGACCGAATCAGATGTGTGGCTTAGGCATCGTCATGTGGTTTGGCTTTCAGTCTGACCAGGGTTGTTATTTTCTTTTTCTTTTTCTCTCCTTCAAACATAAGTCCACTAGCTTCCCTTTCTTTCCTTTTCTACTTCCTTCAGTTGTTTTGCTTTTGCCACATTGAGGTATGAGGTGTGCGTCTTGATCTGTGTGGAATTGATGTGTGAGAATCAGGCTGTTTCCTGTCGCACCATGAATGTCTCAGGAAAATTAAGATGCTCCTGGAGATCACCCCTGGGGTGATAGCTGTATTACAGTTTTCACGTTTCAGAGTGGCTCCCCTGCAGTAAAATTACTGTCGTCTTTTTGCCCTGTCCTCGAGTTATGTTAGTCTGAGAAATGAAATATGGCTGGAAATGTGTGCATCTCAGTAGGAGTTTTAAGCAATTTGAAAGAGCCATGTCTTAACAGTGCCAATTTCGAAGCTTGCTAGGCGGAGGTTTGTTACAATGAACCCATAGCTCTTCAGCTGTCCAACTGAATCAGGGCCACTATTGATTAATCAATAGTAACCCAGCTATGATTCCTGGGTATGGCAGCCAGTATCTGATTCAGAGTTAATGTATTGAGAAGATGTCTCCTCTGGTATATTGCATTTCCTGGTCTTTTTGCCTTCATCTTCCATTCCCATTAAGGGTTCTCCCTATCACAGTCTCTCACATTTAGCTGCAGTCCTCCCTAACTAGTCAAGTTAAAGCTGTCTACTCTAACTCCAGCAGGTGCTGCTAAACTGTTGGTTGGTTTAAAAGAGACACAATGTAACAACCCTGGTCAGACTGGAAGCCAAACCACCTGACTTTGTGTAAGCCGCGCATCTGATTCGGTCCTTTAATTCCTCATTTTACAGGGGTGTTCTGGGAATGAAAAGACATGCAGATTTGAGTGCTCTTTTAAACCAATGCTCTAGTTGTTAGGGCCAGTCTCTTTGCTCTTTCCTGCCTTGAGAGCACTCTCCCTCTACCAGGTGAAGAACTCTAGAGATTCAGGGTTTCTTATCAGCCCTTTTCTGCCAGGTTGGTGGGGACAGTGGTGGTTGTTCTGCAGATTCACTGATGGCGCTGTGACTGACTTAGGTTTTCTTGAAGGGCATGGATGGAGAGTAGAAAAATACACAAGTGGGAAAAAAGCATTTCTGACATTGAATTTTGAAAGCTGTGTTAGCCTTCATTTGCTTTCTGCATACACATGGAACCTTCTGCAAGGTCATGTTGGTTTAGAGCAATTATTCTCAAAGTGTGGTCCCTGGACCCAACAGTATGAGCATCATGGGAGAACTTGTTAGAAATGCGGATTACCGGGCCCCGCTCCAGACCTGCTGAATCCGAAAATCAGGAGGTGAGCCCAGGAATTTTTTTTTAACAGCTGATTCTAATTCATACCCAAGTTTGAGAGCCACTTGTTCCGTGCCAAACCTGTGTTTGGATCCTGGCTAACTGGGGACTAGTTATTTTCCTTCAGTTTTTAAATTTTTATAAAAGGAGGATAGGGCTTCCCTGGTGGCGCAGTGGTTGAGAGTCCTCCTGCCGATGCAGGGGAAACGGGTTCGTGCCCTGGTCCGGGAGGATCCCTCATGCTGCGGAGCGGCTGGGCCCGTGAGCCATGGCTGCTGAGCCTGTGCGTCCGCAGCCTCTGCTCCGCAGCGGGAGAGGCCACAACGGTGAGAGGCCCGCGTACCGCAAAAAAAAAAAAAAAAGGAGGATAAACATCTCTACCTTTCAAGGTCATTGTGGGGATTAAGATGATGAGTATAAATATCTGCATATAAGTACTCAGTAAACAATAACTGCTGGTATTTGGTACCAACTTTTAAAAGGTATGGTGATAGAAAATGAGATAAAGGCATAAAAGATGGGCTCAGCCCTGAAGAGTTTGCAATGAGAAGAGGTGACCTACATATGAATGATTGCCTGACCTTCAAAAATGGTAACCTTTGTCAGAAAACCCCAAAACAAGGGTATTTCCCTTGACTTTTTTCCCTTTTTGGTAGCAAATGTGATAGTTGGAGAAAGTAGAAGTAGTAATGTGCCTAGAGTCATGGAGTTGACATTACTTTTACTGGGAATCTGTTAAGCCTGTATTCATAGTCATATACTAAAGAGGTTTAAGAGGCCTGAAAGGCATCCTAGAGGGTGTCTTTGTTTGAGGGAACCTTAGGAGAATACCCTTTAGTTTTCTATAGACCTTTTACTTTATTATCCTAATTTATCCCCCCACCACCATCTTTCCCCTTTGGTAACTGTAAGTTTGTTTTCAAAGTCTTTGAGTCTGTTTCTGTTTTGTAAATAAGTTCATTTGTATCATTTTTTTTATATTCCACATGTAAGTGATATCATAGGATATTTGTCTTTCTCAATCTCTAGGTCCATCCATGTTGTTGCAAATGGCATTATATCATTCTTTTTTATGGCTGAGTAATATTCCATTGCATATATGTACCACATCTTTTTTATCCATTCCTCTGTCGATGGACATTTAGGTTGCTTCCATGTCTTGGCTACTGTAAATAATGCTTCAGTGAACATTGGGGTGCATGTGTCTTTTTGAATTATGGTTTTCTCACAGTATATGCCCAGTAGGGGGATTGCTGGGTCATATGGTAGTTCTATTTTTAGCTTTTTAAGCAACCTCCATACTGTTCTCCATGGTGGCTGTACCAATTTACATTCCCACCAACAGTGTAGGAGGGTTTCCTTTTCTCCACACCCTCTCCAGCATTTATTATCTGTAGACTTTTTGATGATGGCCATTCTGATCAGTGTGAGGTGATACCCCATTGTAGTTTTGATTTGCATTTCTCTAATAATTAACATTGTTAAGCCTCTTTTAATGTACTTTTTGACCCTCTGTATGTCTTCTTTGGAGAAATGTCTAGTTAGATCTTCTGCCCATTTTTTGATTGGGTTGTTTGGGGTTTTTTTGATAATGAGCTCCATGAGCTGTTTGTATATTTTGGAGATTAATCCCCTGTTGGTTGCTTCATTTGCAAATATTTTCTCTCGTTCTGAGGGTTGTCTTCTTGTTTTGCTTATGGTTTCCTTTGTGGTACAAAAGCTTTTAAGTTTAATTAGGTCCCATATGTTTATTTTTGGTTCTATTTTCATTACTCTAGGAGGTGGGTCCAAAAAGATCTTGCTGTGATTTATGTCAAAGAGTGTTGTGCCCAAGTTTTCCTCTAGGAGTTTTATAGTATCTGGTCTTACATTTAGTAGACCTTGTACTTTAAAAAAGCTGTTGAGACATACATGAAAAGTTAATGCTTTTGAGATGGTGTGAGGGATTGGTTAATCAGTCTTTCCAATTCTTCCCCCCTACCCAGTTTTATTGAGGTATACTTTTCAGTTCTTTATTAGCAGATGGGTAGATGGACATGTGGACCCTTGAATTTGTTTTTAATAACCAGGTAGCTTTGTGTATACTTCAGTAACATCATTTAATATTACTGAAGTATACACAAGCCTTATACTTTGAAAGGTAGATTTCAGGAGTTATACAGCATTGTGCAGATTCTATAATTTAAAAAGTGATTAGCAGAAATGTCTTGGATTTTGGACAAAACCAACTTGTTCTGTCAAAAGATCAGTCTTTGGGAAAGAATGTGTAAAGATGCATCCTTATTTTGATCTTCTGTGCCAAAAGATAGAGCTTAATTCCTTCCATGTTGGGTGGAATACAATAGGATTTGTGTTTCATTTTTGTTTGTGTCGCTGATTAGAACTCAAGTTGGGGTTTTTTAAAATTTAAATCTAACAAATGATAATATTTGTCAGGCTCCCCCATAAGTGTTAATACTTGGTATTAATGACTATTTGTAATTCGTTTAAAAGATACCTGCCTAAAAGTTTTGGGCTTGGTTTTGTGGCTAGTTTGTCTAATACAGAAAAACCTCAAGTAGAGATACACAAACTTTTAAAAGCATAGCTGATACTATAATATATACGAATTTTTTGTTTCTTTTTTTTTCCCACTTAACGTTATATCATGAGCATTTTCTCTTACCATTAAATTATTTGTAAACAGTATGATGGCCACATAATTCCTCATAAGGATGTATCCTAACTTATCTCTTTTTGAGCACTTAAGCCATTTGATATTTTCTCAGAAATAAATGAGGAGCCTATCACTTCAAGGAAAACACCTGATAGTATATGTTGCCAGTGATAAAATTTGAGCTGTCAAGTGGAAAGTGAAAATTGGAATTTTGGAAAACTTGTATTCAAAACCCTGTGCTTGACAGCTTTTCAATACCTAAAGACATTTTTGCAAAAGCCGATGGTGATATGATTTTTGTAATATTTCCTAAAGATGTGTCAGCTATTGGAATATCTGAATAACTCATTGAACCAAGATTTTTCAAAAGCCTGCATGGGTAAAAGATCCTATCAACGTGCAAATAGACTATTGGATTTTAATGTAACAGAGTACAGAGAGTTTGTTTCAGATTCCACATCGCAGTTAACTTTTGAGAAACTACCCTCATCACATTGTATATACTCGTCAGGTTGTATGCCTTAAATATGTCCAGCTTTTTGTATGCCAATCTTATTTCAATCAAGTGGTTTAAGAAAAAGAGAGAGAGAGAAACAACTACTTTCTGAATTTTAGGGAAGCACCGAAGAAGCATTCACAGTCATCTGAAAAGGGCCATTAAAATACCCCTGCATTTTTCAACTACAGAGCTGTACGAGGCCAGATTTTCTTTATGTCCTTCAGTCTAAACAACGTATCTCAGCAGATTGCCTGCAGCAGCAGGCCTGAGACTCTACTGTTTTCTATTAAGCCAGACATTTAAGAGATTTGCAAAAATGCAGAACATTGCCATTCTTTTCACTAAATTTCTTCCATTTGGAAAATATATTTTTCATTAACAGTATTCAAGTGAATATGTAATCTAAACAATTATTTATAAATGAATAAAACTTTTAAAAGTTTCTTAATTTTGAGTATGATGAGTAGTCATTGATATACCCCACAGAACAAAAGCTCTTTGAGGTCCTCAATAATTTGAGTGTGAAAGGGTCCTGAGACCAAAAACTTTGAAAACCACTGGGTTAGATGAATTTCTTTGTTTAAAGTTTTTGTTTTTTCCCAGAGTTGGAGGTTATTGATTCCTATTACTACTCTTGAATTTGTAATGAATTCAGGCCACCTTGAAAGATGTTTATTAGTCAACTAAAGTATTCATCTTTTTCTATCTTTTCTAGAGTTTTTTGTGCTTAGAGCTTATTTATACATTTTGGTTGAGTTGAGGCTTGACTTTTCCTAGATCTGTGATACCTGAGTACAATCACACATGTAAAATAGGTTCACTTTTATTGTGATGATTAACGTGTTCTGGGAATTGGACTAAAGGGAAAAAATAAGAGCCATGTTCTTCTCCCTCCCCCCAAGTTTAAGCTGATTCCTAGAGATAAAGAAACAAGTGGCTTCACAGTTATCTTTGCAGATGACTTTTGAAGCATATTAAGAGCAACATGCTTTTCAATCAATTTCGTTTTCCTTTAGTAAATGATAATGAATCTATTAAATGACTTGGAGGTGGGAGTGGAGTCCATTACCTGGCAGCTTTCTGTCTTTTCAAAGGCTGTCTTCTAACCCATTCCGTAGACTTGTGGAATGAGATGTCAGGGCTGAATGATTTTTTTTTTTTTTTTTTGCGGTACGCGGGCCTCTCACTGCTGCGGCCTCTCCCGTTGTGGAGCACAGGCTCCGGATGCGCAGGCTCAGCGGCCATGGCTCACGGGCCCAGCCGCTCCGCGGCATCTTCCCGGACCAGGGCACGAACCCGTGTCCCCTGCATCGGCAGGCGGACTCTCAACCACTGCGCCACCAGGGAAGCCCTAGTCTGTTGGTTTTCAAATATTTTGACTGCCACCCACGTAGAGAACATTTTACATCATGATTCACATAAGCATATATCATCATATAACATTTTACATCATGATTCACATAAGCATATATTATATTAACTTATTACATACAATGATTGTCTTTACGGTATGAATAGTACTCTGATTTTTTATTCTCTTTAAAAAATATTGATTTCAGGACCCTTTGCAATCAGCTCACTGAAAAACACCAACTTGGCCAACTCAGTCTGCTACTCACCACAGTGGTCATCTGCTATCTTTTCTGCTCTCATATCTGACCACTTCCCTCAATTTTAGCCAACGCCCTGGCCCCCTGCTTTACAGTGAGAGAGCCCCTGAGTTGTGGTTCCTCAGCTTGTCACCAAGCTGCAAGTTTCTGCACTGGTACCATCCATTCATCTGTCCTCTCTCCCTCCCTTCATGGAAGAGGTTTCTTTTCTCCACACGTGCTCTAGATAGGTATCGCTCTTTGAACTCTGGTCTCACATACGATGCTGGGCCAGGGTGACTGGCAGTCGTGCCTGGAGTGTATTTCAAATGCCCATGAACCTTAAAACAACATGCTCAGCCCCATAAATCCCCAGCTGCTTATGTATCTTGATACCACAAACTTCTGGTAATCTCCACTAACAAGATAGAAAGGATGAGTCAAAAAGAGGTGAGTTTGTGACAACCACTGGTGCCCCCAGATATGGGAGGAGGGGTAATGGAGCATGATAAGCTCCTGCTAGGTTTCACCTCCTGCTGCAAAGATGTGAATTGAAATTAGACAACTTGGAGAAATCAAGGGAGGTTGTCATCTGGCTTTCACAATGATATGTTTTTGCTTTTACTAGCATTTTCTGCAAAATAAGCAGAAAGCTGGTATGGTGTAGAAATAAAGCAAAAATTGGCATTATCCCCAGTTTGAAGGCCGCAGTGACTCTTTTCTCAGATTTGAGGCAACACTGAGTGTCTGTGTCACGTTGGAAGAGTGAGTGGCAGTGTTTGCAGGAATCGTACTTAAACTGTGTGACTGACCGTTGGAATTCTGTTTGAATATCTCAAACCTGTGCCTCCCCTAAGTTTTTTTTTTTTTTTTTTTTTGCGGTACGCGGGCCTCTCACTGCGGTGGCCTCTCCCGCCGCGGAGCACAGGCTCCAGATGCGCAGGCTCAGTGGCCATGGCTCACGGGCCCAGCCGCTCCGCGGCATGTGGGATCTTCCTGGACCGGGGCACGAACCCGTGTCCCCTGCATTGGCAGGCAGACTCTCAACCACTGAGCCACCAGGGAAGCCCCTCCCCTAAGTTCTTAATTTCAGTCTGCCTACATGTGCAGGTAGACAGCTTCCTCGAACCTGAACTTCAGGTTCCTTACCTGTGCCATGTTATGTCTTGCCGCTAGACCTTTGCATGTGCTGTTCCCTGTGTTAGCAGAACCCATCCCAACTATATCTTATTTTTCTTGTTTTTAGGACTCAGGCCCTGACCCCCACGCCCCGCCAAATCCCTGTTCTTTACTTCCACAGTACTCTCTAATTTCCCCTCCCTAGGACTCAGTATAGTATGTTGTAATAGTTTGGGGACTCTTCCCTGTCTGAATCCTTCCTTTACCCTCTGGCCTCAGTAAACATAAGCCCTTTGAGGGCAGGTACTCTCTGATTTTCTGGAATATCCACAACACCTGGCATAGCATCTGACCTAGAAGGTGCTTGTTTAATAGTATTAAATGACCAAAATAAGCAGTGCTAGGATGAGGATGGGCTTTGATTCAATTAGTATGGTGGGATGTAGCTGCCTTTTGCATGGAAACTGGGGAGAACCAGGAATAATTCCACTAAGGAGAGTAACGTGGGCACAGCTGAACAACATTGCTGGTTTCTTTGAATTAGAACGTTCCATAGGGATTCAGTTTACTTGGGGTGCGGTGAATTCCCAGAACAACAGGCACACCCAGTTTAAAATATAAATTCATTCAAGGCAAATATTATTTTGGCTTATCTGTGCTATTATTCAGTGAATAACTAAGAGTTTACTGAATAAAATGTTGGTCTAGCTGAATCAGACCAAATAAGTACTTTTGCATTTTAGAGTTTACTATGTTTGAAATATTGCTAGATTGGCCTAAATTACTTCCTTTACTATCGTTGTATAACACAATCCCATACTCTCACAATATTCTATGTGTTTGTAAACTCTCTGCCCCATTTTCCTGGGGCCCATGAGGGCAAACGCAGTGTCTCGTTAGGCTTGTTATGTGTTCCGTGTTCAGCACAGAAATTAGCCTGTGGTTGGGGCCAAGTAAGTGTTTAAATGAAAGCTGTGGGACCCCCGCAACATCCTGTTCCTCCTGAAGCTGAAGGTAAAAGATTTGGTCATTGATTGTGGCTCTTTTTTCCTCTGGAGCAAAGTGCAAAGAAAGAGGATATGTATTGGGTTGGCCAAAAATTTCGTTCGGTTAATGAATATGTGCTTCAATAAAATTCTTGGTGAAAATGAAAAATGTCTTATTTTTACTTAAAACCGACCGAACTTTTTGGCCAACCCAGTGTTAGCTCTTGCTTGCTTGCAAGAAAGGGAAACCCAACTCAAACCGGGGGTCATTAAAAACAGGAAATTGATTTGTTTCAGTTAGGAATGTGTTCCCCAACAACAACAAATGTGCAACTAACATCTTAGACAGGGGATTAGTTTTCTCTTGTAGCAAGAAGCCTGAAGGAAGTCCGTCCAAGGCAGGTCGAGCCACTCATGGAAATCATTTCAGACCTTCTACAGTCCTGCCCCACCATTCTTAATACGTGCTTTTCATCCTCAGTCACAAAGTGGCAGAAAAAACAGGGAATGGAAAAGCGCACGGCTTTCTCTTTAGCAAGTCTTGGCCTTCCTATCCTACAGGCAACCATCCCAAGAACTTTGGTGGCTCACATTTCCTTGGCTGTAATTGTGGTCAGATTGCAAAAGGGGTTGGGAAATCAAGGGTGGGGAATGGGGATTTACTTAGTCAACTAACAGTGTCTTTCACACTCTTACACTGGGAAAATGCAAGGAGGTGGTTTTCTTTTTTTCTTGGTTGGATCCAGAGGCTCAGATACCTCTCTTAAAGTGGTATTCAAAAATATGAATGGATCATAAAGATGGAATCCTATGTTACTAACTAAGTGTAGCCTACTTAAATGAAGATGTTCTGAGCATCTAAGTAAAATTCTTACTTTATGTGTGGTCGTTTGCTTAGGATCATGGCACACTTTTGTTTGCTTCATGTATGGACCACAGTATTCTTGTACAGCCTTGTTCTTTCTGGACTTTCTAATGGCCTGTTTTCTCATTAGGAGAAGTAACATGTGTTCTCTTTCTCTCAACACTATAATTTACTCTCTTAATACACAACTTTTTTGAATGCTTTATCATGAACTAACTGCTTTCTAGACGTGCTTACACAGCTGTCATCCTGAAATTTCTTTTTTTAAAAAAATTCTTAGACTAGTTTTCCTTTTTCTTGGAGCTCTGTGTTTCTTAGACTTATTTTTAATTTTTCTTGAGTATATTTTGAAAGTTTTCAGAAAGAGTGCATGGCAAGCATACTTTGAACCCATGCTTATCTGCCCTCATACTTAACTGGTAATTTGGCTGGGTATGAAAATCTAAGTGCAAAATATTCTTCCCTCAGTATTTGAAAGGAATTTCTTTCTAGCAGTCAGTGTTACTGAGTCTGTGCCTTCATATAAACCTTTCTTTGGAAATTTAGAATTTTCTTTCTAAAGAAAGTTTTCTTCTTGATTGTGTGACCTTTCATGAGAATCTATTTTTTCTCAGCTGTTCTGCTTACCACCTGTGGGGCTTCTCATCTGAAGACTTGTGTTCTTCACTGTCTTCTCTTGTCTTTTTTTGGGGGGGGGTGTTGGGGGCTAAATTCAATAGATTGATATCAGACCTCCTGGATTAACTCTTATACTGCCTATCAAACGTTCTGTCTTCTCTTCTTCCTCCTCCCCCACCCCACCCTCCCAGTTTACTGGGAATTTCATCTACCCTTTTATCTCAGCCCTTCTATTGAATTTTTAACTTCTTAAATCCAATTTTAATTTCAATATGTGATTTTCCTTTTCATAATAAGGTTTTAGTTTCAGGTATGTATTCTGTGCTTCCTAGTATCTTTGACTATACTCAGATTTTTTCCCCCCTTAAATTCTCTTCTGCTTCATGAATTACTATCTCTGTTTTCTGTGGGATTGGTTCTGTTTGTTTTATACTAGTCTTTCTTTTGTTCCTTTAGCTTTCCTCAAATCTGATGATCCTTGATTACCTATCCAGATTGATAAAAGAAGGCCTAGGATGATTGTTCTAGAGAGCTGATTTAATTTCCCTCCCCCTACAAACAGCTGCTGCCCCTGCTCACCTTTCCCTTCATTGGGAGAGCCGACTGCGTTCTGAAACTGAAGGTGCAGGATGTGAAAGAGCAGGTTTCCCTTGAGGGTGTGTCAAGGTGCGACCAGCAGGACAAGTTGAGGTTCCCTCAGTGCCAGAGGAGAGGCCCCTGCTGAGGGATGCCAACCCCTTGCCGCCTTTGGAGAGTAGATGTCTGACTTCAGGCCTGGGGAGGACGCTGTGCTGCCCTCACAGGCTGGGGGAAAGGGGAGCTCGGGCTGTGCCACCCGTTCTGAGACAGACGCCCCTTCCAGTGTCTACACTACTAATTTCACCTTCCTACCATCTTCCACCTCCGCTCTTGCCTTCACCTGGATGTGTCCCAAGCTCAGCTGTGGTTTATTTCTCAATCTTCTCTCATCTCACTTAAAAAAATCTTTAGCCCATGGATGTACCTCAGTGGGTTGTGATGAAGAGATGTCTTGCTTCTCAATCTAGAGTTCCTGCAGCAATACAGTTTTCTAAACTTATATATGTATGCATATATATATTATATGTGTATATATATATTTTATATGTATATATATATATATTTTTTTTTTTAAAGAAGAAATAAGGGAACTTTGAGCCAAACTGAGGATTGTAACCCAGGAGATAGATTCTCAGAAAGCTCTGAGAACTGTTCCACCTGTTAGCAGTAGAAGACACAATCATACACATTTTCCAGACAAAGGATCAAACATCAGAATGAGATACTAATATTTAACGTCATAAAACTTACTATATTTTTGAGAAAGTGAGACTCACATGGTGAGAAAAATTCTTCAAAAAGTATAGAAGGAGACGCAGGGGAAAACAAGCCTTCCTCAAACTCAGGCTCCCGATTCTCCAAAGCCCCCCTCACAGCGGCAACCACTGTCAGCAGTTTCCTGCATACTTCCAGAGAATTTACCACGTGGACATTGAGGAAAATTCACTTTGGTAGTTGTGTGTAGAAGGGGCTAGGGTTGGAGTGAGGTAGGAAGAGAGAGAAACTGGAGTCTGGGGGAGCCTTGGTGCCATTAGTGGTTTAAGCCATGGCTAAGGGTCTGCACTGAGGCCATGGGCTGGGAATGAGGGGTGAGTCAATGAGAATTCCAGAAGGAGTTACAGGATCCAGCCACTGCTTTGGTGTTGGCAAGATGTCAGGGGAGGCCGGAGTAAATGGGGGAATTGGGTTAGGGAGAAAACAGAGTAAGCCTCCAGGTCGATCTGGTAGTGGACAGAGGGTGGGGTTTTATTTGCATTAACCCAGTGACTTTACAGAGAAAGTGAATGCTTCATTTGTCCCCGATGTCCATAAAACCTTAATAATTGGCTGTCTCTGCTCATGTTCCTATTGCTTTTACACATTCCCTCAGGCCACTGGAGGATTTGAGACTAACACTCAAAAGTAATTTTAACAGTAGCATCGAATATGCATTATTCCCTCTTCCCGTAGCATGGAATATGCATTATTCCCTCTTCCCTCTTCCCTCTGCCAACTGGCAACCAAGTCTAGCCCGTGGGCATAGTCACTCAGGCACAGTGTTTTGTCTTCTACTTGAGTTAACATTTTACAAAGCTGAGACCTCCCCTAACCCTGGTTGCATGGTTTCTCCTGAGGAAGAGGAAGATCTGGCTGCACTGAGATGGTCTTCCTCACTGTAGTAACTGGCCAAGCCTGAAGAGCTGCCGCCCTTGTAGGCAGGCCATACCTTCTCCGCTGGGCACAGGTCTTGTGACTCACTCAGTTACCTGCCAGGACCCCGCAGCTCTCCATTAGTCATCCAGGCTATTAGAGACCCCACTGCCAAGGATTCCAAACTATCAGAGCAGCTGTTGCTATCTTAAGGTTTTTCTTAGTACACTCTCTGTTGGCACTTTTTTTCCAAGCATAAACAAATGGGATAACGTGGAAATTTAAATTCTAAAAGGTTGGAATCTAACCTAGGCAATGCTTGATCTTTTGTTTAAAAAGAAAAATGCAGGCCGTACTGATTAAAAGTTATTAAAAAGAATACCTTTTGGCTTGGCCATACTTAAGTAAATATTCTGATGATGTGGTCACCACAGCTGCCATTCACAAAGGCAACGAGGTGACAACTAGAAATCTTCTGAGGTTCATAAGCTAAGAGACTGGATAACTTTATTTTCCTCTGGCCAATAGCGATGCGTTAACATGCAGGAAAGGAGAGCTGAATAAAGCAGTTTTGATTGTATTGTTGAGGGAGTACCCTAAGAAATCCTTCCGGATAAAATCTCTGCCTCTTAAGCCAATAAGGAAAAGGTATATATCCCTTGTGCGACATAACACTTGGAACAAAAATCATCAGTTGAGATAGTTTATTGGAGTGATGTGCCCTAAATTTACCTGTTTGTGGGGCCATGTTTTTTTTCTAAGCCCATCCTAGGGAGTTCCCTTTGTGCATGTAGGTTGACCTTGGACTAACCCCAAGATTTCCAGTCACCAAAACATAGGAAGTAGAAGGAGTAGTATTACACATGTTTGGAATCTAGCCCATTAGAAAAAGGCACATGCAGTTTCCAGTGTTGGCCGTCTTTGTCTTCAGTTTTGAATCACTCACTGACCATTTGATCCGAATTCCCCACACCGCTTACATAAACAATTCCATGTACTCCTCAGGAAGTGTGACATAACTTTGTGATTGATGTTTGGATTCCAATAGCAAGAACACAAGATTACAGACTTGTGTTAGTTTATAAAGGTCCATGTCTCAGTGTGTAAAAGAACAGAGGTCGGGAGGCAGTGTGCTGGTAGCAGGGCGAATTGGGATGGCGACCCAAGGAGCGTGGACTCTAATCCCAGCACTGTCTGTGTCCTGCTGTGTGACCACTGAGCAGATTTCCTCTACATCCCTGTTTCCTTTCATGTAAACTAAGGAGGTTGAACTGTTGATCTTCAAGGCAGCATTTCCATCTCCGACACTCGAGCAGTCATTGACTCTCCTGCGGAAAGGGCTCCTCCCTGTCTTTCAGTTGGACTCTTCTTCTTGATAAAATGACCTGATGGGGGCTTTCCTGGTGGTGCAATGGTTGAGAGTCCGCCTGCCGATACAGGGGACACGGGTTCGCGCCCCGGTCCGGGAAAATCCCACATGCTGTGGAGCGGCTGGGCCCGGGAGCCATGGCCGCTGAGCCTGCGCGTCTGGAGCCTGTGCTCCGCAAGGGGAGAGGCCATGGCGGTGAGAGGCCCGCGTACCGCAAAAAACAAACAAACAAAAAATGACCTGATGTCCTGTGTCACTTAGGACACTTGGCGAGTCCTCACTGACCTCTGTATGCCGCGCATCTGGAGACACTATGGGAAGCAAGACTGGCTTTATAGGGAGACAGTCTTTTCTGTCTGGGTTTCAGAATGCCAGGGAAGTTCTGTTCCTTCTGGAGGTTTCTTATTTTTTGCTAGTGATTCCTGAAATTCTACAATATTTCTTTTTTCTTTAACCAGTTTTGTTTTCCTTCTTAAAGACTGTGTTTTGGAGTGTGAAGAGGCTAGTAACATCACAGAGGATTGGTTTAGCAAATGGCAAAACCGAAGGATTATGGGTAGACAGTGACACCAGAATAAGGCACAGTGGGTAAGAGGACCTGAAGGTCATCTTCATCCATCTGATAAACGTGTCCAGACTGGCTCTGGTTGAGCAGGACTGAAAGGGAGAGGAAGCATGCCGCTCTGCATAGCTCTGCTTCCTGCCCTTGAAACCCAACAGAGGCAGGTGTGTTCTACATGCCCCTAACACAGAAGTGCAGAGACATCCAGATCTACCTGAGCACATTGGTGGGGTGAACCAGAAGGAAGGGAGAAGATACACAGGAGAGGAAATAACTAATGGAACAGCAGCAGGGCGGAGGCTGGAAAGAATGGGGTTGGAATGTAAGTAGAGGGTAAGGGCTTGCCAGATGTGAAAGGAAATCTCGTCATCACCGAAAACTATGAAGGAAAAGAATGAGTTAGTATACAGCTTGGACGCTGGGGAGATGGGGCCGTGAGGAATTGTTTTTTTTTCTGACTTGTCCTCAGGCATGTAGGGAAGTCTTACTGTCCTCATCTCTCCCCTGACTTCCTGATCTTTCTGTGTTTCATTTGATTCTAAGTGGATCTTTATGTTGTTGGGATTGGCATTTGAAGGAGAATAATTGTTGTAGAGTAAACAACAGGGATTTGGCTTTGCTCTCCATCAGCTCATCGTTTCCTTTCTGAGGCAGCAGAGGAGAGAGTGGTGTTCAGTCAGGCATTTACACGAGAGAGATTGCTGCCTGTGCGCCAAGCACCAGCCAACGTTGCTCTGTCCTGCTCCTGGTGCAGAAAATTTTTTTTAAAATCAGAACCTCACTATTACCGTGGGATAGCATGGTGACAGTACCTTTACTATGGTAAATGTATTGGACCAAGAAGATGTGACCTATGTCCCGTTAGTGTTTAGAAGACCACCAGGGTTTCCACACTAAGGAAATTGCAGAAGCAGCCGGATCATTTCTTACACTGTCCTCATATATCAGCTTCGCTTAGGTATAAAATTTATATTTACTGAAGCAGTGAGGCAGTGGTAACACATGAGAAAACCTAGTACTGCGCTTGGTCTGATTCACATCCTCCAGGGTGACTCTAATCTCCAGCTGCCTGTTGAAAGCAAGAAGATGCAAGCCAGGGTTAGCACCCTCTGTTGGGTTCCTGGCTTCATTGTAAATACAGTGAAGTGTCTCGTTGAGATGGGTAGAACCCAAAAAAGGGAAAGAAGTTGTGTCTTTCATTAAAGACTTTTCAAAGACAGCCTCTAACACAGAGCCCCAGCATCTTAGAATGTTAAGGCTGGAAATGTCAGGTATCAGTGATGCCTAATCGTATTTTCCAGGTGAGAAAACAGGCTCGAAAGACCTGTCCTTGTCCAAGGTTACACAGTACCTGGTGGAGAAGAGCACAGTGACTAAGGGTGCAGATGAGGGCAGCCTGACAGCCTGGGACCCGTGGGTCTACCATGCATTAGCCTGTGACCTTGGACAAGTTCCTGAACCTCTCAGTGCCTCAGTTTCTACATTTAAAAAATGGGACTGGGCTTCCCTGGTGGTGCAGTGGTTGAGAGTCCGCCTGCCGATGCAGGCGACACGGGTTTGTGCCCCGGTCCGGGAAGATCCCACATGCCGCGGAGCGGCTGGGCCCCTGAGCCATGGCCGCTGAGCCTGCGCGTCCAGAGCCTGTGCTCCGCAACGGGAGAGGCCACAGCAGTGAGAGGCCCGCGTACAGCAAAAAAAAAAAAAAAAAAAAAAAGGGACTAATAGGACTCACTTTGCAGACCTGTTGTAGGGGCAGAGTTCATTAACACAGGTCAAACGCGGAGCACAGTGCAGGGCCCGTGTTTCATGCTCAGCACCGGGGAGCTGGTATCACTGTTAAATCTCTGGTTTCCGGAATCACGGTGCACAGAGCCTTCTGTTATCTCACTGCCTTTTAGATTTTGCTGTTTTACTTCTTACTCACAAATAATCAATGTAGATTATTCATATTCCCATGTCTCTTTTTGTTTCATTGCTTACCAACGGCTTTCTTACCTTTTCTTCTAATATCCATGATCTTCTAATCACCTCGTCCAGTGTGTTTTCTCTTGTGTCCATTGACTTTGATTACCTGGGCATTTAGTGCTATCATGAAGCTCCCTCCTGCCTTTCGTCCTTCGCCTCCTCCTGAGGCTCTTCCTTGTCTTTTCCCTTCCCTGACTTCTCCTGCTTCTTCCTGCCCCCTGACAATGGCCTGCACCACAGGCTGAGCTCTGGGACTCCTTGCATGACTCAGTCACCCTCAGGGTTTGGCTCTTCTGTATGACACCCAAGAGTATGCTTCCTGGTGTCTTTCCAGAGCTTTGGTTCAGCATTTGACATCGCTCTCTCTGGTCGGGGAGACACCATCCTCTCGTATCTGTACCTGAGAATCTGGAGCCTAATTCGATTCCTCCATCTCCTTTCCTGCCCGCATCCAGTTGATGGCCAAATCCCATTGACCTTTCTTTGAGGAAGAAAGGTCCTTCCTTCCTCTGCTTACCAGTCCCCACCTTCTCATACCTGAACTCCTCTCCCCAGGTTCCCTGACTCTAGTCTTTCTTCAGTCTATCTTGCACTGTATTTCCAGAGTTATTCTCCTAAAAGGCTGCCTTGTACACATCACTTTTATTTTTACTAAAACTTCTATCTGTACCAACAGACATCTTTACAGCCAGTCTGATGAATACAGTCCAAATTTCATAGCTTGGCACTGAAGGCTTTCTGTAGTTTTTCTCCTTCCTTCTCATCTCTGTTCACATTGTTCTCTGTTGTCTTAAATGTATCATGAGTCATTCCAACATCTATCTATGTGTGCTGGGGATGGGACTGTACCCGCATTTCCCTTCCCCACTTAGAGTGGTCTCCTCTGGCCCTCACCTGTTCTTTACTCTTTCTCCACCAAAGCCTTCCTCTGCTGGCCCTGCCTGTTGGCAAAGCTTCCCTCTTTGGATTCCTCTAGGATTTTTCACTGACCATATTATCAGCTGTGTTTTCATGTGTCCGCCCAGTTGTAAACTGCTCCAGGGCAAGGGTCATGTCTTAAGACTCCATCTCCAATGTCCAGCATCTTCTTCATCAGACCATTTCAGAACAAAGGTAGAAAGAATGGGTTCCATAATGGACTGAACAATGAACCAAGTGGAGAAAACTGGGTTAGGATCTTACTTCCGCCTCTACAAGCACAGAGAACCTGGCCATATCTCCTCATCTCTCTGGGCCTCCATTTCTGCGTACTTAACTATGAAGGGAGCTGAAGCCATTTCTCAGGTCCTAAACCTAATGTTATATGAATGACTCCAGGGATTGGATTTGGAAACGATATCTGCACTGCAGTCTCCGCTTCCCTGTTATGATTAAGAAGGAGAATAGAGTGGTTTACAGAAGCAATGTGTAACTTAATAAAGACAGGATGGAGAGTTCACAAATAAAGTGGAAGGATTTTTCCTTAAACACAATCACAGAAAGTGATGAGACAACTTTTGGAAAAAAAAAAAAAATAACGAAGAGCTCACAACTGGAAACAAAAGACAATATCTCCTCCTAGGATTCATTTACTTGGCTGTCAGCCTCTGTCTGTGTCCTAAATAGGATTAGCTGCCACTTCTTTCCATTCCTCCGAATTCCTGGTTGAACTGGCAAGTAGCATGTACTTAGCAAAGTCATCACTTGGCCTTCCTGTTCTCCTAAAAATGAAGTCCCCCTCTTCTTCCCCACGCCACCCCTCAATCTGGAAGACATAATCTGAATTCCTTTCAGTTCCATGATATATCACTGCCCTTCTTTCTGCTGGGATAAGCTTTCCCCCTTTATATTTCTCTTCCTCTAAATCAAGATGAGGCTACTTTTCACGAGAAACTGCTTTTGGAAGAATGAATTGACTTCCCACTTATCAATTTTAAAAAATACTTCAATGGGTAGGGATTTCATTGTACTAAATCTCTGATTAGGGGCAGGCAAGCAGAAACATAACTGTCTCTGGAACTCTAAAACTTCTAGAATCTGAGTTGCTACACAGAGTCTCAAAATTCTGGCTACATGCTTTTTCCCTGCCATTGTTTATCAATTCTCTTCTAGAAAACCATCTTCTATAACTGAATCCACATGTCTCTCTTTTCTACAGAAACTTCATTCTTTTTCGTTCCCCATCTTCGCCTCGGGAAATATTTTTGGTTAGGACCGTATCTCAAAGCCTTTCTAACAAGATCTTTTTCTAAAACCTCTGAAGTAATACTGCTCTCCTTGGCCCCCATGTCATCGTGAAGCCCAGACATCCAGACGTTTTCTGATCCCATTAGATGTTGATTACATTGTTGGCCCTTAGTCCTAGTGACTTTTTTTTTCCTTTCAAAGTGGCAGTTGCTGTGATTGAATGGGTTTTAAATTGTCTCAGTAGGAGTTTTTTATGGCTTGGATCTCTTTGGATTTTCCATCTTTTAGGGGGAGGGGATTAAAATAAAACTATGAGGTTTGTCAGACATGTGTTACTGAAACTGAGAGGCTGCACGTCCCCAGGAAGGTTGCAGCGTGATGACACAACTTCAACGTTAATCGCTAGGAGTCCCGTTTCTTACACTGAATTCCAAACTAACTTTTACCCTGGTGGTATACTTCTTTTTTTTTTTTAATAAATTTATTTTAATTTTTGGCAGCGTTGGGTCTTTGTTGCTGCGCGCGGGCTTTCTCTAGTTGCAGCAAGTGGGGACTACTCTTCGTTGCGGTGTGCGGGCTTCTCATTGCGGTGGCTTCTCTTGTTGAGGAGCACGGGCTCTAGGTGCGCGGGCTTCAGTAGTTGTGGCACGTGGGCTCAGTAGTTGTGGCTCGAGGGCTCTAGAGTGCAGGCTCAGCAGCTGTGGCGCACGGGCTTAGTTGCTCCGCGGCATATGGGATCTTCCCGGACCAGGGCTTGAACCCGTGTCCCCTGAATTGGCAGGCGGATTCTTAACCACTGCGCCATACCCTGGTGGTATACTTCTTACAGGCTTTATGTCCTTGATTGCTCCAAAGATATTGTGGCAAAGACTGTATTCCACTCTGCTAACCTTTCTCTGACTAATTGGATGGCCGATGGCTTCAGCACATTTAATTTAATCAACTTAAAATGTTCAGTTGGGTGGAAAAAAAGAAACCAGATGACTTGGACAACACAAAAAAGAGGAAATAAGATATTTCTGTGGTTCACTCCTCAAGGGTCTTTGGGTTGAACCTCCATGGAAAAAAATATTTTTATGTGCTTTCCAGAAGCAAGAGCTACCCAGATGGTTTAATCCAGCAAGTCTGTATAATTTTTTTTAACCCATGTTGACTAATTGATACTAATTTTTGTATACTTGTGGGCAACATTGCTGGTGGAACAACAAAGGAAAACTCAGATTTTTATCTGACACATTTATTGTCACAGTGGACTTAAATTTTGTACATACTTAGGGAGTGTTTTACTGATAAGAATATATAGGTGTGGTGTTTGGAGATAGCAGTAAAGTGAAACATTATTTTCCTAATTACTTTAGGGAGGCATCTCTTCCCGTTGTTGAGCTATCTATACTACTAACCTCCAAGAGGCAGAACTCAGTAAATTCACTTAGTGAAATCCTTTCTCCAGTGAGAGAGTGGTTATGGATTTGCACTAATTTTGTTTCCTTCCTTTTGGAGTCTGACATTTTATCTTTCTGACTAAGTAAATTCTCAGTCACAAGAGATATTCCTAGTAGCCAAATTTATTTAGAAATGTTATTTAAGGCTTTTTTCTTTTTTTAAGCTGACACATCTAAAGTTTCGAAATGTATAGGCTAAACTTCAGAGCAGATGTTTAATGCATTCTCTCTCCAATTCCAGAGATTATATCAAGTATTATATAATGTGGAGTGTTTCCTCCATTTACTCAAAGTGTAACTATTGGAAGATCAAAATACATTTAGTTTATTCCTATAGGCTTTAGTATTTAAGTCTACTTGCAGATCACTTATCTGTGGGTATTTATTTTGTTTATAGTTCATGGAAACATAGATGATCATCCCATGTGTTGTTAGAAGTATATCAGCAACTGAGGCCAACAATCATAATCACATTACATACATAATCTGGGAGTCACAGAGGCATGTTCCCATTTGGATATTTGTTTATTAGATAAGCCAGATGTGTCAATCAATTATTTAGATAATTTCAATATTTCCATATATACTATCCAAAGAAACATCTTAACCAGATTTTTATATGTTTACTTTGCTTGCACAGTAGAAGGGGATCCTGGTACGTGCTCACCATTGCTGGGTATTTCGTGTTCTAATCCACTGCAAAGCATCGTGTAGAGAACTCACATGTGGGTTGACCTCGGTGTTGAATGGGTGGGAGAGCCTGAAGCAAGGAAAGGAGATAGAGAAATGTAGGATGTGGGGTCTCCTGGCTGCCATATGAGGTGAAGGAGGGACAGCCCTGAGAACTGGGCTTCCAGGAGCCCCACTGCAGGGCCTTGGGTGCCAGGCTGGAAGTTGGTACTCATGGTTATTCTGTATCTGTCACAGCTTTGTGGCCATGTGAGTTAATAATTGTTTCTTTTAATACAATAGCATTTTCTTGACCTTTTATATGGGCTGATGATTCCGTAACGGAAATGGGCTGTTGTAACTGCAGTAAAATTCTAGATCATGCCAGTACTTGATACCATCCCATTAAAAAAAGAAAGAAAAAGGAAATCGTGGTTAGACAGCCATTTTTAGACCTGGGCTTCTGGAATGTATCGATTGCAAGATGAGGGATACAGAAGGCATGTTGTTATTTTCAGAATTCAGTAGACTACTCGACTGGATGTTTTGGCTTAAATTTGTAAAATGAATAACTGACTAGAAACAGAAGAGTTTCCCCACGTGGCATCTCACTGTGAACTGGATTTATTTGCTGATCCTAGTCTGAATGGGGAGTGGGAACACCCTCTACCACCGATTCCTGTAGCTGGGTGCGTGTTCACGTCTCTTGGTCCTGTCTGACTCTTGTTACTGGTTTTTGTGAAGTCACAGCTTCACCTCCTCAGTTTCCCATGGCACAGTTTTCTGTTCCTCTTGGTGAGATTGGAGAGAACGCTTTCTCAAGCCCCTCCGTGGGAAGCGCACACTTCCTCAGCCTGTGCAGTCTTAAGCTGTGCCAGTCTGGTGGCGCTTGTCTGTCACGTGCTGCCCTGTCCAGCGCCCTCTTTTTTTTTTTGCGGCACGCGGGCCTCTCACTGTTGTGGCGTCTCCCTTTGCGGAGCACAGGCTCTGGATGCGCAGGCTCAGTGGCCATGGCTCACGGGCCCAGCCGCTCCGCGGCATGCGGGACCTTCCCGGACCGGGGCACGAACCCGTGTCCCCTGCATCAGCAGGCGGACTCCCAACCACTGCGCCACCAGGGAAGCCCCCAGCGCCCTCTTGAAGCGCGGTGCCTGTGAGCTATCTCAGCCAGGTCCAGCCGTGGGGCGCCAGTGCACAGAAGGCCCTCAGCGCCTCAGCATTCATCTTCTCCTGCTGCCGTCCAACATGGTGTTAGTCTTTGGGGAACCGTTTTATAGAAGAGTCACTGAATGTGTAGGAAGCAGATTCCTGAGGTCATGTTTTTCTGTTTTTAATTTCTTTTTTTTTAAATTGGAGTATAGTTGATTTACAATGTTGTGTTAGTTTCTGCTATACAGCAAAGTGAATCAGTTATACACATACATCTGTCCACTCTCTTTTAGATTCTTTTCCCATATAGGTTATTGCAGAGTATCAAGTAGAGTTCCCTGTGCTCTCCGGTAGATCCTTATTAGTTATCTATTTTATGTATAGTAGTGTGTGTATGTCATTCCCAATCTCCCAATTTATCCCTCCTCCCACCCCCACCCCCCCGCCTTTCCCCCTGGTAACCATAAGTTTGTTTTTTTACATCTGTGACTATTTCTGTTTTGTAAATAAGTTTTTTTGTACCGTTTTTTTAGATTCCACATATAAGTGATATCATGTATTTGTCTTTCTCTGACTGACTTACTTCACTCAGTATGGCAATCTCTAGGTCCACCCGTGTTGCTGCAAATGGCATTATTTCATTCTTTTTTATGGCTGAGTAATATTCCATTGTATATATGTACCACATCTTCTTTATCCATTCCTCTGTCAGTGGACATTTAGGTTGCTTCCATGTCCTGGCTAATGCTGCAGTGAACATTGGGGGTGCATGTATCTTTTCAAATGACTGTTTTCTCTGGATATGTGCCCGGAAGTAGAGTTACTGGATCATATGGTAGCTCTGTTTTTAGTTTTTTAAGGAACCTCCATACTGTTCTCCATAATGGTTGTACCAATTAAATTCCCACCAACAGTGTAGGAGGGTTCCCTTTTCTCCACACCCTCTCCAGCATTTATTGTCCGTAGGTTTTCTTGATGATGGTCATTCTGATCGGTGTGAGGTGATACCTCATTGTAGTTTTGATTTGCATTTCTCTAATAGTAATGTTGAGCATCTTTTCATATGCCTCTTGGCTATCTGTATGTCTTCTTTGGAGAAATGTCTATTTAGATCTTCTGCCCATTTTTTGATTGGGCTGTTAGTTTTTTTGATATTGAGCTTCATGAACTGTTTATATATTTCGGAGATTAATTCCATGTTGGTCGCTTCGTTTGCAAATATTTTCTCCCATTCTGAGTTGTCTTTTCCTTTGCTGTGCAAAAGCTTTTAAGTTTAATTAGGTCCCATTTGTCTATATTTGTTCTTAATTTATTAATAATTCTTAGTAATTCATATCTCCCTCTATTTGTATAACTCTCTAAAAACATGAATGTAAGACAATTTTTGATTCAGTCAATTTTGTCCTTTACTCTGCCTGTCATTTAAAATTTGGTTTGGGAAGGATCCTTGTTCTGTCAGCATATATGCTGGCTGTCCTTCCTAGAGTGGTGTCATCTAGAAGTTTGAGAACCATGCCATTGACATACTTATCAATAATTTGCATGAGTGTTGAGTAAGCCAGAATGGATGCCTTGTGACATACCACAGAAGGCCTCTTCCCCAAGTTTAGCCTAGCTGCCTCCTAACACACAGGAAGTCAGATGATATCCTGAAAGAATTTGTTGATGCCTTGTTGATGCTCAGAATATTGTGAATGAATCCAGGTATACAATGCATATTGGTCTGCTTGCCAAAGATGGCTGTGGTGGGGGGTGTTAGGTTACTCCTGGTAAGGGGTGAGAGGTCATGGAAGAAATGAAGTGTGGTTTATGAGAGGGAGAGTTTTCCCTTTACACTGTATTATTTGATTTGGTCTGTCTTCTGTTGGAGGAGTTCCTGAAATGTATGTATGGTGCTCTTGGTCCTCTGCTCCTACTTAAAAATGTGAAGAAGCTAATTGGAAGCTCTGTGGAGCAGGGTACACTAACCAACAGGTGGGCTTTGGAGCCAATTATTTTGCCAACTTGAATGTCTATACAGTAACTGGAGATTTTTTTCTTAGTTTTTCCAGAGAAGATTTCTCTTAACTTCCTTCTTTAAGGGTGTCTGCTTCTTACATTTGAAGAAACAAAACTTCGGGAAAGGAAAACAGCAGTTGAATCCCAGAGCTCAGAATGCATAATTTTAAAAATACCCCCTTCCCCCCCCCCCCAATCCAAGCCTCACTTGTGTTGCCCATAGTGCCTGAGGTCTGCAGTCCTCATACCCGACTTTGCCCGGGGTTCTCTGTTGTTGAGGGAAGAAGGTCAAGGTTAGAAGACACAGTCCTAGAGCTGTGAAGGGTTAAGGTTGAGACGTGGGGTCCAGTCTCTGTCTAGATAAACTTTCAAACGGTCCCTTCACTTCTAGTCTCACGTCTCACTCCTGTCCTCCGCGGTACACGGTGTCTGCAGGCCTGCGCCTCTTTGGAGTTTTGTGAGAGCAGTTTGTTCTCAGTACCCCCTCTGCAGGTTCTTCAGAGGCTACAGCAGAGTGGGGAAGTTAGCTCAGGGATCGCTCTGCTTTGTCTTCCCAAATTTGTTGAAATGGCTCCTCTGCTGTCTTCCCTCCTATTTCTTGCCCTCACCTTTCTCTTTAGGTCTTTTTTGGGGGAGGGGGCGGGGTGGACTTTGCCATCATCTGGATGGCTTTGCACAGAAGAGGTGAGTAGGGTGAGTAGTGTATAGTCATTCTGCTACATGTAACCAGCGGCCCGTTATCGTGCTCCAGAGAAAAGGCTGGAAGTTAGTTGAGTTTCTATACAGTGTTATATCAATATGTCATGTAACTTAAACCCTATTATTATTATGAAATTCAAGATACTCCTACATAATTTCTAAATGATCTGCCGACGTTACTCAGTCTCTGATCCAACAGATTTATAGGGCAAGCAAAGCCCATGGCAGCACGTTGGCACTTGTGTTCTAGAGGCAGCTGGATGTCCCCACGAGCACGTCCCTTGTGGGTCGGGGACTGGAGTCTCCTCCCACCTGACTCTGCCGTGCTCTGAGTTGAATTATTCCCCCTCTAGGACCCAGCTCCTTATTTGTGCATGAGGGCCTGGTCTCTGCAGTGCCTTATAGGTCCGCATTCTGTGACTCCCAGCGCACATGCAGCCAGCTAAGGGGAGGACGGCTTGTGTAAAAGCCACACGCCTCTCCCTCCATGGTCTTCCATCTAGACCTGGGGACCCACAACCACATGGTAACTGAAGTCCCCATGAAATGTCGTTGCTTGCATGTAAAGTGTAGCCTGGGGGACTGCTCCGGTTCTCAGCTCTTCTGGTCCCGAGGCTGTGGCTCCCGGAGAACAGATGCTTGTTGGCTGTAGCGCACACACCCACGTGCTCATGAGATGGCCCGGTTTGCTCTGAGTGAAGTACAGGTTAGAGGACTAGAAACTCTGTTTCAGTTAGCATTCAGCGTTCTACGGGAGGGAAATGTGTTATCCGGGCCATTTCCATTGAAACTACGCTCACTGTAAAAAGTCCTACTGAACTATAAAACAAGCCGTATTAGAGGAAGGACGTTCAGTGAAGCTTTATAAACTCGAACATGGGAATCATGGACTGTGTGATGTCCTTACGTCCCATTTTGTTGAACGATCCAGACATATTTACTCCTATAGCCTTATAAACAGATGGTGCATCTGTCATAGGAGGGTCAGTTCAGTACGGTCTGAATTCTAGGTTTATTTCAGTTGCAAGTTGAGGACCTATTCCAAGTTAGCTTAAAACAACAACAACAAAATTAACTCATATAACTTGTAAGTCTATGAGTGACCTTGGCTAGATCCTGAGACCCAGCTGTTAGATTCATACCTGACTCTCTGCACTTCTGTTCATTGTGCTCGTGCATGTCGAGCTCAGGGAAGGTTCACTTGGGTCAGTTCTGACCCCAGACCAGCCCCTATGGGGAGTGGGTATCATGACTGTCCTTGCTCAGGCAGCAGCCCTCTGGCAACCACACAGAAGGGAAAGTTTTCCCCAAAAGGAACAGGATGGGCAGTAACAACAGCTCCTCACCACTCTCTGCTTCATACATGGAAAGTACAGTCACTTGAGAAAGATTAAATTTGCAGAACAGGAAACCAGAAAGGAGCAGGGTTTGGACTTTTTAAAGTAGGCAGAGAGGCGCCATGGGAGGATACAAACAATATAATGAATGACCTGATGGGATTTGTATCTTAAAGCTCAACGTGGGCTCCATGTGGAGAATCAATCAGCTAAACTGAGTTGGAAATAGGAGACCAGGTAATGATCAAAAACTGGTAGCACCTGGCACAGAACCAGAACTCTGTCTTCCATGTTTGGATTTCACCCAGAGAAGAGTTGGCAGCTCGCCGTGGGAAATCTGACAAATGAGAAATGTGTGTGTGACAAATGAGTGTATACACCGTGGTTGACTAAGATGAGCATCCCAGATTGAGGCTCTATCCACACAAGCCATTTCCCAGTGGAGGATTTGCCACAAATGAGCTGCACTTGGATGTATTATTGGACCTTAAGTCCCCATCCGGACTTGACAACTGAGATCCTGTCTAGTTGTGGCTGAGGCCACGTACTGCTTCCTGGGATCATGGTCCCAGGAATCTATGAGTGGTTTCAACAAGTACATCAATCAAACCCCTGAACATGTGTAAGCAGAAGGTCCATTCCACTTGTCAGATTAAGAGGGGGCTGAACTGAAGGAGATTAAGAACCACTGCTTCATGAAAGTCCCCCCGGAGAAATGAAGTAGCCCTGCTTCCTCTCAGAACCCCTTTTCTGGGATTCCAAACTCCCATTACTCAATTTATTTCTGAAAGAGACCCACGGTGTCATGGGATGTTCCAATGACAGATATATTCCTGGGGCTGTCCCACCTGAAACAGGAGACATATTTTTATAAAAAAATCTTGTTATCAGTATGGTAGCAAACAAGAGTAATGCTGGTGTTACTGTTTAAAACTAATGGTCTTCAAACTTCTCTGTCTAACAAATAAGTAGTTTGAGTTTTTACAGCTGTATAGCCAATTTCTGTATATTTAGAAATTAAATACTTTCCCTCCTGTATTAATATTCTGTACCTTATAAAGCACAAAGTAGGCATTAAAGGACCAGGTGAGAAATAAACAGATAGATGAATATTCTTTCCATACTTCAGTGAATTGTCACAGTTACCGTATCTTTGAGAACTTTGTTTGAAACTACAAGGATTAAATAGATTTTGCAGAGATACGCCCCAGCCCCTTTCTTGTACTATTTCCCTTGAAAATATGTTTTAAGTTCTAAACAACAGTTTAACAAAAATTGAAACTACAATTTTGTTATAAATTTGAGACCCTGAGTCGTTTCCTGCTGCCACATTGCATCACCTTGAGACTGAGTCAAACCCTGGTAAGGACTGGATCCTGTCCTCACCACACCCCATTGGGAGGGCAAACACTGGCTAATCCCCGGAATTCCTGAATGTGTTGACAATGTTTTCTAATCTCCTGGCTTTGTCTGTACTTTTGAAGTCTTAGCATTAACAGCCTTTGTTTTTGAATTAAAAACAAACAAACAACTACCACCACAAAACCTTAAGGTGGGGAGAAATCTGTGAGCAAAATTTGGTTTCGATTAAGTGACCAGGTTGTTTCTGTTTCAACAGCTTTAGTGAAGAGTTTTTTAAGAAGAGAGAATGTAATGCTGAACTGGGTTTTTCTGTGTGTTATGCTTAACTGCCACCGTAGGAAATAGGGGAAAAAAAAAAGACTGGAATGAAATATACAAAATGCCAATAATAAGTTGTGGAAAGTGATTGCCTAGGTGGCTTTTTTTTCCTCTTTATTCCCCAGTTTTCAGTTATATCAGATATAATTGCTTTGTTTACAAAACAAACAGTTTTCTCCCCCAAATGTTACTGCCATTTCTAAAAGTGCCAAAATCTCCTCAGCCTGATTTAAGAATGTCTACATCAGTTGGCAGTGATAGGCATTGAAATGTAAATTGATGTTTTACTATGTTTTATATTCTAAACTACCCAGGTGTCCCCACCCCCAAAGCTTTGTAATTCTTGCATTGCCTACTTTTTAAATTTAAGTAACTGTGAAGTTGAGTGTATATTACTGTGACTGCTGCTTATGCCATGTGGGAAGCCAAATACAGCTGCATTCTTGATGTCTGTCTGATGCCGGTCTAACAGCCAGAAATATTTGAACTCTCCATTATTGTTAAAGGAGGGAAAATCCACAAAACACACTTCCTTCTTCACCTCTGAATGCCTCCTTTAGTTTATACCTACCCCCCTTTCATTGTACTCAATTCATGGAAATTATTTTTCTGCAGTTGTTGAAAAATAATTCAATTCTGACCCTTCAAGCATGAGATGACCCTGATTGTTTTTCACTGCTCTTGCCTTAGAAGAAATTAAATCTCCAGCAGTATTTTGCATCCAGCCAACACACATCAAACCTCCTGCCTGTCTTGGCTTTGAGAGCCTTGGAAGTTTCTGAATCAGTCAGAAATTACAGTAGAGCTGAGACTGATCAATGAGGAAGCCCCATTTTATTTTTCAGACACCTTCTGTCTCTCTTGTAGCCAATGTGTGTGTCTGTGCTTTCTCTAAAATACAACTGATTCTTATTCACTTACTTGTTTTAACCCGGAAGCTTCTGTGTTTCCCCCCTTACCGGCTTCCTTAGTGAACAGCTATCATTTTAATGTAAATGACTCTTTTGTAGATTTGAACTTTACTTGGATTCTCCTTAGCAGAAATAAGATTAGGTAATATTATGACCTCCTAAATCTGGAGGCACCAGTTTTCCTCGTTTGCAATTTTTTTTAACTGGGTTTCTCCACTAAAAATATTTTAAGAACGTGAAGATAAATGACCGGTAGAAGCAGCTGCTTTTCATGGATTCTGCCTGTTTACTTACCCACCTTGTGGTACTCATTGATGTCAAGGAAAATAGCTAAATTTTATTAAAGTATTTTTGAGGTATGAAACTCAAACATTTCTGTGGTGTTAGCTTTAAACATGGTGGCCAAAATCGTACTCATTATAAAGCAGAAATAAAATGTTCACATTTTTGCCTCAGTGAGCTGAGTAGTATATTTATACCAATTAAATATTTAACTTACATGTAAACTGTATTCTTTGGTTACTGTTAAGAAGCCAGATACTTAGTGAATTGTATAGGTGAAGACTTATTCCCTGAAGGCATATACCATTTCCAAGTTCTCTTGGAATAGGCAAGTTCAGTCAATTAGCAAGTGTTTAATGACTACCCCAAGGGCTTTTAGTACATTAGGAGCCCCGTTTACCACTTTCCTTCCCAATTTAAAAAAAAAAATGTGTCAGAGTGAATACAACTGAATTCCAAGGTTTGATGTCTTTTCTCTTAATGTACACATTCTGACTTCTTATTTTGTAAACTTCGTTATAAATTCAGTCTCCTGGGCATCGGCCCTTCAGGAGCACACTCCTGGCCCAGCCTCCCAAGCCTGCACCCATGTAGTCCCCCTGAGCAGACATCGGATCAGCTCTTGGAGGAGCTTGGTTCTCTTCTCTGAGTGTTACGTGGCTCTTCATCTGCCCTGCCCGAAACTTGGGGCTGGAGCTCAATGTGCTATTGCTGGTGCTGAGAGTGCCTCGCTTGGGCAATTATAATATTTGTAGCTGGTAACACTAATAATGAAGACAAACACTATATGGCACTCAGCATCCTAAGCTCTTGATAATTCATTAACATAACGAACCCTTCACTCCTCAACACCTTAGAGGTAATTATCCCTATTTTTCAGATGAGGAAGCAGAGACAGAAAAATTAAGTGACTTCTCCAAAGTCACAGGGCTATGTAGCATCACAGCTAAAATTGAAGCATGGGAGTCTGGTTCCAGAGCCTGTGCTCCTAACCACTACACTGCCTCCCTGGGGGCCTGCAAGCCTGTAAGCCCGTCTGCTAACCAGCAGCTCTGGGATTGGTTGATATTTGCATTCCAGATTATTGGTGTCCTTCTTGGTTTGTGCAATAAATGACGCAATGTCGTTTCAAACCCAAGGTCAAGTATCCTGCACCTACAGGCTGCCATCTCGCGCCCTCTTGGGAGCATGGCTTAGTCGTGTGGGCCAGAGAAGCTTGAAAAGGGGGTATTGCCGCCAGCATCATGCCCTATCATAGGATTCCCCTATGGGGGCACTCAAGGGTCTGCCATGAACATGGGGAAGACCAGCCTACGCAGGTCAGGATACCAAGGACATGGTAGTAGGAGCCCCACTAATGCTGCCTTCGTCTCCTGGACTCCTAAACAGTCTGGCAGACCCTGCCAAAGTCTTACGGTTACTAAAATTAGGTAAAGTGAACAGAATGTTCAGATTCTAGTTCTTTCTGCTTCTGCAAAGTTGGAGCCGTCGAGCTTGGTATAAAGTTGAAGTAAAAGATGTCCTTTTGAAACTGTTTTGTTTCCTGGGGGAATGGAAGTCTGAAAGTCTTTTCATCACAGTGGTTTTCTGCAGAAGATTTCATGCCCAGAGAAACTTCTTTGCACCGTAAGTGAAGATGTGCTTCTCCAAGCACTAAGTCTCCTTGTGTAGTTCTGTTATGGAAAAGACGTGGACCAGGAGAGTTTCCCAGGCAGTCTGCCCTCAAATACCAAGACAGTGAAATCCACGTCCACCATTTTATTGTACTCCCTGCACCCAGTTCCTCTAAGTATTATTGGGTCTTCTTAATTCTCAAGTACTAAATTCCATTTAAATATACTTTTTCTCAGACGATCGTGTATTTTTCTCATATTGAATGGGTTGAAGAAATGAATCCACTTGCAAGCTGAATCAGATTTAAGTTTACTTGGGAATTCCTTTGGGGAAATAGCATGGTATATGTATGTGTTTGGTTATTGGAATCTAAGTTAAAAAGGAAGCCAGTGTTTTTATTTAGAGGAAAATTCCTCTTTGATTCATTTCTTATGTATACTGAAATCATACTTTTGAAGAACCCAAAATGTGAAGTGAAAAGAAGAGGATGAGGAGAGTTTTGTGTTGTTCCCAGAACTGATTTTTTTAAAAAAATAGACCCTATTTTTATTGTGGAACAATTGAACAGTTTTGTGCAGCTCCGAGAGCCAAGTCATCTCACCCCTAAATAATTACAGAAAATCCGTTCGGCCCAGCCTAGGAGAAGCAGAACCAAGGAGGCAGAGTTTTAGGAGTATTGTTGGTAATAACACACAGCTGGAAGTTACCACCTCGCTCCGTGGAGGGGGCTACGGGTCCTAAGGATGAGGCCCTCGGTTTTTTCCCCTTGAAGATGACATTCGTATCTCTTGCATGTATCTTCGTGCTGAATTGCTAGAACCTAAGAGTTTGTCATTCAGCGAGGAACCTGTTGCTGCTTTTCAGCAGCTTATGTTTTACTTGTAGGCTGCATATCCGGGATCCATGAAGAAGTATAGTATTATGTACAAGGCTGGGTGGGGCTGTGCGTTTCCTTGAGGAAATGGGCAGGAAGAAGAGTCCAATTTTAACTCTGCTTGTTTTCTATATATAATATCTGTCCTCAGGGCAGCTTTCTATTTTTCTGTCTTTTGGAAGGAAAACTGAAAACTAGGGGTACATCCCTTTTCTTCAGGGATTTTGGTTTTGTAGAAAGCCTGTCAAGGGGGACCTGCCCTTGCATCCTCAAGCATCATACGGGCCTATAGCATGTCCCTCTGCCCTGATCTGATGCAGTCGCTGGTTGCAGACACGTTTCACAAGGAAGAAGCTGGTAAGCTAATTGCATTTTATTATCGAAGTGTTGCTCTCGGAGTCCTCCTCTTCTTGGCAGCATCATAACACTTATTTTAATCAAATACATTATTCATTTATCTGAGATTTCAGACTTCTAGTAACTTGAGTGAGCATCAGTCATTCATCTGATATGTGCTAAATGTTGAAAGTGACTGGATCATAGTAAGCAACTTTATTTAAAAGTAATTTTCAGTAGTATGGCAGTATTTGTATAAGAGGTTTCTTTATGTGTTAAAATGTCTTCAGTCATCAACGTAATGATGAGACGATTTCATTTTCATGAACTATCACAATGTTCCTGAAAGTAGGTCAGCACCGCTAAGTTCAGTTCGTCGACAAATACTGAGTGCCTATTTTTCTTTCAGTTTCACGGATCTTTTTTTTTTTTTTTTTTTTCCCCCATACGCCGGCCTCTCACTGTTGTGGCCTCTCCCGTTGCGGAGCACAGGCTCCGGACGCGCAGGCTCAGCGGCCAGGGCTCACGGGCCCAGCCGCTCCGCAGCATGTGGGGTCCTTCCGGACCGGGGCACAAACCCGTGTCCCCTGCATCGGCAGGCAGACTCTCAACCACTGCGCCACCAGGGAAGCCCAGAAATGTTGATTTAATGGTAAATGCTTCAGCCTTTCTCTCTTAACATCTGGCCTGAGTGGGGATGGGGAAGAGACTCAGGAGGGAAAGTGCGAACGCGCGCACACACAAGTTAGCATCACCTCAGAACGACAGATCACAGAGAAATCGCAGTCTTGTTTCTGTTGTCAGTCACGAGATTGTCTCTTGGAATAACACAGGACTTCTAACACCTGGGGTTTCAGAGAATCTGGCAAGTTAAGGAAACTTCATTGCATTCATTAAATGTGATTACTTTGGTCACCTCTTCTTAAATTCACGACATGAGGTGCTTCCTAATCTGAGCCATCCAGAGGCATTTGGGGTCTGTGTTTAGTTATCTAAGGTATTTATAGGAAACCATAAAAACCCTTTTGATAACATGTGCTCTCCCGAGTATGCATATTTTTGTACATTTCAACTCATGGCAACTTGCTGTGTAAATAAATATTCCATCTCCCCCACCACCCCCAACAGTTTGTTTCAAAGGAGCCTGTTTCCTTTGCTCTAATAGTTTGAGATAAAGTGAATGGGCTTACGCCATTTGCTCTTTTGTGAAATTTTGTTTCACTAATATTAGTGATAGTCAAGTTCATAGAGCACTCACTGCATGTTGGATGCTTTATGTATAATATCTCATTTAATCCCACTTAATCATATGTCTTTGCAAATGACTCCCCGCTCTGTAAGCAATAGCTCCTCCAAACCCGGTTTTGCCCCTGGGTAGATACTTTTAATGATCTCCATTTTATAGATGAGAAGACAGACATTAAGAAATCTGCCCCAGGTCACACAGTAAGTGGTAGAGCCTAGCTTGAAGCCCAGGCTGTCTGGCTCCAAACCCTGAGGCACTCTGCCCACAGGAAAGAGGCTGGGTTTTTCTGAAGATCTGTATAAAAGTTCTGCCTCATAGAAATGTTAGATTAATTATACTTAATATGCAATCCTATATTCTTCTTAGTGTTCAAACAGGTCCTTTCTTGCTTTAATCAATTTTCAAAATACCTTTCACTAGAATTAGAAGTTTTTTGAAGTGTTAATACATTGAATATATGTGTATATAATTTATGCATTAATCAGAATTTTACACTAATGTGAAAAACTTACCAAATAAACTGACAGATTCTCCAGGCTCACCCGTTTGGAGCTTTTCAGGCAAGTGAATCCGGCATAGGAAGGCAAAGGGACCGTTTGGGGCGACCTAAAAGCTGGCAGACCAGGGCATGGGTGTGGACATGAAGGCTCACATAGCCCGCTGCTGTTGTGTGCTAGTGTGTAGGCATCTAGTTGTGGAAAATTGACTCCAAAAGTCAACTAATTAACCCCTTATTCACCCACTGAGGCCTAGTATTCCAGCATTGACAGATGGGATACAGTCATACTGTATTCAATAGCTTAAGCAGAAATGATTAATGCAAATGTGAAAAAGTTTCCGTTACGTTATTTCCCTACCTCAGTGTACATGGATGAGGCGTTCATACTTGTTGATTCTGTTTTCTCTGGAGTTTGGAAAATCCAATGTTAGAAGTGATAAACTTTAGTTTTCCTTGTGATTTTTGAGTTTCCGTTAAGGTGGAAGCTAGTTAATAATGTACAGTCTTTGTGCTTGAAGAGGTGATAAACTAGGTCATTGGACTTCATAGTTGATGAATCCACTATACAGCGAATATAAGACCAGAAGGTTACGCTCAAAGTTATATAGGTCCTATAGAACTTCACTTAGTGTCGGGTCATTGTTGGCATATAAAAACTAGGGATTGGTATAGATAGAATTGAAGTAATTAGCATATGATTTGGATGTTTATAAGGAACATTGGCCATGTGAAATACCCTTGAAATAAATACCACAACTCACAAAACTCTCTTAGTATCAACAAAATCATGATGTTCTATATTGTCTCGAAGTTCAATATGTATTTTCCTGGTTTCTTTCGTACATACTGGGAAATCGGTCATCATGATTATCTTAGAGACATTACTTGTAACTTTCATAGCTGTCAAGAAAATTTGTGAGCTTTTTCTTTCTAGGAGGAAATTCCAGTTTGGAGATGGTATGAGAGGGAAAGGATTAATGAGGAAGAATACTAACATCCTTGGCTGTAGGAACAAAGCCAACATGGGCGACAGCCATGAGTAATGGGTGAAACATCACCCATATCCTGTGGTCATGCGAATGTTCTCAGTCGTGATCTGGCCAAATAACAGGCCTCCTTCACTTTAAGGAAACATGTTAAGAATATCTGCTTTACAAAACTGAAGCAGTATGATTCTTTTTTTAAAGGATTTATGTCCTAAGATAGTTTTTAGGTGGGAGCATAGTATTTACTGGTGACATGCGAGAATGCAGTACAGACTGAGCTCCTAAATTAGAGTTGGAAATGTGACATTAGGGAACCTCTAAAGCTGGGAAACTTACAAGGAAGGGGAGAAACTTGCAGGGAGTGAGAAGCACAGAGATAGGGAAATGTGGTGGTACCTTACTATTCCAATTTTTTTTTAAAAGGATGTAATCTCTGTAATTTTCACCAGTGATTGAAGGTCAAGCTTTTGAATTTTTTTTCACCCTGAGGAAACATTACTGGAATTAGATAGGAATTTTGGAGAATACGATTAGCTTTTCATAATGAAGACTTAAAAATTTTGACTGCAGTATGTAAATTCTGCAATCCAAGGAATTTCTGTAGCTGGGGAAAAGTGTTTGTTGGGCTCATCTCTTTAGGATCAGAAAACTCTCGTTAAGGTATAGGGAGTACGTAGGAGCATGCTAAGAAGAAGTGAGAGAGAATGGTAACAGATACACACTCCTATTTATAAAATAGATAAACAGGGACCCATTGTATAGCACAGGGAACTATATTCAGTATCCTGTAATAACCTATAATGAAAAAGAATCTGAAAGAATATATATATGTGTAACTGAATCACTTTGCTGTACACCTGAGACACTGAAAATCAACTATACTTCAATTTAAAAACAAAAAAGAGAGAGAGAATGGGCTGTTCTGCCGTCCTCTGTAGTCATATGACCCAAAATCAGTGCAACCGTATGTTTTCGTTTTAGAGCTATCACAATGTGGAGGTGCAGTCGCAAGGCCAAGTTCATATAACGATGTGGAAATGGACACCAGGGCTTTTTCCTAGTTGGACTAAATATTCATATTTATATCTGAAAATTAGTACACTAAATTGAAGCTTCCAAAGAAGAGGAAGAGTAGATCTTTTTCCAGGTTAGGTTACATTAGCATGTTCTTTCTGCTTTGGATAGACTAAATCTTTAATTCTTATTGGATCAGAGACATAGCTTTGCTAAATTGGAAAAAAATCAGCATGCCTTATTCTCCCTCTAAAGGAAGAAATGTCAAGTTACTGTAGCTTTCAATTCACTGTGCTAGAAAGAATGGTAAGATGGGCCCTGTTGCCTATAAGAATTTGATTAGGGCCCTTTTATTAACGTTTATGACATCAGATTGATTCGTTTCTGAAAATGCAGTGGTTTCTGTGTTGTTGATGTATGAGAGGTGAGATCTCCCTCTGTGTTGTCTAGAAATGCACTACCCGAGAGTCATATCTCAAGGATGTTGATGTATTAACTCTCGTAAGAGAGTCTTCAAATTGAATTTTGTTTTAAACATCATTATTGGAGTATAATTGCTTTACAATGGTGTGTTAGTTTCTGCTGTATAACAAAGTGAATCAACTGTACATATACATAATCCCCATATCTCCTCCCTCTTGTGTCTCCCTCCCACCCTCCCTATCCCACCCCTCTAGGTGGACACAAAGCACCAAGCTGATCTCCCTGTGCCATGCGACTGCTTCCCACGAGCTATCTGTTATACATTTGGTAGTGTATATATGTCCATGCCACTCTCTCACTTCGTCCCAGCTTACCCTTCCCCCTCCCCGTGTCCTCATGTCCATTCTCTATGTCTGCATCTTTATTCCTGTCCTGCCTCTAGGCTCTTCAGAACCTTTTTTTTTAGATTCCATACATACGTGTTAGCATATGGTATTTGTTTTTCTCTTTCTGACTTACTTCACTCTGTATGACAGTCTCTAGATCCATCCACATCTCAACAAATGGCCCAATTTGTTCCTTTTTATGGCTGAGTAATATGCCATTGTATATATGTGCCACGTTTTCTTTATCCATTAATCTGTCGATGGA
This sequence comes from Stenella coeruleoalba, assembly GCF_951394435.1. Taxonomy (NCBI): domain Eukaryota; kingdom Metazoa; phylum Chordata; class Mammalia; order Artiodactyla; family Delphinidae; genus Stenella; species Stenella coeruleoalba. The sequence continues at coordinate 91,065,124 of NC_137148.1, forward strand.
CACTTAGGTTGCTTCCATGTCCTGGCTATTGTAAATAGAGCTGCAATGAACATTGTGGTACATGACTCCTATTGAATTATGGTTTTCTCAGGGTTTATGCCCAGTAGTGGGATTGCTGGGTCATATGTAGTTCTATTTTTAGTTTTTTAAGGAACCTCCATACTCTTCTCCATAGTGGCTGTATCAATTTACATTCCCACCAACAGTGCCAAGAGGGTTCCCTTTTCTCCACACCCTATCCAGTATTCACTGTTTGTAGATTTTTTGATGATGGCCATTCTGACCGGTGTGAGGTGATACCTCATTGTAGTTTTGATTTGCATTTCTCTAATGATTAGTGATGTTGAGCATCCTTTCATGTGTTTGTTGGCAATCTGTATATCTTCTTTGGAGAAGTGTCTATTTAGGTCTTCTGCCCATTTTTGGATTGGGTTGTTTGTGTTTTTGATATTGAGCTGCATGAGCTGCTTGTATGTTTTGGAAATGAATCCTTTGTCAGTTGCTTCATTTGCAAATATTTTCGCCCATTCTGAGGGCTGTCTTTTTGTCTTGTTTATGGTTTCCTTTGCTGTGCAAAAGCTTTGAAGTTTCATTAGGTCCCATTTGTTTGTTTTTATTTCCATTTCTCTAGGAGGTGGGTCAAAAAGGATCTTGCTGTGATTTATGTCATGGAGTGTTCTGCCTATGTTTTCCTCTAAGAGTTTGATGGTGTCTGGCCTTACATTTAGGTCTTTAATCCATTTGGAGTTTTTTTGTGTGTATGGTGTTAGTGAGTGTTCTAATTTCATTCTTTTACTTGTAGCTGTCCAGTTTTCCCAGCACCACTTATTGAAGAGGTTGTCTTTTCTCCATTGTAAATTCTTACCTCCTTTATCAAAGATAAGGTGACCATATGTGTGTGGGTTTATCTCAGGGCTTTCTTTCCTGTTGCATTGATCTGTATTTCTGTATTTGTGCCAGTATCATACTGTCTTGTTGACTGTAGCTTTGTAGTAGAGTCTGAAGTCAGGGAGCCTGATTCCTCCACCTCCGTTTTTCTTACTTAAGATTGCTTTGGCTCTTCGGGGTCTTTTGTATTTTCATACAAATTGTGAAATTTTTTGTTCTAGTTCTGTGAAAAATGCCATTGGTAGTTTGATAGGGATTGCACTGAATCTGTAGATTGCTTTGGGTAGTATAGTCATTTTCACAATGTTGATTCTTCCAATCCAGGAGCCTGGTATATCTCTCCATTTGTTTGTATCATCTTTAATTTCTTTCATCAGTGTCTTATAGCTTTCTGCGTACAGGTCTTTTGTCTCCTTAAGTAGGTTTATTCCTAGGTATTTTATTCTTTTTGTTGCAGTGGTAAATGGGAGTGTTTCCTTAATTTCTCTTTCAGATTTCTCATCATTAGTGTATAGGAATGCCAGAGATTTCTGTGCATTAATTTTGTATCCTGCTACTCTACCAAATTCATTGATTAGCTCTAGTAGTTTTCTGGTAGCATCTTTAGGATTCTCTATGTATGGTATCATGTCATCTGCAAACAGTGACAGTTTTACTTCTTCTTTTCCAATTTGGATTCCTTTTATTTCTTTTTGTTCTCTGATTGCTGTGGCTAAAACTTCCAAAACTATGTTGAATAATAGTGACGAGAGTGAGCAACCTTGTCTTGTTCCTGATCTTAGTGGAAATGGTTTCAGTTTTTCACCATTGAGAAGGATGCTGGCTGTGAGTTTGTCATATATGGCCTTTATTGTGTTGAGGTTAGTTGCCTCTACGCCTACTTTCTGGAGGGTTTTTATCATAAATGGGTGTTGAATTTTGTCGAAAGCTTTTTCTGCATCTATTGAGATGATCATAAGGTTTTCGCCTTCAGTTTGTTAATATGGTGTATCACATTGTTTTGCGTATATTGAAGAATCCTTGCATTCCTGGGATAAACTCCACTTGATCACAGTGTATGATTCTTTTAATGTGCTGTTGGGTTCTGTTTGCTAGTATTTTGTTGAGGATTTTTGCATCTATGTTCATCAGTGATGTTGGCCTGTAGTTTTCTTTTTTTGTGGCATCCTTGTCTGGTTTTGGTATCAGGTTGATGGTGGCCTTGTAGAATGAGTTTGTGAGTGTTCCTCCCTCTGCTGTATTTTAGAAGAGATTGAGAAGGATAGGTGTTAGTTCTTCTCTAAATGTTCGAAAGAATTCGCCTGTGAAGACATCTGGTCCTGGGTTTTTGTTTGTTGGAAGATTTTTAATCACAGTTTCAATTTCAGTGCTTGTGATTAGTCTGTTTATATTTTCTATTTCTTCCTGGTTCAGTCTCAGAAGGTTGTGCTTTTCTAAGAATTTGTCTATTTCTTCCAGGTTGTCCATTTTGTTGACATAGAGTTGCTTGTAATCTCTCATGATCCTTTGTATTTCTGCAGTGTCAGTTGTTACTTCTCCATTTTCATTTCTAATTCTATTGATTTGAGTCTTCTCCCTTTTTTTCTTGATGAGTCTGGCTAATGATTTATCAATTTTGTTTATCTTCTCAAAGAACCAGCTTTTAGTTTTATTCATCTTTGCTATCGTTTCCTTCATTTCTTTTTCATTTATTTCTGATCTGATCTTTATGATTTCTTTCCTTCTGCTAACTTTGGGGTTTTTTTGTTCTTCTTTCTCTAGTTGCTTTAGGTGTAAGGTTAGGTTGTTTATTTGAGATGTTTCTTGTTTCTTGAGGTAGGATTGTATTACTATAAACTTCCCTCTTAGAACTGCTTTTGCTGCATCCCATAGGTTTTGGGTCGTGGTGTTTTCATTGTCATTTGTTTCTAGGTATTTTTTGACTTCCTCTTTGATTTCTTCTGTGATCTCTTGGTTATTAGTAATGTACTGTTTAGCCCCCGTGTGTTTGTATTTTTTACAGATTTTTTCCTGCAGTTGATATCTAGTCTCATAGCTTTGTGGTCGGAAAAGATACTTGATATGATTTCAATTTTCTTAAATTTACCAAGGCTTGATATGTGACCCAAGATATGATCTATCCTGGAGAATGTTCCATGAGCACTTGAGAAGAAAGTGTAATCTGCTGTTTTAGGATGGAATGTCCTATAAAAATCAATTAAGTCCATCTTGTTTAATGTATCATTTAAAACTTGTGTTTCCTTATTTATTTTCATTTTGGATGACCTGTCCATTGGTGAAAGTGGGGTGTTAAAGTCCCCTACTATGATTGTGTTACTGTCTATTTCCCCTTTTATGGCTGTTAGTATTTGCCTTATGTACTGAGGTGCATAAATATTTACAATTGTTATATCCTCTTCTTGGATCGATCCCTTGATCATTATGTAGTATCCTTCTTTGTCTCTTGTAATAGTCCTTATTTTAAAGTCTATTTTGTCTTATATGAGAATTGCTCCTCCACCTTTCTTTTGATTTCCATTTGCATGGAATATCTTTTTCCATCCCATCACTTTCAGTCTGTGTGTGTCCCTACGTCTGAAGTGGGTCTCTTGTAGACAACATATGTACGGGTCTTGTTTTTATATCCCTTCAGCCAGTCTGTGTCTTTTGGTTGGAGCATTTAATCCATTTACATTTAAGGTAGTTATCGATATGTATGTTCCTGTTACCATTTTCTTAATTGTTTTGGGTTTGTCACTGTAAGTCTTTTCCTTCTCTTGTGTTTCCTGCCTAGAGAAGTTCCTTTAGCATTTGTTGTAGAGCTGGTTTGGTGGTGCTCAATTCTTTTAGCTTTTGCTTGTCTGTAAATATTTTAATTTTTCTCTTGAATCTGAATGAGATCCTTACTGGGTAGAGTAATCTTGGTTGTAGGGTTTTCCCTCTCATCACTTTAAATATGTCCTGCCGCTCCATTCTAGCTTGATCAGCTGTTAACCTTATGGGGATTCCCTTGTATGTTAATTGTTGCTTTTCCTTTGTTGCTTTTAATATTTTTTCTTTGTGTTTAGTTTTTGATAGTTCGATTAATATGTGTCTTGGCGTGTTTCTCCTTGGATTTATCCTATATGGGACTTTCTGCACTTCCTGTACTTGATTCAGTAGTTCCTTACCCATATTAGGGAAGTTTTCAACAATAATCTCTTCAAATATTTTTGCAATCCCCTCTTTTTCCTCTTCTTCTTCTCGGACCCCTATAATTCGAATGTTGGTGCATTTAATATTGTCCCAGAGGTCTCTGAGACTGTCCTCAAAATTCTTTTCATTCTTTTTTCTTTATTCTGCTCTGCAGTAGTTATTTCCACTATTTTATCTTCCAGGTCACTTATCCATTCTTCTGCCTGTTATTCTGCTATTAATTCCTTCTAGAGAGTTTTAAATTTCATTTATTGTGTTGTTCATCATTGTTTGTTTGCTCTTTAGTTCTTCTAGGTCCTTGTTAAATGTTTCTTGTATTTTCTCCATTCTATTTCCAAGGTTTTGGATCATCTTTAGTGTCATAACTCTGAATTCTTTTTCAGGTAGACTGCCTATTTCCTCTTCATTTGTTTGGTCTGGTGGGTTTTTACCTTGCTCCTTCATCTGCTGTGTATTTTTCTGTCTTCTCATTTTGCTTAACTTACTGTGTTTGGGGTCTCCGTTTCACAGGCTGCAGGTTCATAGTTCCCATTGTTTTTGGTGTCTGCCCCCAGTGGGTAAGGTCGGTTAAGTGGGTTGCGTAGGCTTCCTGGTGGAGGGGACTGGTGCGTGTGTTCTGATGGATGAGGCTGGATCTTGTTTTTCTTGTGGTCAGCACAACGTCTGGTGGTGTGTTTTGGCGTGTCTGTGAACTTATGATTTTAGGCAGCCTGTCTGCTAATGGGTGGCTTTGTGTTCCTGTCTTGCTAGTTGTTTGGCCTAGGGTGTCCAGCACTGTAGCTTGCTAGTCATTGAATGGAGCTGAGTCTTGGCATTGAGATGGAGATCTCTGTGAGACCTTTTGCCGTTTGATATTACATGGGGCCAGGAGGTCTCTGGTGGACCAATGTCCTGAACTCGCCTCTCCCGCCTCAGAGGCTCAGGTGCTCTCATGGCCAGAGCACCATGTCCCTGTCAGCCACACGGCCGGGTACACGGGGAGTTTCTTGCCTTTGGGAAGTCTGAGTTCTTCTGCCAGTGTTCGGTAGGTGTTCTCTAGTTGTTCCACATGTACATGTAGTTTCGATGTATTTGTGGGGAGGATAGTGATCTCCACGTCTTACTCCTCTGCCATCTTGAAGGTGCCCCCCTCAAACTGAATTTTTAATGAAAATATGTTGAAATGATGAAAGCAAGTTTTAAAATCCATTAACAGTTTGTAAAAATCCTATCACTGCCCTAATTTATTAGGAAAAAAAGATTAGGTAGTTGAACTACCCAGTGGCCGTTTTTAGAATCCACTGTTTAATGTCTTCTCAGCCGGGGACTGAGAATCACTGAGGGGGTGTGAAGACTTCAGTTTGCTTTCGTCCTTTGCCTACACGTTAGCCAGAGAGAATTCTAGTGGAACAGAAATGTAGCGTATATAGTAATTGCCAAGTAGTTCTGTAGGTTACTACTTAGATCTGCCTGGAGTATGTGTGTAAACCTGTATAGAGAGCATCGGAAAATGGTTGTGTTGGGCCCATAATCCTCAGAAGGCTCAGTTTTGCTGACCTGAGAATTTCTCATCTTTTTTTTTAAGTCAACTTTTCCGTTTGTGTGTTAGTCAGAATCACTAGTATTTTACAATATTAGATGCTTAGAAAGATATAATTGTAATTTCTAGTGGCTGTTAGTTACCATTATGTATATACCAGTGTTTTTTCCGGTTTCTGAAGCTTTAAATAGGCCTTTAGTTCGCTTGTGATAGATGTGGCCAGGACAATGCTGTCCTGGGCTCTCCCACACACACACTGGGTACCCCTCGTGGTCTCCATTGCTGGTCCTCCCATCCCTCCCCAGCTCCTCACGTGAGGGTGTCTTATCCAGTCTTTTGGCTGAAACAGCCATCTAAATGCTGACTGCCAAGTCCATATCGACAGCCCAAAGCTCTCTCCTAATTCCAGATCCATATTCAACTGCCTCCTCCTCATCTTTACTTGAATATCTAACAGGTATCTCAAACTAAACAGGCTGAAACCCAGCTCCATGAACTTTTTGTCGTCTTTTCTGCATATGGAAATATCAACTCCATTCTCTTAGGCCCAAACCCTGGAGAATCCTTGAACTTCTTTCTCATACCCCACACTCAATCTGTCACCAAACCAGATTGTCTCTACCTTCATAAATTACCTAGAATCTGTTCACTCATCACGGTACCTACAAGCCAAGTCATTATCACCTGCATCATCTAGTTTTCTTTGTTTTGTGTTTGTTGTTTCTGTAACTGGACTCTCTGTATCCACCCTTGCCTTTTTACAGTGTATTCTCACCACAGCAGCTGGGTGATCCTTTTAAAATGTGACTCAACTTATGTTATTCCTCTGTTCAAAACCCTCTTTCTATCTCACTCAGTATAAAAGCTGCCAAGTCCTAAAAGTGGGCCTCATCGTCCTACTTCATAGTGTATGGTCATCTCCCACCACCACCGTCTACAATTTCCCTCGCGTTCTCCTGGCCCCAGACACATCAGTTGCCTTGCTGTTCCTCTAAGCATGCCAACAACTTACTTCTCAGGGGCACACTTTCGCCAGACAGCCCCATTATTTGCTTCCTCACTTTTTTCAGGTCCCTGCTCAAATGACACCTTGTTAATAAGGCCTTTTGGGCCATCCTAGAAATATGGCAACACCCATCCTACCCCTCTACTCCTACATTCCCCACACCATTGGAATGTCATAGGGCAGGAATTTGATTTGCATACTGCTGTGTTCTGGGAAGCCAGTATAGAGCCAGGTACTTGGTAGTTTCTCAGTCGGTGTTTAACAGAATGAATGATCTTCGTATCCTTTTCTTTACCCCTGAAAAAGTTGCAAGAGTACATTATTTTATATTACTTTTGATAGTTATGTTGGTCCTCAGTAATTTTATTTATCCTTCTGGATAATTTCCTTTTAATTTCTCTCCATTAAAAAGCCTCAGCTGTGCATATTACATTTTTCTTGAGAGACGGCAAACCTTTAGAATAGTTGCAGGTGTAGTATAATGAACACCCGTATACCCTTCACTGATTCTAATATTTTGCCACTTTTGTTTAATCTCTTTCTGTGCCTGAGTTTATATAATTTCTTCTAAACCATTTGAATTAGTTGTAGGTACCATGACCCTTCATGCCTAAAATGCTTCAGAATTTGTATCTTCTAAGAACAAGGACATTTTCCTACATATCCATGAAAGAAATCTCATTTTCCAAAAACTCAACATTGATATAGTGCTACTGCCTAATATAGTCCATACTCAAATTTCCGCAATTATCTCTATAATGTCCATTGTAACTGTTTCTTAAAATCCAGAGTCTAATCAAGTTTCATCAATTATATTAATCGTCCTGCCTCTTTAGCCTTCTTTAGTCTAGAATATAGGTCCCTGGATTTTTTTTTTTTTTTTTGCGGTACGCAGGCCTCTCACTGCTGTGGCCTCTCCCGCTGCGGAGCACAGGCTCTGGACGCGCAGGGCCAGCGGCCATGGCCCGTGGGCCCAGCCGTTCCGCGGCATGTGGGATCCTCCCGGACTGGGGCATGAACCCGCGTCCCCTGCATCGGCAGGTGGACTCCCAACCACTGCGCCACCAGGGAAGCCCAGGTCCCTGGATTTTATTGGTCTGTCACAACTTAACATTTTTAAAGAATCTAGGCCAGATGTTTGGCAGGACATCCTTCAATTTGGATTTGCCTAATTACGTAATCTGAGTCAATCAAGAGGAAATGATTTTGGCAGGAGTAGAACACAGATGATATGGTGTGCTTCTCCCACTGTCGTCAGCAGGCACACGCTATCACCTGGTCTCATCATTGGTGATGCCAGTTTGGATCATTAGGTTAAGATGGTGTCCACCAAACTGCCCTATTGTAAAGGTGTCTTTTTTCTTTCGTAGTCAGTGGTCTCTGAAGTGATACTTTGAGACTGTGTGAAAATCCTTCTCCCCAGCAATCTTTGACCCAGTGGGATCACTATCTGTTAATGATTCTTACCTGAAACAATTACTGTGGTGTATGTAAAAATGGCAGTTTTTTTCCTATCATTCCTTCTATGTTTATTAGTTGATACTTGTCTGTAAAAACTTTCCCTTCTGTCTCTTGTTTTAAAATCTTTTTCGGTATCAGTATAAATTCATGAATTCTTTTATATCCAGTGTGTTCAAATTCATTACATTATTCATTTTGATACCCAAATTGTTATTTGGCTAGGGGGAGTTCAATATTCCAGTTTGGTTTTTTGTTGCAGTACGCAGGCCTCTCACTGTTGTGGCCTCTCCCGTTGCAGAGCACAGGCTCTGGATGCGCAGGCTCAGCGGCCATAGCTCACGGGCCCAGCCGCTCCGCGGCATGTGGGATCCTCCCGGACCGGGGCACGAACCTGCGTCCCCTGCATCGGCAGGCGGACTCTCAACCACTGTGCCACCAGGGAAGCCCTGTATTCCAGTTTTGATGGGGAAAATAATTGAGGTATTTTTTCTTCAGTATAGTCAGAAGAGATAAAGGAGTTTCCTAATAATTGTATAACATTAAAGAGAACAATAGTATAGTGGAATCTTTGTGGGGAAAATGAAGAGGTCTTGGGTGTCCCAGAGGGAACGATGTTGTTTAACTGGCTTCCTGCCACTGTATAAATGTCATTCAGGCGGAGGCAGGTCTGGAACTGGGGTCCTTCTGTCCTGGAATCATTCCTACCCTGAGTAGGGCAATTTGGCAGAGTCTGAGAAGTTTGGATCTATCACTGCAGCACTGGTACCCAAATGTAGCCAATCACCAGGAGAGCTATTTTGGCTTATTTTTATTTATTTATTATTATTATTTTCTTCAGTACAGCTTCCAGATCTACAGAATCTGACTCTTCGGATTGGGCTCCATATCTCTTCTGAATCGTTAAAAGCTTTCCTCAGATACCTTAGGTTTAGAAATGAGTTTGTTGGTTTAACAGGGACTTGAGTAGTCAAATACTTTGGTCTCTTGGCTTTAGCTGAGCCCAGACTCACTGGGGCTAAAGGGTATATAACCTGTGGATTGGTAGCAAGTAGCCTGGCATCAGCTCTGTTGCACTTAATACCTTTACCTGGTTTTGGTTAGACTAGACCAGCCTTTTACCAGAAGGAGTAAAAGGTCAGACATATGACTAATGAGAAGCCTTCCTTACTCTTTACTGCAGGATTTTCATAAGGGAGTGCTACAAAATGGGGACTAATGGAAAGTAATACATCTTATAGGGGGGAAAGACTGCCTTTTACTTCACTTTTATGATAGGAGCAGAACGAGTTTGACATCTACCTCCTACTTTATAGTCATCATAGTCACACGAAAGTAGTATATGCCCATGAAAAATTTATATTTATGCCCCAGTATTGTTTCCTCCAGATCTGATTAAGTTCTACAGTCTACCAAAATATGTAATTTGCCCTTTGTTTCAAAATTTTTAAATGGAAGTGGCGGGGGAGGTGATCTGTAAACCTTTTTACTTAAAGCACAAAGATTGGTTATCTGAGTGAACTAAGTACCACAGCTACAGGACAGGAACTGAAGTCAAATTTGGGAACCATGTCCCACAGCTGGAAGGTATCACATCGGTAACTTAAGTTGCCATAAAGTATGCTTGAGTTAAGGAGTGAAATATTTGGAAAAGAGATGTCTGAGTTATCGAAGATATGGTTATATTCTATACAATATATGATACCTTTCGGTGAGGTTTCATATCCTGATTTCTCTAATGTTTTGACATCTCTTAGAGTACCTAACAGCAGATTATTTGGCAAAGTTGAGCATGCTTATATTTTCTGGTGCATTGGAGAAAGGATGAAATTTATTCTTTGAAGATGATACAGGGATACGATAGATACTCTAGAGATAAGGTAATAGACAGAGGTGATTGCAAGAAATTAAAATGTGCATTAGAGCATTATGGGCAATTTCTGTTAACAGTCTAAAGGTTTATAATGCTCTAATGCTAAACAAAATTACTTAATTAGTGCCCTCTAGAAATAGGTTGTCTTATCACTTTGGTTGAAAAGTAAAATGATAACTGAGACTTGGTTTTGCTGCTGCTGTTAAATATATCTGACATAATCGCATTACTTTATCCTTAGCAAGTAACAATATACATTCTCAATTTTCACAGCATTATATAAGGCTGGTAGAGTTATCCCCATTTTCAGATGCAAAAATCATCATTAACATAAAGTAATCAAATTGAAGCCACTCATCTGGTCAATAGCAGAAACAAATTTTGAACAATTTTGAACAAATTTTAGGTCTATTTGAGGCCAAGACTTTTTCAGAAGGCTTTTCCCCTGACAACAAATAGTACTTAGCTCAAAGAAAAACACTGTAAAGTTAGAATTCAAAAAATTACCCATAATTTCACATCCCAGAGGTAAACACTTAACATTTTAGGGGATATTGTTTATTATTGGTTTGAGAAAGTGTTCAATTAGCTTAATTTAAAGCTTGTAAAGAGCATATCGAAATTATTTAAATGTAACATCTTTTCTAAAATGTACTGTAATAATTCTAGACCCTCATATTAAATTGTTAGTTACCTGCAAACGTTGTAGCGTTTAGACACATGGAACTTAATTTGAAAATGAAAGCTATCATTTGAAAGCCTGATTTCATTCTATGCCTGGGTGCTGGAACAGTCTTCTCCAAACCTTTTCATCATGCTACATCCCTGTGTAGAAGTGTTAATGGATTTCTTGTTGCCTGCAAACTAAAATTTGAGCACATCTCATTTTTCTCCATCATGGCTCTTGCCCTTCCAGTCATATTAGTCCTTAATGAGGGACTCAAAGTCATTGCTTTTGGTCTTATCCTGGCCCTTAAGTGTTTCAGTAAAACTTTTGTCCCCCAGGAAGTTTCCTAGTATTAGCATAGATTAAACTGCCTGCCAGCATTCTCACCTTAAGCCTTAGTTTCTTTGTCTCAGAGTTAAAGCATTTGATGCAGTCATTTAATATCCTTTTCAGCTCTGACATTCTGTTGTTCTCACTGCTTCCTGAGACACCAATGAGCGTGTGACTGTGACAGTCCAGCACACGTCAGTGAACCAGGAGCAGAGGAGGTGCCTGGTATAGGTTCCCTGGGTTGTGATTCCCACCCTCCCATTGTAATAGTGTTAGAAGATCAAGAGGGAGAAGGACTCTCTGGGGCTTGTAGTCATGAAGTGCCCATCAGACTTGAGGGTTGATAAGGGCGTGAGTGTTCAGAGGAAGTGACTGGGAGAATTTAGCCAAATCCCATGAATGTTCAGTGAATGCCTGGCGGTAACAGCTGAGACCCGAAGGAAGTTCACTAGGGACAAGTGGAAGGGTGGTTGAGGTTTGATTGAAGAAGGGGATCTTGGTATTGAAGTGTCAGAGGCACAGCAGTTCTAAATGGTCCAAGGTATATATGGTGACTGCTTAGGGTGTGTTGGAACTGAGATCTTTAGATTGGTGGCAATCTGAACACTTCAGTGGCAAGAGTTTTAGAAGGAAACTCGTTGATAACGTTATAGTTCAGTGGAATATAGGGGAGGGCATATAAAATTTAGTGTTATACTTGGGTTCAGGTCAAAACACAGATAATGACCAGCTTTGTGATACTGGCATCTTTGATTCTGTCTATGAATCTGTAAATACTCATCTCAGGTTATCGCCAAATTAGGCAACGTTTATAAATGTTTTAGGAAAATCATAGAGTACTGTGCAGATATAATTGGCTATTGTTTGGTCCATGTGGGTGTGACCTCATTCTTCAACCTCTTTTATTTTTATAAACTGAGTGTAAACTGGGAGCAGGGCTACCACTTCTACATCTCTTATATTCTACCAACTTGTGTTCAGTTTTCCGTCTATCTATCCTATGCATTTGATCTCGGACGGAAAGTTTTCTTAAGGAGTCACTTGATATTCCCTGGTTGCAGTTGTCTCTGTGAACAGGGAGTGTGTACTTAGATTTACCTCATTGCGTCTGTAAGAGATTTGAAGTTCGTAGCAACTGCACATGGCCCTTGTTTGTACTTCAGGAAGGTTCTTTTGATGACCTTTCAGTTGAGGTTTTTTTCTCTATTTACTGCCATTTGAAGAGCTGCTCTTTGGATTAGTGGTAGGACTTTTGGAATTTACACAGAAAAAAACATACTGTTTACTGAGTCTGAGAGCCTTAAAAAGCTTCTATTCTTTCCACAGTGATGTTAAAAAAAAAATTAAATGTTATGCCACCGTTAGAAAATTCTTAAAAAGGATATTTTCTCCAAGGAAAACAGGTATTTTCAGTTTTAATCCCCTCCAATTAAGACTTGCAATAGGAAAAATAGTTTGCATGCATTCACTGTATAAAAGTAGGATTTTTTTTAAAAAATTAATTTTATTTATTTATTTATTTTTGGCTGCACTGGGTCTTCATTGCTGCTCACGGGCTTTCTCTAGTTGGAGCAAGTGGGGGCTGCTCTTCATTGCGGTACGCAGGCTTCTCATTGCGGTGGCTTCTCTTGTTGCGGAGCATGGGCTCTAGGCAGGCGGGCTTCCGTTGTGGCACGTGGGCTCAGTAGTTTTGGCTCGCAGGCTCCAGAGCACAGGCTCAGTAGCTGTGGTGCATGGGCCCAGCTGCTCCGCGGCATGTGGGATCTTCCCAGCCCAGGACTCGAACCCACATCCCCTGCATTGGCAGGCGGGCTCTCAACCACTGCGCCACCAGGGAAGTCCTAAAAGTAGGCTTTTTAAAAGCGCATAGAGAGAAAGAAATAAAGGATCAAAGTAGAAATACTGTACAGGTATGCCCCACTTAAGGGATATCCTATTATAAAAAGTTTTGAACTTGAAGAGGAAATAGAGATAGAGGGGAATTGAGTGATCTATAAAAAGACTTGCTATAAATATCACCAAATCTTCATTCGATCATTAAATTATTTAAAATATTAGGCTGGTGGCAGTGAAGCTTAAAGCCTAAATGCTAGAAGTGAAAATTAATTGAAGATCAATCAAAAGTAGAGATTAAACATGTATGATAACAGTGTTGGAGAGAAAAAAGAATTTGACTTGCACGTAATGGTTTAGGACCCTATCCATAGAGCAAAAGAAACTTGGAGAAGAGAAACCTGAAGGGGGTTACTGGTGATAGTTGGCTTGAGGTTTTTGAAGGACATTCACATGAGAATGGTATTAGATACATCTTTTGGGACTCATGAGATAATTGATCCAATCTGCAGTATCTGTAGGTAGACCCTATGAGAGTGTCACTCATATGGTGTAGCCATCCAGTGTGCTGTGCAGAGAGAATGGGCCGCCACAGCCCACTCGGAGCATTGAGCCTTGGCCAGGTACAAAAATGAGCATTCCTCGGTCCTCCAACTTAGTCTTTAGTGAGGGAGCTGAGATCTGTACTTGTAAACGGTTCGTCAGGACAGTGTGATGAGCCAGGTTCGGAGACCACCAGACTAGATCAAGGAAGGGGTAGAGGCGGGGTAGAGGTGATCAGCATGTTAACCTATCAAGTTGCTTTATACTCTGAGTTTTCCGGGTCTCTCAGTTACAAAGTATTTGAATACAGTGTGAAAAATAGTTAAGAACATGAGATCTATCTAGAGTCAGACTGCCTAGGTTCAAATTCCATCTCTGTCACTTGTTAGCTGTGTGTCTTTGGGCAAGTTGCTTAACCTATTTCCTTATCTGTAAAATAGAGATATTAACAATACCCACTCCAAGAATTGCTATGAGTATGACTTGAATTACTGTTTGTAAAAAGACTTAAAATAGTACCTCGTACATAGTAAGCTCTCAGGAAGTGTTGGTGATACAGCAGTGGAGCAAGAAGATGGGGGTTCACACAGAGAAGGCCTCAGAAGTCCTTGGCCTAGAGACCTGGTCGTAATGCCAGTATTGGAGGGCTTGGCAGGAGTGACAGTTTTCAAGCAAGACATATGGAAATGAAGTACTTATTTGGTAAAACGTCAAATCCATAGCCAGGTAATAGAAACTAAACTACCCACGTTGATGAGTTGGCCCGTCCGTTACCTAGGCTAAGACTCGACTCCTCCCTCTATTGAATGATCATTTAATCCTTGGTTTAAAAAAAAAAAAAATTATCAATCCTCCTGCTTCTTCCAGTTTCTGTTTCCACTGCCCTAGTACAGGCTTGCTGCATCTCCTACCCTGTCCCTGCCACCAGTCGTTTTGTTATAGGCTTGGAGCTGCCACCAGAGTGATTTTATCTAATACCCAGCCCCATTATCAAATGCCTTCTCAGGGCCTCCGTTGGGTAGGGACCCTGGTGAACTAGGGTGGCTCTAACGGGGACAGATGCCTCTTGAATCTGGGAATCATGGACTCTGTATGGCCACATCGTCCTAAGAGAAGCCCAAAATCCAAATTAGTGTGTGAATCCCCAGAGTTTTAAACTTTGGTTATTGATGTTTCACAAACATAACATGTTTATGGGTACCCGAGACCTTCTGTGAGAAGTCTCCTGCTTGCCTCCAGCCCCATCGTCGTGCACTTCCTGTTTCACACTTGAAGCCTACCCCTGCAGCTGGTAGTCTCTCTTCTGCATCCCATTGTTAGACCTGTGCCTCTACCCCTGTTAGTGAAGTCCTTGCTGCCCGGAGTGCATGTTTTGACCTCCTCACATCCTCACCCTTGGCCAGGCAAAGCCCTCTTACTCTTGGATTTGCAGAAAAATATCTGAGCCCTAGGAACTGTGCTTCATTGATGATTGAGATGGATCTTCCTTGCCTTCAGTGCCTTGCATTCTCTCATTGGCTCAGGGGTCATACCCTCAGGGGGTCTTCCCTGAAGACTCTTCCTACAACCTACCCTAGGATGATTCTGCACCCAGATCTGATATGTGTGGGTGTTTCCACACCACCAGCCAACTCTCAGACACCAGCTGACTATGCTGCAATTCAGCTCAATTCTGCCACTGTCTACCTGGAGATAGCATCACATTCCACAGGTTAAGGGCTCAGTCCCACAAGACTGTCCTCCGCTTCAGATGCCAGTCGCAAGTTCAGGTTGTTTACTCTGCTTCTGATTGGCTGTCAGTCAAAGGTTCCCATGATGCACCCCCTTGGGCTTGATTATTTTGCTAGATTGGCTCACATAACTCAGGAAACTAGTTTATTCACTAGATTACTGGTTTATTACAAAAGGATATCAAAGGATAGGAATCAACAGCCGGATGAAGAGGTACATAGGGCAGGATATGTGGGAAGGGGCGTGGAGCGTCCATACTCTCTGAGCATGCCCCTGTCCTTGAATCACCATGTGTTCACCACCCCAGAACCACTACGCACCCATGAGAATGGCTACAACTAAAAAGACTGAATAGAACAAGCACTGGTGTGAACGTGGAGCAAATGGGACTCCCATACACTGCTGGTGTGAATGTAACATTTTTCACCACTTTAGGAAACAGTTCAGCAGTTTTTTAAAAAGTTAAACATAACACCTTCTGTATCATTCAGTCATTCCGAACAACTGGACACGAATGTTCGTAGCAGCTTCATTTGCAACAGCCAAAACCTGGAACTGGCTCAGATGTCCGTCGACAAGTGAATGGATAAACGAAGAGTGTAATAGCCACACAATAAAGTATACTCAGTAGTGTGAATTACTGTTACACACAGCCATGTGGATGAATCTCAAAATAATTATGCTGAGTGAAACAAGCTAGACAAAAAAAGAGTTCAGAGTGTATGATTCCATTTATGTAAAACTGTAGAAATGCAAACCAATCTATAGTGACAGAAGGCAGATCAGTAATTGCCCGGGGAAGGTGGGAACAGGCAAGGGACCTTTTTGAGGGCCATTGGGTGTGTTCATTCTCTTGATTGTGGTGATTCTTTCACATGTGTAAATATGTCAACTTTTCTAGTTGTCTACTTTAAGTGCAGTTTTTTCTATGAACTATTATGCCTCAAAACTGAAAATAAAGAGACAGGGTCTCTATTTCTTTGATCTTGTCCATTGTCTAGAATACATCGTTGCTTATAATAGGTGCTTGTTAATTCCCAAAGCAGATTTCTTTTAAAAGTAAAGTTGGATGTGGGGGAGAGGGGAGTAGGAAACTGTGGGAAAAACCACTACAACTTCTATGGTCTCAGCTTTATTTGTTCAAATGGAGGCCGGCTGGGACCACCTATCCTTTTAAACTACTCCACTGTTATTTTCTTGTCTTCAGTAGACTTGTTTCTGGAAGAAAAGACTAAAAATAGAGCTGGTTTTTAGCTCTGATAGTTAGAGCCTTAAACTTGTACACCTTTGTTCCCAGTGGGCCTTAAATAATATGAAGGTAAACTTCCCTTTTTTTTTTTTTTTTTTTTTTTTTTTGTGGTACGCGGGCCTCTCACCGTTGTGGCCTCTCCCGTTGTGGAGCACAGGCTCCGGACGCACAGGCTCAGCAGCCATGGCTCACGGGCCCAGCCGCTCCGCGGCATGTGGGATCTTCCCGGACCGGGGCACGAACCCGCGTCCCCTGCATTGGCAGGCGGACTCTCAACCACTGCGCCACCAGGGAAGCCCCCAAACTTCCCTTTTTATAGGTGAGTAAACCAGACCTGAAGAATTCTAGAGCCCAGACTGATACCACGGTGTTGGCCTTCACGTAAAATGGTTCCACGCTTATTAGCTTTCCTCTTCATTAATCCTGCGTGGCAGATGCTTTCTCCAAGTCACATTACCACTTTTGTTTGTTTCTCTGCCTGATTCAGAAAGACGGGGAAGATTATTCCCATTTTAAGGAAACCTGGCTAATTGCCGAATACAAATGATTTATAGAGTCTGATTCTGCTTAATAACGTACCTCTGTATTTCTGCTGGAAATGACCTTAGTCACTTTGTCTTTGGATTTGTGTATTGCTGTTTTTGGTGCCTCCAAGCAAAATGACATGGACAGAAGTGCTCTTGATCAGATGGGTTGGGTTTATTTCAGTCACTGACCAGGAGTATGTGATGCACCCCAGTTCCTTGTACCTGGCTGGTCAAGGCTCCACAGCACATCATAGAGCAGAGAGGGGTGTAGGAAAAAAACAAGAAGAACTATCTTGCAGTCCAGTTTGGGCTGGTTGAAGAGGGATCAACACCTTCATCACAGCAGACCCAAACCTTCTGGACTATGGTTTTGTTTTTGTTTTAAATGATGAGAGATTACATCTATCTATTTATTTATTTTTTGGCTGCATTGGGTCTTCGTTGCTGCGCGTGGGCTTTCTCTAGTTGCGGCGAGCAGGGGCTACTCTTCATTGAGGTGTGCGGGCTTCTCATTGCAGTGGCTTCTCTTGTTGCGGAGCACAGGTTCTAGGCGTGTGGGCTTCAGTAGTTGTGACACGCGGCTTCAGTAGTTGTGACATGCGGCTTCAGTAGTTGTGACACGTGGCTTCAGTAGTTGTGGCTCGTGGGCACTAGAGCACAGGCGCAGTAGTTGTGGTGCACGGGCTTAGTTGCTCCACAGCATGTGGCATCTTCCCGGACCAGGGCTCGAAGCCGGGTCGCCTGCGTTGGCAGGTGGATTCTTAACCACTGCGCCACCAGGGAAGCCCTGGACTATGGTTAAAGGACATGAAGTTTAGCCTTTAATAGCCTTATAAGGCTTAAAATGTGTCTTTTTTGCGGAAATTTTCAAAAATTGAGAAAATAGATATAATGGGATTCACTATACTGTTCCCCAACTGGGACTTCTTATTAAAATTTAAAAATAATGATTATATGGCTATCAATAATATGCTATTATTAATACAGTGAGAAATGATATTCTATGAGATATTAATGTTTTAACCTCACATTTCTTCAAATCTTTTTGAGAATAAAAACATCATGTTAAAACTATTTCTAGATAAGTTTGTGGATAAATACAACAAGTGATCATTGGTGGTGTTTTAATTGCTGATTCTTAATGCTAGTAACTTTTGGAGGTTGTAGCAGGAGTTAAGGGCCCCTGAGGAAAGGCCTCAGGAGTGAGTTTGTTGCCAAGGGCTGTTTCCTCAAACCTTCCTGTGCACAGACTGCACGGCACCTTCCAAACAATAGTTTCCAGACTTATTTGGCAACAGAACTCTTTGTTCAAATGAAACCTTCAGCATCCGAACATTTAAAACAACCACAAAGATAAAAGCAATGAACAGATCACCTCCTTAGGCATTTTATTCCAGGTTTGACGGCGAATACTTCATTGTTTACAGAAACTTATAAACATTTTCAGGAGGCAGAGGACAATTTCAAAACTGCTGTTTACTGCATTTCTCTTATACAGGGATTTTTTTTTAAGACTCTCCCTACTCCCATCAAGAAAATGCCCCACAAATTATGTATTATCCGTAATATGTTGAGAATTCCTGTGGATAATCTTAGTTCTAGATTATTTCCAAAGCTGCTCCTATAACGTTGCTCCTTCTATTGATGGATAGTTATTAATTAAAAAATTTTATTTGTTAAAGTAGCTAAACTGAGGTTTCTTCATGTCTGAGTGTATTCTGACTTGCACAAAATATATGCCAGACACGTTGTGTGCAAATCAAAGGTTTAATTATTTTAAATGCCTGAGAGGACATTCATGTTCTAAACGAATTCTGTAGTGAGTTCATTTATGATGTGAAAAAAAATAGCTTCACTTATTTGAGGGTGATTTGTTTTTTTAATTTTTGACTTGCGTAAATTGAAATGCACCTACACTTTGGTGTTATGAAGTTCATTTCTACCTCTAGGCATTTTCTTATTAGTTGCCCATGTGGGATTTGTAGGAAAGAAGCGGGGAAAACCCTAATGCCCATAACTCATGATTCTGACTTGCCTTCTACCCTCCTGGTTTAGTGGATGGTAATGTCAGTAATAAGGAGAAAGCAGAGGCACTCAGCAGATCACACTCTGCCCTTTGCCCTTGTCTGACCGTTCACTCTGCTCCTGAAACGCTCTTTCACCCCAACCCCCAACCTCTCAGCTCAGTGACAAAACTACCAGCTGATCTTAAGAAGATGTAAATGTTAGAGATGCAAAAAAATAAAATTAATAAAAGCCAGGAGAGGGATCCATCTACCCAGCATACATTGCGAAAATTATTTATCGTAGATGAGGCATTTATAAGCCAGTATCGGGTTGATGAGGAAGAGAAGCTGGGTTGAGGGCTCCATCAGCCCCCTCCCCGCCCTCCTTCTGGCTGCCGCTTAGGAGCCAGACCCTTAATTAGAAGTTGTGGATCCTTTCTAAGCCAGACTGTTTGCACAGCCTGGTCAACATGGGGTAGATCAGCCTGCAGAAAATACTGTTAAGAATTCTGTTTTGCCTGTCGACTCCCTACTTCCTCAGCCCCCCAAAATGTACTGAGTTGGAAGAGGAGTATTTGGGTGTGTCGTGTGCGCATGCGCACGCACACACACACAGCGCCTGTGTCCTTTCTGACCTCTCAGTGTCTCTCTTCTCTTCTGGGAGTAGATAGGATAGTGCTGCCGTGAGCAGTGCTCAGTGGGCTCTGCCTGGGTTCTGTGGTCTCACTCTAAAAGATAAATGACAGGGCTTTGGCTTCCCATCATAGTCACACAGTGCCACCAGAACATCAATGAAGGGGTGTAGGTGGAAGGCAGAGCTTTTCCTCTCATCAGCTTAAAACTCCACTCCCCCACCTCCTCAATTCCCAGCCTCTCCAAATATTTTAATATACTGGTGGGATATCTGTGGGTTTCCTTTCAGTGAATTTATTGGTATTACTCCTTCTTTTCGTTTTGACATGTGCAGAATTTAAGTATCTCTGTTCTAGCCTCCATATAATAAGCTCTACCTTTAAAGAAAGAAAAAGTTTCACATATATTCATTAACTTAGAAAAAGTATCTTTGCAATAATAAGACCTTAAAAGTTCATTTACACAATATTGTCTTTTTGATTACCAAAATACCTACTCTTAAAAGTAACTTGAGTTCTAAGGTATGTGTCAGAGCTGGAACAGCAAGTCATGGTGAAGTCTTATCCGGAAAAGGCAATTTACAGGACAGTTTGTTGATGCGTCCATTTAATATAAGCACTAATATTTTTTAACTGAAGCTTTACAGGGGAGAGGGAAAAGCTCCTCTCTTAGAGTTTGATCTTTTATTTTGAAAGATAATTATTCATTTACGACCCAGCCATTTGTCTTTATAATGTAAAATATGAAACAACAACCTGAACCTGGGCTCCTGCCATGAAAAATTAGTGTGATGCTCTAACGCAGAGATGCCAGTTACAGCCACATTCATTGCCAGTGTACTTAGAGCCTTAAAGCAGAAGAACTTGTCCATAAAAATAATACTTCTATTTATTGAGCACTTAAATTGCTTGACAAGGTGGTAGGCACTTTACACACATTCTTGGTTTCACAACCACCTATTATTTCCATTTTACAGATGACGCAGCTGAGGCTCTGAGAATAGGCATCTTACTAAGATCACACAGCTAGTAAATGGCCAAGTTCAGACTTTCAACTCTTAATTGATGAGAAATCCCCTCTTCAGCGTTTCTGCTTTGTCACCCATGCCGCTTATAGACAGATCAAAACTGATAACACAAAAGAATAGAAACTTCATGAATCAAATGATTGTTTTTTTCTCAAGAGATCATGGCTGAACTTTCCCCAGAGACTTTAAATATATTTTTTGAAATGCCTCGTAAACACACATCCCCCTAGTTGATATTTTTTGAGTGGCTACCGTGTGCCTGGAGCTATGCTGAGTTACAGCTGTAGCACATGGGCCCTGTCCCAAGGAGCCTTGTCTGTTGGGGAAGACAAATCACCTTGCAGATACACTTAACGCTTCAGTTGTGTGATGGAGGATGTTCAGGTGCCACGGGAACCACGACGGAGGGAGGGAATATGTGTCAGTGAGAAGATGCTGGACAGAATTCTGGGGAGCACCAGCCTCCACTTCCACTGGGCAGCAGAAGACAGAAGCCTGTGAAGATACAATCACGGAGGTGGGAAGGAAACCCACAGGAAAAAGTTACCGCAGATAGGGCAGGGCTCGGCAAACTTCTGTAAAGAGCCAAAAAGAAAACAGCATAAGTGTTGTGGGCAGCACAGTCTCTGCTGCAACTACTGAACTGTCGTTGTAGCAGGAGAGGCAGTCACGGTCACCACGTAAATGAATGGGCATGGCTGCGTTCCAGTGGAAGTTTATTTACAAAAGCAGGCAGCAGGCCAGCTTTGGCTCACATGCACCATAGTTTCCTGACCCCTGGAATGGGGGAAGGAGAGGGGCTTGTTATCAAACAAGGGATGACTGGAAAGGAACAGCTTTTTTTTGTTTTTTTTTTAACATTTTTATTGGAGTATAATTGCTTTACAATGGTGTGTTAGTTTCTGCTTCATAACAAAACGAATCCGTTATACATATATCCCCATATCTCTTCCCTCTTGCGTCTCCCTCCCTATCCCACCCTCCCTATCCCACCCCTCTAGCTGGTCACAAAGCACGGAGCTGATCTCCCTGTGCTATGCGACTGCTTCCCACTAGCTGTCTGTTTGACATTTGGTAGTGTATATATGTCCATGCCACTCTCTCACTTTGCCCCAGCTTACCCCCTTCCCCGTGCCCTCAGGTCCATTCTCTAGTAGGTATGCGTCTTTATTCCCGTCTTGCCCATGGTTCTTCATGACCATTTTTTTTTTTTTTTAGATTCCATATATATGTGTTAGCATACGGTATTTGTTTTTCTCTTTCTGACTTACTTCACTCTGTGTGACAGACTCTAGGTCCATCCACATCACTACAAATATCTCAATTTTGTTTCTTTTTATGGCTGAGTAATATTCCATTGTATATATGTGCCACATCTTCTTTATCCATTCATCTGTCGATGGACACTTAGGTTGCTTCCAAGTCCTGGCTATTGTAAATAGAGCTGCAATGAACATTGTGGTACATGACTCTTCTTTTTTTTTTTTTTTTTTTTTTTTTTGCGGTACGCGGGCCTCTCACTGTTGCGGCCTCTCACGGCTCACGGGCCCAGCCGCCCCGTGGCATGTGGGATCCTCCCGGACCGGAACACGAACCCGTGTCCCCTGCATCAGCAGACAGACTCTCAACCACTGCGCCACCAGGGAAGCCCCATGACTCTTTTTGAATTACGGTTTTCTCAGGGTATATGCCCAGTAGTGGGATTGCTGGGTCATATGGTAGTTCTATTTTTAGTTTTTTAAGGAACCTCCGTACTGTTCTCCATAGTGGCTGTATCAATTTACATTCCCACCAGCAGTGCAAGAGGTTTCTGTTTTCTCCACACCCTCTCCAGCATTTATTGTTTGTAGATTTTTTGATGATGGCCATTCTGACCGGTGTGAGATGATATCGCATTGTAGTTTTGATTTGCATTTCTCTAATGATTAATGATGTTGAGCATCCTTTCATGTGTTTGTTGGCAATCTGTATATCTTCTTTGGAGAAATGTCTGTTTAGGTCTTCTGCCCATTTTTGGATTGGGTTGTTTGTTTTTTTGATATTGAGCTGCTTGTATGTTTTGGAGATTAATCGTTTGTCAGTTGCTTCATTTGCAAATATTTTCTCCCATTCTGAGGGTTGTCTTTTTGTCTTGTTTATGGTTTCCTTTGCTGTGCAAAAGCTTTTAAGTTTCATTAGGTCCCATTTGCTTATTTTTGTTTTTATTTCCATTTCTCTAGGAGGCGGGTCAAAAAGGATCTTGCTGTGATTTATGTCATAGATTGTTCTGCCTATGTTTTCTTCTAAGAGTTTGATAGTGTCTGGCCTTACATTTAGGTCTTTAATTCATTTTGAGTTTATTTTTGTGTATGGTGTTAGGGAGTGTTCTAATTTCATTCTTTTACATGTAGCTGTCCAGTTGGAAAGGAACAGTTTTGACTGAACAACAAAGCAGTTGGTGGCTACTTTGAGAGATTAGTGTGGTCATTCCAGCCCCTACCTAGAATATTTTAGGCATTTGGCAAGTATTTGTCAAATGACTAAGTGATGGCTTCTATTTGGGCTGGAGATAGTAACTGAGGCAATCTGGTAGTGAAGGGAGAGGTGAATGTGATAGGAATTTGATTCAAATTTTAAATGGATTGTGTATAAATTACTTGTGTTTTATTATAAAGAAAAAGAAAAGGTCCTGTTGTCTGAAAGCTTATTTTTACGTTTAAATGGAGTCATAATGATGGCCACTTGTTTGGGGCCCAGCAGGCATACTATTATTTGTGGTTTGGTTTTCAGGATTTTTTTCTTGGGGGGTGGGGTGGTAGGGGGGAGACGGGAAGGGTTGGTAATTAGTGTCCAAAGATATTGAAGTCATTGAAACTGAAGTAAATTTTGATCTCTCATTGAAAGTCTGAGGATGTATATTATTCACAGGGCACAGACAGAATACGTCTTGAACATGACCAGAGTTTTCGTATGGCTTAAACTTCAAGGTATCCATTTATATGTTGCTGCCATTAGGTGATTTTAATAACATCCCACTGATGTAAGATATTCATTTGGCACTATTCTTTCTTCTGAACATCTGTGAAAACATAACAAACCAGTTTTTTTTGAAGTATAGTTCATTTACAATGTTGTGTTAGTTTTTGGTGTACAGCAAAGTGATTCAGTTATACGTATATACAATTCTTTTTCATTATGGTTGATTACAGGATATTGAATATAGTTCCCTGTGCTACACCGTAGGTCCTTGTTGTTTATATATAATAGTTTGTATCTGCTAACCCCAATTTATCCCTCCCCCATCCCCTTTCCCCTTTGGTACTCATAAGTTTGTTATTTTGTCTACAAACCAGTTCTGTTATTTGAGTCACACTGACAAATACTTGTCCACAGTTCAGTTGTACAAAAAAAATTAGTCTTAATAATTCAGCTCAGTGATCTTTGTTTTTTTTTTTTTTTTTCGCGGTACGCGGGCCTCTCACTGTTGTGGCCTCTCCCGTTGTGGAGCACAGGCTCCGGACGCGCAGGCTCAGCGGCCACGGCTCACGGGCCCAGCCGCTCCGCGGCATGTGGGATCCTCCCGGACCGGGGCACAAACCCGTGTCCCCTGCATCGGCAGACAGACTCAACCGCTGCGCCACCAGGGAAGCCCCCAGCTCAGTGATCTTTTTGTGGTACCAGAATGAAGCACAGTTGATCCTTGAGCAACCAAGGGTTAGGGGCGCCCACCCTCCATGCAGTCCAAAGTCCCCGTGTAACTTATAGCGGGCCCTCCGTGGCCACCCATATTCCTCAGTATCTGCAGTTCCATATCCATGGATTCAACCAACCACAGATTGCATAGTACTGTAGTACTTGCTGCTGAAAAAAATCCATGTTTACGTGGACCCACGCAGTTCGAACCAGTGTTTTTCAGGGGTCAACTGTCCTTCCTCCCGTACTGGGGAAGACAGAATCTGTCTCTGGCAGCTGTGATTGATGTGGAAGGATGAGGCTAATGGGTGGATGGGCTTGGCATTTGGGGTTTTCTTTGTTTTGTCATTTGCTTTTGTCTTTTTTTAAAATTGAAATATAGTTGATTTACAGTGTTGTTTAATTTCTGCTGTACAGCAAAGTGACTGAGTTATACACATATATACATTCTTTTTTATATTCTTTTCCATTATGGTTTATGGATATAGACTGGATATAGTTCTCTCTGCTGTACAGTAAGACCTTGTTGTGTATCTGTTCTGTATGTAATAGTTTGCATCTACTAACCCCAAACTCCCAGTCCATCCCTCCCCCACCCCCTCCCCCTTGGCAACCACAAGTCTGTTCTCTTTGTCTGTTTCTTTTTCATAGATAGGTTCATTTCTGTCATGTTTTAGCTTCCACATATAAGTGATATCATATGGTATTTGTCTTTCCGACTTCAGTTAGTATGATAATCTCTAGTTGCATCCATGTTGCTGCAAATGGCATTATTTCATTCTTTTTTATAGCTGAGTAATATTCCATTGTATATACGTACCACATCTTCTTTATCCATTCATCTGTCAGTGGACATCTAGGTTGTTTCCATGTCTTGGCTATTATGAATAGTGCTGCTGTGAACATAGGGGTGCATGTAACTTTTTGAATTACAGTTTTGTCCCGATACAGGCTTGGCATTTGTTTTAATTTGAGGATCTTCCCAGAGTGACGGCCATTGACAGCATGGTCAAAACCTGGCTGTACCAAACCTGAGGTGAACCATTTTCTTTCTTTCAAGATTCAGATGATCTTTTCCTGTATGAAACCTTCCACCAAAGCTTCCAAACTGAGTTAGACCTTCCATTCAATAAACAGTTGTCTGCCTCTGTCAGGCGCTATGCTAAGGACAAAGATACAAAGTCATAGTTCCTGTCCTTATTTATGATCCCTTATTTTCAACAGACATCAAGAGACGACTCTATGTTAAGTTCCATTCTAGGACCCCAAGTGGTTTGATATCTAGTGGAGAAGAGAGATAAGCTATCAAGCAATTATAATACAATGTCATAAGTTTTACAGGAGGAATTTAAAGGAGAGACATCTAGCCTTGCCTAAGGTGGTCAGCAAAGCCTTCTGGAGGAAATGATATCCACAGCCAAACTTAAAGGACTGGGTACAGCTAGATAAGTAAAGGGTAAGGGGATTGGGGGGAAATGGGAATCGTGTTCTGAACAGAGGCGAATGGTTTGTGTGCAGAGTCCCCGGGGCAGGGTTGAGCATGGTGATTTGGGGATACTACAGGCTTTTCAGTATGGCTGAGCCAGGTGCCTCTGAGACATGGGGAAACAGAGGGGTTACAAATGGCATTACCATATGAACTATCTTGATGGTTGTACCTGGCTGCCTTGTGGAGCGTGACTTGGAGGGAGATGAGATTAGAAGTGGTGAGAACTGTCAGCAGACAGAAGCAATCCAGGAGGGAGATGCTGGTGACCTGAACTGAGTGAGTGGTGGAGCAGGGGAAGAGTAGAGATTCGGAAGTGAGGTTCTGGAACCGATAACCCTTGTGGTTGGATGGAGAAGGTGAAGGAGTCAAGGAGCAGACCTAACGTGCTGTAAGATCTCACGCCTGCTTTTGTTCTAACAGCACATGTCCCATTGTATTTTAAGTGTTTGTTTCTTAGATTCCCACGTTTGAATCTAATTTACTCAAGCGTTCACCGTTGTATCTGCTATGCCCAGTATAGGAGTGCAACAGGAACATGCATGGGAAATCAAGTTATGAGATGTGTGGATGTGGCCCACAAGAAGGGACCCCTGAGCAGAGGACTGAGCGTGTGGTGGTGCCTTCTGTCCTCAGCTCTGTCATCCTTTGCAGGCTTTGAAAGGAGGCCCAAGGGAATGGGGCGGGGGGGATGCGGTTGGACCTCAGCCGAAGGCCTTTCAGGACTGAAGCAGGAGCTGCTTGGTGTGTGGCTTTGGGCTTTTGTGCATTCACACCACTGTGTGTGACCTTGTGTTTAAAGTCTGGAGTGTGGAGACCGGGTGGGAAGAGGGACAATGGGAGAGACAACAGCACTGCAGAAAACTGCCAGTCTGACACATTCTGACTTGGCTGCCAGCGTCCCCTGTGCTGTGTTCTGTGTCTCAGAAATGAGGTGGACTTAGGAAGTGGGGGGAAAAGAAATAAATGATGCACCCTGCAGGGAAATACTTTAGCATTCCAGAGGACTTGAGGATTAGCTGGTGTGTCCTTTTCCGGACAGAGTAGCTTTTTACAGAACCGTGAGTGATGGGATCACAAAGGGAAGTTGCTGGCTCCGTGAGTGTGTATGAAAGAGCACATGCGTCAGGAATTAGAAATGGACCATACGTTTGAGTTAGGCAGCTTCAGAACACGGTTATCGGTCCCACCCTTTCTCTTTCCTGACGAGGACCTCAGCTTGCATTTCCTCTCTTATCGGACGTGCTTTGACACGAGGCTGTCAAGTCCCTGGGCAGCCAGTTGGGTAGAGCCTGCCTTCCATCCTTAGGCTCCATGCAGTCTTCAGGCTACGTTATTGTTCTCCTTTTATAACGAGATATTTTTATTAGGACATTGCTTGCTATGAACTGCCTGGAGGGTCGTGGCGGTTATGAGCACTTACTGAAAGCCATGAATATTGTGAGACCAGAAGGCTTTACATTTCACACGGCTTCTACAAAGCATTTCGTTCTGTCTCCCTTCCAAGCCTCCTTGGTTCTGTGTAACTCTTAGAGTAGTGTTCGCATTCTGTTTCTTTTTTTTTTGCGGTACGTGCGCCTCTCACTGTTGTGGCCTCTCCCGTTGCGGAGCACAGGCTCCGGACGCGCAGGCTCAGCGGCCATGGCTCACGGGCCCAGCCGCTCCGCAGCATGTGGGATCTTCCCAGACCGGGGCACGAACCCGTGTCCCCTGCATCGGCAGGCGGACTCTCAACCACTGCGCCACCAGGGAAGCCCCCTGTTTCATATTTCAATACCTCATGGAATATCTTATTAGCCCACTAATTTAGCTGCTTGAGGACTCTGATTATTTTCATATTTATTCCTAGTTCCCTGAGTTAGGGAGGTATGGGGCTGTCAGTAAGTTACAGAGACCCTAGAAAAAGTGGCAGATTGCAACAGCAATGCTCCAGCACATGATAGCAGCAATTTCAGTTATCATAATCTTGTAGAAACAGTCTTGGTTAGATTATCCTAAAATACAGGTCAAGGAACATTTTCACTGGAAAGCAAGTCGAATTTTAAAATGCAAGAAAAACAAGTACACTTCAGAAGAAAGAAGGACCACTACAAACAGAGAAGCCGTGTTTGGGAGGAATTAAAGAGTAAAACAATTAAAGTAAATCAAAGGTAAAGAGAACTCAGAATTGGATGGGAAAGGGAAGCACTAGTAGAAGGGAGGGTAGATTAGCAATGGAACAAGGTGGCTTTTGTTTTTGCCCTTTTTTTTTTTTAAAGCAGCAATTAGAGGAGGACCGACCGACACCTTAGAAACTGTGCACTACAAAAGTGCGAGAATGTCTCCCCTTGAGCTGCTTGTGGGCAGGAACTGATTTTGTCGTTCTGTGTTCTGTGCTTGGCACGGTGTCTTGGCATACAATCAGTGTTGGTACATGAATGGTAGGAGGAACAGTCTCTTGCATCTTGTAAGGGGCTGGGAGTTGAGAGAATGAAATTGCAGGCAGTGATCACTGTTGCCTGAAAGGGTGGAGATTTGGGGTTTGAATATTGACATTGTAAAATAAAGGTGGTTATATTTAGAGGCTTACATCTTTGTTGTGCGTGCATGCATGTGTGTAACAACTGAGAATGCTAACGTTATAGGGACACTGTCTGCAGTGTGGGATTTTTTGGTTTTAAAAGATCAGGCTGCATGTGGCAGTTGAGTGCTTTCTAAGAATGGTATGAAGCCTTTTCTGTGGCCTTCCCTGGAGTGGAGTCAGGTCATAAAGCTTTGTCTGACGGTGGCTGTCAGCAACAAATGTTCATGTTCAAAATATCTAGGGATTTAAGATTAGCTAGAAGGAAATGTGTAGCGTCCTCCTTGGCAGAGAAAGGGGAACTGGCGTTTTCTTGCCTTTTAGCATTGGATAGGTGTGTATGGTCTGTAAGTGAATTGATAAAGATTGGTTATATATATAATTTATACATCAACATAGTTTTATGTACTGATGTGTTCTTATTGAAAGAGCTAATGGGATCCTAATTATCAAATATCCATCAGTTTTTAAATGCCAGACCTTAGTGCACTTTATTAAGCTGCAAATAGGTCCTCTTTCTATAATCATTTGTAATCTTACAGCATAATAGGGACATCCTCAGAGAGAAGACATGCATTGTATGAGTTTAAGAATTGTAGATGCTTGAGACTTCCCTGGTGGTACAAAGGTTAAGACTTCGTGCTCCCAATGCGGGGGGCCTGGGTTCGATCCTTGGTCAGGAAACTGGATCCCCCATGCATGCCACAACTAAGAGTTCGCATGCCACAACTAAGGAGCCTGCCTGCCACAGCTTAAGACCCAGCACAACCAAATAAATAAATATAATTTTTAAGTTAAAAAAATGTAGATGCTTGACTTTCTAGGTTAGCATGTTTAGGTTATGATTTTAATGAAAATCCATGTAGTTTTCAGTTTCAGTTGTTCAGGCATGTTTCACACATCACTCCTCACATTTTTTATGCTTCTGAAAATGTCAGTTTTTATATGTTTGTTTCAAATAAAACATCTCCATTCAAGTGTGCTACAAACTGACCTCTAAGCCAGTTTCCTTATGTTTAATTAAGTGGGGTTTGGGGTTGGTATCGGCAACCACCATCAGTTGAGGTGGAAGAGGGATATGTCTTCTCCCTCAATCATGTCTCAGATATGAGAGCAGACTCCCACAAACCCGGCTATATATGTGAACACTTCATTCCATTAGTAGGCAGGAAACAGCCACCGAGTCTGTTCTCTGAACTTGTAGATGCTCTGACAGTACCTTACGTGAAAAATTGTTTTGAAGCACATGTGACATTTCTGAGGTGGGATCTTGCTAACCTAGTCAGGGTCAGGTGACAGGAAGCCTGCAAGCCAGTGGCTGCACACGGCATTGTTGCAGAATTGGGCTGTGGGCACCATTGCACAGGGTAAGGTTGGGTTCCTCAGATTCTCTGAGCTTGTTCATCCTTGGGTGGAGCGCCTAGTCCACATTTCTAGCCAGTCCCCAGATCTTAAACACCATGGATTCACCAGTGAGAAATCTTGGCCACCCTCCATTGAACTAATTTACAAAGCATTTAGTGTTGAGAAGAGGGAGGTGAAGAGTGTGAAGTAGCTGCCTCTCGAGTGATGCCTCTGTGAGCATCTTTCAAACGCTGGCCAAACACTTCCAGAGCAGGTGTGCCTGTTTCGGGTAGATCACGACACCTGGAGGGTAGATTAACATCCCTGTCCTATTTTCTGCCCTAGACTATTTTAAAGTAAATTATGTTCATATGACTCTTACTGGGAAGTAATTTCCTTATTTAGGGAGCTTCCCTGGTACCAGTCAACCTTGGTTTCTTCTCCTTCCTATCCTCACTCGCATCGAGTTCTTCTTTTTGCTTGGGTACATATGTTCACGGCCTGTGTGCCCCCCCCCCCCCACATCCTCTTTCACCTCCGCAGATTCCATCATCAAATTCCTCACCACACTGTACTTCCAAATTCCCAGCCCCTTTCTGCATCCCAGCCACACTGAGTCTGGGGACAAATATTCCTGAGATACACTGGCTGACTCATACTCGATATTGGTTTTATGTGTGTGTTGAATGAGGGAGGTGGGATGGTAGTCTTATATTCTTTATGTTCCAGACTAAAATATAGAGTTTAAGATAAGGACCTTGTATGCATTTTCTAAACTACCCTCACCCTCAGTTTAGCAGAGCACAAAACTCATATTAAACAAAATAAATATTTAAGAGAGAGAATATGGGCAAATTATGGGAAGGTATATTTAGATGCCTTTTAATTCCTGGTCAGTCACTTGTCTGGGGAAAAAAAAAAGTCCTATTATACTGTTGAGGGCTTAACGCTTCACTGTTGCCAGCCACAGTCTTGTCACCACATTCCCTGCCCTATTTTCTCCCTCTGTTAATGCTAAAATATGTGCTACAAGAGCCTAATAAATGGAATAGGGTAGATCAAATTGTGGTGGCTACATAAAAAGAAAACACAACACTCAACCATATGTCCATTAAGTCAGGTGGAGACCGTATCCTAATCTTATCACTGCTGACACAGATGGCTCTAAGCAAGGACACCATTTTTATTAGCAAAAAATGCAAGAACACTCTAGACACAGATATTTATAAATTTAAGGAAAACACTCTCCATTCCTCCCCAACCCCACTTTTTTTTTTTTTTTGTCCAGTCTTGGTGTTTCTTTTTTACGAAGAGTAGGTAAGATAAATGTGGGACCTGACCAAAGTGTGATGATCCAGGAAGTAGATGATTCCCTGTAGAAATGGCCACAGAAGAAGGAGAATGTCCAGGATCAGCTTACACCAGGAGCTACAGTCCAGTGTTTGAAAACAGCTACTTTCCTGTTCTGAGTGCAGTGGTGTCTTTGAATGGGAAAAAAACATAACTTGCTTTTTCCTTGACAACTTAATATAAAACTCTTTTCCAGAAGAAATTTCTGTACCAGGTCTTTACAATAAAAATTACTGCATCCATAAAGGTAGTCATGTACCCAAAGCCTAAAGGAAATCAGGATAGGTCTCAAAGTGTATATATTCTGTCATCTTTCATATTTCCTTTGTGGTCTTTATGGGCTCTGTTTGGAGGAGCCCCGTGGAATTGCCATAGGTACAGGCTGATGTTTTTTTTTACGCGTTGTGTAGGCAGAGCATGACTGATTGGGCACTGTTGACGAATGACAATTGGGAGCAATAACATTTGGGAATGAAAATAATTTTTGAAGCCTTACTTTCTCTACTTCTGAAGCATTTTAATAAGTCTGTTCTTTATGACTTTAGGTAAACATGTCAAGTAATCCCTAAAATCTGAATGAGTTTTGTATGTGTGGAGTATTGAATTGCTTAGAACGTCAATCTTGGAATATAAGAGCCTGTCAGGTACCTAGACTCTAGATACAGAATATAATCTTGTTGGGTATAAAGCTCCTATAAAAACCCTGGGTAAGAGATATTATTTCAGGACGGCAATTGAAGAGGCAGTTTGTATCAATCCACTTCTTTTGAAGTATTTTAGGATCTGTCCTTGGATAAAATTAGACCACTGTAGGAAATTAGACCACTATAGGATGTTGATGTGTTCCACATCCCTTAACCCCTCACAGAGTGTCTTCAGGATCTGACCTCAGTGTTAGGCCCCTGAATTTTGTAGTGAGTTGTAATATACATGTCCATGTGTGGATTTTGTGACCATGTTCTTGGTGACATTGCCTTTGGGTAATGTCATGGGGACTTCTATAATTCTTGAGGTGAGAGATGTCTCTTGAAAGAACTGAATCTTTCCAGAAAAGGAGGTGTTTTTGGTTTTTTACGTGGTATTCTTGTTAGCTAAAACGTCTGTAACTTCCCCTTAGTCTCAGTTTGTAGTAAACTTAAAAGGTTAGTGTTACTTTCGTATAGCAATTGTACTTGTCTCTTATGGTTGGAAGACTTGCTTTTTTTTTAGTTTTTCTTCATCTCACATTTCAGATGAAAATGAAAATCTTATCCTATCTCAAAGAACTTAGTGAAAGAAAGTAGTAGTAAAGATCATTATCCAGAGGATTTGGTCCTTTTTTTTCCTCTCTCTTTTTAACACAAGGCAGCAGCCTGAGACAGGTGAGAAACGTTCAAGAGGCCAGCT
The DNA here is from genome assembly GCF_951394435.1 of Stenella coeruleoalba. Lineage (NCBI taxonomy): Eukaryota > Metazoa > Chordata > Mammalia > Artiodactyla > Delphinidae > Stenella > Stenella coeruleoalba. The sequence continues at coordinate 91,097,386 of NC_137148.1, forward strand.
ATAAATAGCTGCTGGGTGTTCTTGAAGGATTGTAGTTTTCCTTCTGCATAAGATTAAGAAACTTTGTAGAAAGGAATTGGTCTTGTCCATCAAAGGGTAAAGGACAGCTAGATGCCAACTTCCTTCTCATAAAGTCATTTTGTTGAGGTTCTTTTCATAGATGCATTTCTATTAAGCTATTATTACCACTGGCTAGGGTCAAAATGGAGCACAGATTTGCCCCATTTCACCCAGTAGGTATAACTCTGAAAAGTCATGTGAGTATAACTCATAAATCAGCTCATATTTTAAGCATTCCAGGAAAACCCCTTATTTAAGGGAGCCCTGCTGAGAATCATGTTCTAAAGTGCTGTGCTCACAGTAGACACTGGATAACTACATGGATGGGTGGATGAAAAGAAGGATCCTTTTATATGAACAACCCCTTTATTAAAGGCATTCTCTAAGATTCAGTTCCTCCAAAAACACTGTCTCCCAAAGTTGGGTGGGTATCGCTGGACCCTGCTCCAGTAATGGCCTTCCTGTGTCTCTATCATTGCACCGTGTTAATGTTCATTAAAACAGGTAATACTTACTGAGTGCTTACCGTGAACCAGGCCCTGTACCAGACATCTTTAATCTGTTATCTCATTTAATTCTCGAGGCAATCCTGTGAGCTGAGGAGAGTGCAGTTTAAAGAGGCTTGCCCACAGCTTGCCATACTCACATAATTAGTAAACAGTACGGTCTAGTCACAAATGTGAGTCTGTCTGATTCCAAAGCTTCTAACCCCTGAATTCATGTCTTTATAATGTGTGTTTGTCTCGCCACTAGATGCCAGCTCCCTGAAAAATTGAGCCCTGTTTGGTTTTGGTTTTGGTTTTGGTTTTTTTTGCTGCACCGGACAGCTTGCGGGATCTCAGTTCCCTGACCAGGGATTGAACCCAGGGCACGGCAGTGAAAGCCCGGAATCCTAACCACTAGGCCACCAGGGAACTCCCATTGAGCTCTGTTTTATACATCTTTGTCTCCTCAATTTCAACCACCATGCTGGTATGTAAAAGGCTCTTAATTTGAATGAATGGCGAAGGAAGACCTGGGTTCCGCTCTAGTGCTGGCACCGGGTAAATCATCGAACCTCCCTAGAGCAGCACATAAAGTGGGGAAGTAATCCTTGCCCTGGCTCTATCACAGAGCTGTTGTGAGGATCAAATGAGAAAGATCTTATGGAAACCATGGGGAGCTGTGTAAATGTTAAGAAGGATTCATATACCAATTACCTGATTTACCCATTTTGTACATTCAAAATGGTTCAAGGCTGGGGTTCCTCGGAGCACCTGAAATATTTAAATTTTGGGAGAATAATTGGCCTAAGGAAAGATAGGGAACAAAGATTTTTATCAAGCCAGGAGGAGAAAATGCTCCAAGATAAATTTAAATTCTTAACGGTGTTCATGCACATAACTGACAGATGGGCCAAAAATAGGGATTCCAGTTAGATGAAAAATATCCCCCCAGGCTAGTGGAATGTACACTGGGTGAGGAGTTCATTCAGGGACCAGGTGCTTAGCAAGGCTTGCGTGCTGCCTTTCTTGGGGAAGTGCTTCATCTTGTTGCCAGGCCTCAGGTTTCCCTATCTGTAAATGAGATACCTAGACTGAATGACTCCAGTGACTTATCATTCTAAACTTGTGTGTTTGGGGCAGCCCTGCAGGACTGAGGTGCGTAGCTGTCACTGTTCACTGGGGATGCCAGCAGAGAGTTGGCTGCCAGCTTTGGGCTTTTTCACGTGCTGGCAGAGGGCTGGGCAGACCCTCCTAGGCTGAGGCAACAGAGAGGACCCATCCTGTGTTGTGTCTTCAGGTACCTTATAGATGCTGGATCCCAAAGCTGGTCTGTGCCCTGCATCAACTCCTCATTCACGCCTGTAGCGCTGGTTTCAGTAGTCTTTGGGAGAATGTTCTGTTTCCCCCTTGTGCCACCCTCATCGTTTCTTTACCATCTCACCTCTAATCCATTGTTTCAAAACTGTTAGATTTCCTGTATTTAAAGCAAATCAGAGATTTTCCTACTGTACAATAGAAAGATGTTCTTTAAGACTTTCTTTCAACCTTGGAACTATTTATACTTTCCAAACTTAGTCTTTGGATAGAAAGCCCTTTGAGACTGATAAGAATGTGTCCTCTGATAACATCCTGTGTTTTGTAATGCTTGTTTTCGAGTGCATTGTTTAAGCGTCATGTTGACACTAGCAGGTACACAGAGCAGGAATGACTACCCACATTTTACAAATGAGCCTAAAAAGGGAAGGAAGGCACACAAGGGACATGGCAGCGCTAGGCTCAGATTTTGTTTTCGCCATCATATTTTGTCCACCTTCTCAACAGTACAAAGCCACTTTCACCTAGCTGGCCATGCAGGCACCAGCTCGGTCCTGTTGAGGACGCAAGCAGGGCAGTGATAATACTGTCATTACAGCTGCGGAGCTCGAGCCTCAGATGCTGACCTCTGCTCTGTGGCTGTCAGACCTCTAATCTACCTCCGCTGCCTCCTGGGCCTGCTCTGTTCACCTTATGGGTAGATTTTCATTTCAGCACATTCTGTGAAAGCTTCAGGCAAGGGCCCTCATCTCACCAACGTAAAAGACATCATGTTTCAGGAACTCATTGGGGAACACGCTAGTAAGGCAGGGTCAGGAGATGGGGAGAGGGAGGAGGCGAAGACCAGCACTTGGATTGCCTGCCTCCGTAACCCAGAGCAGGAAGGAGCCCTCAGTGATGGAATTCTCTGCCGCTCTGTCTGTAAAAACCATAAACCAGCTCCATTCCCCCTGCTTCAGCCCTGTCATGGGTTTAGGGGAAAGTTACAGACAGTTCCCCTTTAAATCCTAAGTATTTGTCTGTATCCCCTATTATCGCCTATTTGCGTTTATTAATTGTTGCATGTAAAACTAAGACTTCAAAATGGATTCAATTTAATTTTCCAAATTAATCCACCTTGAATTTGAGGGCTAATATCTGACAAATAGCAAAAGGTATTAGGATCAGAAAGTACTTGGAATTACCCTCCTCTCTGGTAATAATTAGAATTCTGGGACAGAGAGCAAGCAACTGGGGAAGGAATCCCCACCCTTACTGAATTTCTCCTGGGTCCTTGATGTCCATGCTTTCCCCTCATGTTTTTCTACCTGGAAGCTCGTCTCTGCAGCCCACAGCCTGCCCTCTTTCCCCTCCCTCCGCCAACCCCTGGTATCTCTCCCCTGTGATGTTCTCTGCAGCTCCCTCCCATCTGCCCAACTGGTTTGAACAGAGACTTGAATAAACTTCAAGTATTTTAATACTAAAAGTACATTTTTAGTTGGTACATTTTTTTTCCATTTTAATGCATTTCTAAGGAAAAGAGGTTGACTTTTTCAATGGCTGTCATCACAGTTTTAGAACTAAAAACCTTGCTTTTCAAGATCACTAAGTAGAGCTTTTCTGAGAAGAGAGTTGTGTGTGCAAAGGGCTTCATCTGTTGAGATGCTTTCATAGCTTAACATTTCGTGCTGGAAAAATCCTTTGTGATCATTTTATATATGGCCTAGCATTCTTGTTCTTGCACGTAATGCTGATGAAATTGTTCTTGCAAAACCTCAAGACTGTCTCTCCAGGCATGTATGTCGGCTTCTCTGGGAACACCCAGTTATCTCCTTGACAGTTTGTAGGCTCTGTACTCATTCCTCTTATTTATCTTGTCTGTTCAGAAAGGCTGTAGAGAGAGACCAGGAACAGGGATAAAAATTGCTGGAAAAGATAGGAAAGGGGAAGGGAATTGGTCCACTCATTTTGGTTCCCTGGCACCTTCAAGTTTTGTTTCATTGACTTCTGTTCAGAACCAGTTTAGGCTGTTTCGGTTAAGAACCAGTCTTAGTAATTGTTTCAGCATTCTTTGAAAACGTATCGCATTTAGTCCAAATTAATCTGAGAATCAGACACCACGTTGCCTTGCCTTGGCTCTGTGGCAGACATCTAATAGCAAAACCCATATCTCTGGTATTTTTGAGCTCGTCTTAACCCGTCGTTTAATACGCAGCCTTTATTTGTAATGTTTTGACTTGGTGGCAGTGGTGGTGCATACAGGAACGATACTCTGCCATGGTGGTTGTGTTTCATAGAACCCAAGAGTGGTTTTTATCACTGCATCTATGTAAAATCCTCAGCGCCTGGTTGAGTGGTTGAATATTGGATGCCTTGTTGCTTTGTTAAAGCCACAAAGTTTGGAAGTGAAATCATCACACCAAGCGATCCGGCTTATGTCAACTCTTCCATAAATAGTACGCGCTGGGGGAGTATTCTCTGGCCCCCGGGGAAGGTCAGCAGAGTGGTTGTGAGCCAGAGTAATCTGGTCTGGGTCGTGCTGAAAGCTCTTATTGATATGGGATTAGTCTCAGTGGAGACACCGCGCTGTCACATGGACATCCCTGCGATCGAGAGGAGTGAGACGGGAGGCCAGTGGGGGGGAGGGGACACCGCTGAGTCACTGAGTTCATTAAAAGGCTACTACACGGGCGGCTGGCTGGGAAGACCAACCCTGGACTCTGCACTGCCGCCACACCCACACCTCCAGGTCCTTAAGGCTCCACTCCATGCCTGGCAAGGAGGACGGCAGCACTTGACAAGGTAGGAACTGGAGGAGCTGATCTATGTGACAGTCACATAGCTGCTCACAGTCCCGGTGGTGGCAGAGTGAGGCCCCAGCGGAAATGCGGGTCCACAGCCTCTGGTCCTAAGTGTTGGGTTTCCATACTGATGGGAAGGGGGCTCTGCACCAAAAGCGCTCCTGACCCGGTGGCTCAAAAGTTTGTAAAGGGGGAAAAGGAAATCGTATATGTTTTACTTACGTAGCCAGCAGTCAAATACTGTCAAATGTTTTTCCAGTTTGAGCATTATTCAAAGTCACGTGTAAACGTGGCAGTGAGCAGGCGTTGTTGATGTAGGTGGAAAACAGGGTTGAGAATTTGTTAAGCTTCTGTTCTTTCTTAGTCTGAAACTTCTATACCACTAGAAAAAGTACAAATACGGCAAACTTTTGTCTGCATTGGGGCTAGAGAAGGAAAGTAGAAGGTATTTGGGGGAGGGGACAATTGGGGCAGATGTCATAAAGTCCAATAAATCGTCTCACTTCTCTAAGTAAAGAAAATAGTTATGTGGTCTTTGCCTTAAGTTTTGTTCCCAGCCTTAGACACCTAGTCCTTCTTCTGTGTATGAGTGTGGGCTGCGTGCTGGATGCAGATGGCGTGTGTATTCTTGTGTCCTCACCACATAACACCGGAGACATAGCTGAGTGACTGTTAATACATGAACATGTCCAAAGAAAGAACTACAGAGATGGGTCTAGACAAATTGTGTATGCGTGTGTGTTGTCAAAAAAGATTGAAAATTGGTGGCAGTGCCTGCAGAAAACCTTTTAAAGTAAACTCTAACTGATGGAGGAGCTCCCCCAGTGTAGATTATTAGTTCTGGAGAATTGATTTTGGCAAAGTGACTGCTTGGACTCTGTGTCTTTTTTTTTTTTTTTTAAAGGAACGACTAAAGAGTCATTTCTCCTTGACATTCTCCGAGCATTCAGGCAGAACAGAGGGTTGCTTTATTTTTTGAACTTCTTCCTCCATCCCTCCCTTTTTTTCCCCCCTTTGCCAAACTGAACACTGAATTCTGTTCATCTCAATTGGTTCGGAGGTGTCTAAGGCAAGGAAAGCAGACAGTGGATGTTTGGTGGCTTTGGGGAAAGGGGGGATTAGTAATGGAGGATAGAGGTTGCACAGGGTCATGGAAGAAGGAAAGCCTGTTTGGTGCAAGAAATGTTTGCTGTTTAATTGGTTGTGTTGGCAGCCAGTAAGGCCTGGGAGGGAGGGAGAGGAAAGATGAAGAGAATGGGGTGGGGAGGGTCATTTCTTGCTGCTGTCTCCTCTTTTCTGGCTAGCATGAGTGGAGCCTGTCGGAAAACATGTTGCTTGGATGGCCCATCAGAAAACTACTTCATTCCTGGCTCCCCTGGTCTCAATTAGCTGGAAAAACTTGCTTGGTTTAGTATGTCCCTCTAGCAGAGTAAGTTTCCCCTTTTAAAGAAAAAGGAATGTGTGTCTTGGGCATTAATGAACCTTTGCTAAACTAACCTTCCTGAATAATTCAGTTACTTACTTTGAACTAAAAGAGCACCTAAAAAATTAAGAGTTGGAGTATGACCCAGAATATGGTTTAAATATTTCTTTCAAATTTTAAGTAAAGTTCGAAAAATGAGACTGTCAAAAGAATCAACTCTGAAATGCAAGAGGTTTGTTTAGCAACACTCATAACTGGGGGAGAAAAACAAAAGCTATTTGGTTCTTGGGTTTTGTAAGTTACCAGCAAGGAGCCGTGGATCGGGGCCTCAGTCAAACCTAGGGCCCTAGATTATGGAGGGGTGGGAAGGCTAGATTGCAGCGGACCAGTCGTTTCTAACTCCCGATCCAAGCGTTCGTGGTGGCAAGTCAATTTTAGAGGAATAGATCGGAATCTTTTTTCCCACGTGTAATGGTTCAATGTAAGAATTTAAATGTTTGATGTTAAATAAACTACCATACTCCAAATAACCTGCAGATTATCCAGTGTAGAATGTTAGCCCTTTGTCTGCTGCATGGTCAAGTTAACTTTTGTTCAAGAAATGCGAATACACTTACAAGTACAGCCTGACACAAAGTCCAGCTAAGGGGTCTTCTGGTCTCCCTCTTGGTCTCACCTAGATAGCTCTGGGGGTACTGTCTAGCTTCAAACCCCCTCATTGCTCTAATTTTGCAATTTCTCTTTGTTTTGGGGTATTGATATTTTTGCTTCTGAGATTAGCTGGATTTTTTTTTTTAATTTCTTATGTTTTATCCAACATTTCTATATATTTGAAATGAGTAAGAGTAATCCTGTATCAGCTCAGTCTGCTATACAGACCCAAGCTGTAGCATAACTAAGTGGAACTGGGCAGTTCAGTATGTGAGAACATTTCTTCAAGTTGAACCAGAACGTCTTGGGGCGGAAGGAACCCTGCCGCAGCCCTCCTTCATATAGTCTGCTGCCTTCTAATGGGGAGATGGTCTGTGCAGGCAGGCAGCCAGTGATGTATTCTTATAGCCACTCATGGTTCCACTCTGAAGCTGTCATCTTGACACACAGCTGCTCTCCTGTACCCTCCTCTGAGTGGCTTTCACTGAACAAGACACACCTTCCTCTTGCTCTGTCCCTTCCACCAAGGCCATAATTGAGAGATCGCCTTTCCTTTCCTTTGGAAGTTCAGGTTTGTGCTCTTTACCACCCATAGTCTGTGTGTTTATGATGATATTCCAGTTCCCTTTTATTTTTTCCTTTTAGGTTTGAAACCCCTTCTCTGCTAACATATCATATTTATTGCCTTCCACTGTAGCTGGGTGTTAAGTTTTACCTAAGTGTCTTTCTCCACTTCCCAAATTGTACATTAAAACTTGTTCAAGGGGCTTTCCTGGTGGCACAGTGGTTGAGAGTCCGCCTGCCGATGCAGGGGACACGGGTTCGTGCCCCGGTCCGGGAAGATCCCACATGCCGTGGAGCGGCTGGGCCCGTGAGCCATGGCTGCTGAGCCTGTGCGTCCGGAGCCTGTGCTCCGCGGAGGGAGAGGCCACAGCAGTGAGAGGCTTACTGTACCGCAAAAAAAACCCCCAAAAAAACAAAACTTGTTCACCTTGTCAGTTTCTTGACTGCAGAATTTCTTTTCACTTGTGGTCAAGAGGTGTTCTTTCTCCCGTTAGGAGTCATCATTCTAGCACCTTACACACGTACCTAAAAAAATAACAATAATAAATACGGATCCTGTTTTCCATCATCATGTATGTTACTCTAATCCCTGTCCACCTTTATCTTTAAGAATCAATGACCTTCACCTGAAAGAAACCAGGAAAACACCTCCCTTGAGTTTCAGGACTGTCCTCAGAAAGTCCAGGATGTGTTCATGGGGTCACTTGTTCCTGTGTAAATTAGCAGATGGGAAAGGAGAGGGCGGGGTCAGCCTTGGCGAGCTGTCACTTCTTTCCCCTGTTTGTCATTTTCTTCAGGAAGTCTGCAACCACTGGGGAGTAATGATCTCATCCACGTGGGAGCCCAACAGGTTTCCCACCCTCACCATCTCCTGCAGCATCCCAGGGCTTGGTTCCGTAGCCCAGGACATCGGGTGCCAGCTGCTGCAGTGCTGCTGCTTCACTCCCTGCCCTTTCTAGCCCTAGGCTTACCTCTTTTTAGATAAGGAATCCTTCCAAGAATCTGAAAACTGCAACGCTTCCTTCCGGAGAAAATATACACACATTCAAGTCTACTCTCAGGGGATTCTGCAGTTCCTAATCAAGGGGGAGGAACCCAGGTTAAAGACCCCTGGCATGAATCCTACACAGGTTGCTTTGAAACTGGGCAGTTTATCTTACTGCAGTCTGTATTGCGGATTTTTTGTTCTCTATATTGTGTGACTCCATTTAGTATTTACTTCTGGAATTCAGGTGCCCAGAAATGGGTTAGTCACAGTCTTCGGTTTATATCATGCTCGCCTCTGGTCTATGCAGAAGTCACTTTTATTTCTGTGTAACAACACTTGTGAGTCCACCCCCAACACAGAAACTAGAATGTGACACTGTTCACCTCGGCCTGTGCAGTCCTGCCTACAACCCAGCCTTGGGTTGCCTTGGGTCTCGGACCCATTGTTTCTTTGCTGTCTTCGGAAATAATTTTGTCACATTTACACATTTCTAAAAGGTTAACTGGGGTGTGGTTTTGTTCTTAAATCCTCTCTAGAAATATAGAAATTGTCCAAGCTTCATTTATTTTAAAATATCCGAGCCCCTACTAGGTGGCAGGAGAAGATGGGAACAGAATGACAGCCCCTGCTGTCTCGCAGCTCAGAAAGATGCAAAAACCCTTTAAACTCAAATATGTACATCAGCAGAGACACGAACAAGTGGAACCACCTTCTGTGGGTGCTGCCGTGTCTACATGGAAGGAGACCTGTTTTATGCCAGACTAATAAACCCGAGGAGGGATGCAGCCCTGCAGTGCACCCACTTTCCTCGTATCTGAAGCTGTGTCTCTCCTTGCACGCCAGCAGCCCATCTCCCACCTGTCACATCTGCACAGCCCTATCCGTGCACCCTTGGCCACGTTGAGACACTCAGACTCAGGTGACACGCCTTCACTGTCCTCCTCACATGCTTCCCCTTCACCTCTCCTCCTGCCTAGGTTTTTGGAGGGCAGCCTAGCACGGTACAAAGAACACAGGCTGTGGTGTCTGCAGCTTTGGGTTCAAGGCCTGGCTTCACAGTTGTTCTGTGACCTTGAGTGGGTTACTTAACGCCCTCCCTCTTCTTTCCTCAACTATAAAGTGATGAAAGTAATACTCCCTCATAAGGTTGCTGTGAGGATTGAATGAAATAGTGTGCTTTATTTAATTTATCTCTGAAATCAATGAAATAAAGTGCTTAATATGTAGTGCCCTGTATGAAGTAGGTCCTTGATATTTGATGCCGTCACTAATTGTTGTTTTGGCCTGCTATAGCCTGAGAAATAGTAGGAGGTGAAATGAAAGAAACTGGCTTTGTCCCTTGCAGTCTGAGGCATCAGACTTCCCGTGTACAAGGGGTCATATTGAGAACTGCTTTTAAGAAGAAAGAAGCCTGTCACAGTGGCCACCTGGCCCACGGCAACGCTTCTCACTTCCAAAGGTCTAAAGTCCTACTTCTGCAATGTTAGCACATGCTGCCATTTCTTGCTCACGTTACCACAGTTTTGTTCCATGTCCAGAACTAGGGTTCAAACTCTCTGAGGGCAGAGGCTCGCTTTTATTTTCACTGTTACATGCAGGACAGCACCCTTAATAAAGAGTTGCTGAGAACATCCGTGGAGGTTCTAGATCACAGGTACCAGCCTCACACCTGGAACCCACAGATGTGCTTCTATTTACCCACACGGTATTTTTTAAAAAATTAGTAAGTGGCCCTTGCATATCAAAATGTTTCACTTGAAAATCTAGGTATTTGGATTTTTTTTCCTTGCAGAATTATCTAGCAACATGGAGCCCACATTCCCACCTGGCAACAAATGCTGGAGTTGAGAAGCAGACACCCACGCTCTCCCAGTTTACGATAGGCTCTGCCGCTCCCTGATGCTCACCCAGCACTGTCCCCTGTGTTGCACCCACCTGACCTCCTGGAGTTTGTACAGGGCACTACATATTAAGCACTTTATTTCCTAGGTTTCACTGGCATTGGGGGCCCAGTCCCCATTATGGTCTGAGAGCCCGGTACCAGAAGGGGAGTACTCACTCATGTACTGCATCTTCTAAGACCTGGCACTGGGTGCTGAGGGAGGGCAAGGGAGGCAGAGCTGGAGCACGGGACCAGTTCGTGTCTGTCACCGGTAGGTTCAGGGATGACTGTGGTGAACGCCTGTATCTGCCAAATGAGCGGTGCAAATAAAGAACTGAAAGAAGGAGTCCCTGCCTCTGCCTGAGCTGCTCATGGGGGTCCCCTGAGGGAGACCCAGCTCTTTAAGGACGATAGGGTTTCAGTATCTGGAGGAGAAAGCGGCCTTCTCCCCCGAGAGCATGACATATGCAGGAAAAGGCAGCTGTGACTTGACCAGTTTGACCCGTATGGGAAGGAGCAGAGGGAACTGAGAAGAGGGGGTGATATCAGACAAGCGGCCTTCAAGGCCAAAGAGTGGCATTTGGAGCATAGGCAGTGGGGAGCTGCCAAAGACTTTTGAGAAGATTGCAATCAAAGGAGCTTGAGAAATGAAATGAAAACTTTTTTCAATTGTCAGCAAACATCCCAAAGGTAGAAATGGCTGTGGACATGTTTGCTTGGACGTCCGGGGCACCCTCCATCCTGCTGCTTCTTGAAGCTGCTTCTTCCAAGGGTGCCCTGATGAGGTGGGAAAGATCCCCTTTCCTTCTTAGGCCTGTGGCTTCTGTCAGGTTGGCAGGGTCCCAACACTGTCAGGCCCAGAGCCCGTAGACAGGTGATAAATTTCACATGCAATTTGAAGTGCATTAAAGGGGTGTGGTGACACTTAAAGAGGAGCTTAACCTGCCTGTCAGAGACAGAGATGGAAAGTGTATCTTGGGCTGCTCTAATCTATTTCAGACTCATTCGGACGGTGTGTGTCTGGCTCCAGCCAGATTGTAAGTCTGATTCTCTAAGTGAGACTTCACTAGGTTCTGATAGTTGTTAATTTGCTGCCCGCCGTTGAGCACCGGCAGAGACGCTGCCTTCCTGGTGTTTGGTGCCGAGGTCTGGGTGTTGGTGAGAAACACTGCTGTCCCCTTCGGAGCACATTCTACTAAGAATACTGCTGCTACTGCTGAATAATTACTGCTTGATGCCTTCGCGAAGTCTGCCTCTGTCCTCACCGAGTGTGATCTACATGCTATCTTGGAGCCGACTTCCTTTGCTGCTCTGTTCAATGAACGCTCTGATATGTCTAGTCTGCGCTGTGCCCTCGGAAAGCCTGTGGCATAATCACCATCAGAAACGGGTACAGATGCTTCTTAGCTGCGATGACCTGGTTTCACTCACAGTTAAACATCCCTGCCCCCAGCGACGGAACCGCCAGCCTGGCTGTGATGTTGCCACAGAAAGCAGCGAAGTGAGATCTGCCCCTGGAGCTGCAGGGATGCTTATTCCTTTATCTATTTTGTGGTTGTTTTAGGTCTGGTTTATTTCATTTGCTTTTTGCACTGCATCTAGATATGTTTTCGCAATGGGTCTCAAGAAATGACTGTTGATAAAGGAATTCAAGATTGCAGAAGCCTTGAATAGAGTGGAGTGGTCATCACATAGCAGCCACGTGGCATCAGGAGGCCTTTCAAATAGCCTTAGATCATTTTCTGTGGGGCAGTGCTGGACTTCTTTTCCCCATTCACTCAACAGAAGTTTCTCAGTCCTGCCTGTTTTGTGTACACTAAGTGTGCCTCAAAGCCCTGGAGAAGTGAGTGACAGATAAGTGTCCATTGTGCACACCTGCTGGATTCCTGGACTTCTTTGTGACAAATTCAAAGCAGAATCATTCACTTGTCAAATAGAACCATTTTTCTTTTTCCCCAACCATAAAACCAGAAATGTGACGTTTATGTCACTTAATGGACTTGGGTTTGAAGCAGGAGTCCTCTGGACGCAGCTCAGTTTTATCCAAGTGCTATTTCTGCAGTTCGTGCAGCAGCTGCCAGGTGAATGGTGGCACCTGCAGACATGAAGTAGAATGGGCAGCGGGCTGATCCCCAGGTGTGGGTAACTGGAAAAAACAAACAGGAATAGCCCACAAAACACGCTTTCATGGAAAAGTAACACCTATTACATAGGTAGTGCTTTGGTTAATCATTCTTCAGAACAGAAACAGGTTAGAGGAGGAGTTCCGAGGTGTACAGCATTCAGGTGTAAAGGAACTCCCAGATGGACTAGAGACTTAAGTGTGCAAATTGACCCCATAAACAAATGGAAATGCACGTGTGTGCGAATGAGGGGCATCACCTCTGGGAGAGTGGATCCCAAGCTATGAAGTGGTTTCCTATGCGAAGGAGAATTTACTCTTACTTTATGTGTTTCTGTATTTTTTTGGATTTGTAACAGTGAGTCAGATACACACAGATACATGCACATGTACTCATATATGAACCTGACTGGATATGGAAGGAATTCCTAGGCTTAAAATTAGTGGGAGAGGGGCTTCCCTGGTGGCGCAGTGGTTGAGGGTCTGCCTGCCGATGCAGGGGACACAGGTTCCTGCCCCGGTCTGGGAAGATCCCACATGCCGCGGAGCGGCTGGGCCCGTGAGCCATGGCCGCTGAGCCTGCGCGTCCGGAGCCTGTGCTCCACAACCGGGAGAGGCCACAACCGTGAGAGGCCCACGTACCGCAAAAAAAAAAAAAAAAAAAAAAAAAATTAGTGGGAGAAATGACCAAAGAATAGATTAATCGGATTTGACGACAACTATGTTACTTTTATGGGAAGAATTTAGACAAACTGGAGAAAAATATTTCCAACATATTCATGTTACCATCCTCAACTAGTGTCGTCTATGCTGAGAGCATCTGGTAGGTTGAATAACGGCACCCTCCTCCTAATCCCTAGAATTTATGAATATGTTACCTTACGAGATAAAAGGAACTTTGCATATGTGATTAAGTTACTTTTGAGATGGAAATGTTATCCTGGATTACCAGGTGGCTGCAATATAATCAAAAGGCTCTTCATAAGAGGGAGGCAGGAAGATGAAAGTCAGAAGAGATGTGATGACAAACAGAGGGTCAGAGTCTGAGAGAGATTTGAAGAGCAAGGCTGTGGCTTTGAAGATGGAGGAAGAGGCCTTAAGCCAAGGGAGTGCCAGCAGCCACCAGAAGCCAGAAGAGGAGAGGAAACGAATTCTCCCCTGGAGCCTCCGTGAGTCTTAATGTTGGCGTAAGTGAAACTACCTGGGACTCTGACCTCCAGAACCGTAAGATAATAAATGTGTGTTGTTTTAAGTCACTGAGTTTGTGGTAATTTGTTTCAGCAGCAATAGGAAGCTAACACAGAGCCCAACTAAATGAGAAACTTTCCTAGTGATGATGTCTTGCTGTCACTTAGCAAGTGTCTGGACTGAATTGTGTGCTTTGCCGGTATCATCTCTCTTAACCCTCACAAATCTATGGGGAAGGTGGTATAACTCTCGTTTTTGCAAATAAGTAAAGTAAAAGGCTTAAGTTGTTAAACTGTACATCACACCATTAGTGTCAGAGCTAGGAGTCTATCTGCCCACATGACCCCAAACCCCATACATATGTATCTTTATGTATGTGTCACTTATGAGTACATGCAAAGGATATATGCTAACCTGTCAATAGTGGGTGGGGTTATAAGTGATATTTTCCTCTTATGGTTTTTTTTTTATTTACAAATTTTCTACAGTGAGTATATAATCTGAAGTTCAGGAGAAGGGGGAGAAGTTTTTAGTGAAAGACTCGTACCTTGCCTCTCGTGGTGTATCGTCATTGAGAACAAAGTCTCCCAGAGAATGTTCTTTTCTGAATCAGAAGCCCTCTAGAAAGCACTCTCGAAGGTGGTTGTCAAACGGTGCCTTAACCTAATAGTTGGCCTTATCAAAACATCTCCAGGTATTGTCCTTGCTTACTCTCAGGTGTGGGCACGTGTTCTGGGCCAGGGGGAGGGGGGGCTGGGGTGCTGTGGTGAAGGGAGGGACAGAGATGGTGGGACATGTGGCCCTGGGGCCAGCAGAACGTGCAGCCCTGGGGACTGATGGCCAACCAGCAGGCTGCTTGTTTCGGTCGCTTTTCTGTAATCGCTTGTGTCACCTTCACCATCACGTAAAACTCAAATGGCGGCACCACCCTTAGCCCCGTGACCCTGCTTCCTTTCTGTTGCCCTTCGTGTGCACAGAGGTGTGGCTCAAGAAGTAGTGCTGCCAGAGGTAAGCAGGAAATCTCTGCCTGCATCACTGTGAGGTCAGGGAGCCCCTACAGCTGTCATCTTTGTTTCCCTTGCGCCCCTCTTTCTTCCATCTGCCCGTCCTTCCTTTGCTCCAGCAGAAGGCCGCAGCCTGGCTGTGGGAGAACATGGTCCAGCGGGAGGGCCTGGGTGCCGTCTGGATTCTGTAACGTCATGCTCAGGACAAGCCCTGTTTCCCCACGTGAAACTTTGTTTCACCAGTTCCACCGATGCTCCTGTGTGAGCCAGGGCCAGAAAGGGCCATGTTAAAAAAGAGAAGGGACCCCGCTTCCTCGTTCCTCTGAAGGGATAGAGGAAAGGAGAGTGGCAGCAGCAAAGGCCAGGGCTGACCTGAAATGAGAGGTGTAGGCAGCTGACTGGGAGGCTGGGTGAATTGAGAACAGAGTAGACACTTGCAAAGAATTCTCAAACCCTGTTCGGAAGAATGTGTGGAAAGCTGCTGTGGAGACTGATGGGGGCAGACCACCCTTCCCAACCCTTCCCACCTCTGCCGTTTGTCATGACGGGATGGGAAGAAATCTGGAGCATGGACAGGTAAACAGTCTCCACCTTCTCCACAGTGACATTTGGAAACTTACGTGCAGTGTGATGGATAATGCCAAAAGTAGGTGATGGAATGTTTGCATTTGATGATTTCTGCGCCTTTAAAACTATTCATGTAATCCAGAGAGGACTAGCCATCCTGACCACGCCTGCTCTGAGTGGGCACCGAGCTCTGGCCTCCACTTCACCCCCCTCTCCCACTTCAGGGTACTTTCGTTTGGCCCTAAAGAGGGTTGTAGTTGTGGTAAGGGGCTTGTTTTCAAGAGACGTTTCCATTCTGAAACTTGAGGCCATCTATTGTTTTTCTTTGCCTCTCAGAATGAGGCAGGTCCCCAGGGAAAGGAATCAGCTCTGTGGGTATCTTCATGCCCTTCCCTTCACCCCTGCCCAGGCTTCATTGGCAGAGCCTTTTTGCGTCTCTAGATGCTTTAATTCTTGAACCATTAAGATACTTCTGTACTACTGTACCAGCTCCTGGTGGATATTATTGTAGCAGCTTCTGCGTTTCACTCCACCCCACCCCACCCTAATTTTTGCGATTGTTTTGTCTGTGCGTTTAGTTTCACCAGCAGAAGGGAGTGTGATACCGACTGGCTCTCCCTTCTTTAGCTGTGACTCAGGAACAAGTTTTCCTCCCTAGATTCGGAGCCTTGCTTTGTTTTGATCCAGAGCCATTTGTTTTCTGTGTTCCAAGCCCCTCCTTTTCCTGTGGAGTATGTCATTTAAAGTTCCCTAACATTGGAGAGTTTTTCTAAGAGCCCTTCCGTGCTGAACTTCACATGGAAATGGAGACCAAGTGGCCTGGCAAAGCCTTCATGACTTGGAGCAGCCTTGCAAATTCAAGCAAAAGACGACTCGCTAGTTCTTTCACATCTGGTCACCTGACCTGTAAGCTGTGCAGTTTGCTCACTTTACGACAGCAAGAATGAGCAAGATTGTCATAGCAGCTCTCCAGGGAGGAAATACAGGGACCTCATGGGCACTTTAACACCTGATTGGATGCTGATGGAAGAGCTCGGGCGGAGGGGTGGCGGGCTGCAGGTGGCTTGGCTGGGTTGACAGGCTGTCTCTGGCCCTTAACTGGCCCTTTAGGCCAGGACCTGGGGAGGCAAATGCGGCTGTAGTAACCCCTAGCTAGGGAGGAATCCTGGGGCTCCTCCTGCAGGAACATCACACAGCTGGGTCGGTGGTGGTTATGGGCTGCCTCTTTATGGGTGACTGTTTAATTAAGACTGTGGCTAATAAAAAGTAAGCGGCCAGCCTCTTAAAATTAAATGCGGTAGTACCCACCCATGCCCTTGATCACAAAGTACGTCTCTTCCCAAGCTTCAGTCACGATTTGGCCGTATTCTGGTCCTTCCCACAGCACTTGGAGCCTCTGGGTTGCTTAGCTGATTTGCGTTCGCTTTGGTTTATTCTCTGTTGTGCAACTTGATTACAGAGGGTTATGTGAGGCAGGGCAGCACGGTGATAGGTAGACTGTGGGGCTTGGAGTCCCCTGAGTCCCCTGCTCTGCTTGAGCAAGTCAGAGTGATCCTGGAGGGTCAGGCTCAGTTTCACCACCTGTAAAATGGGCTTACACCTAAAGGGCAGGCTTTTACCTTGAGGCTTACCTAACATTTACTGAGCACTTGCTATGTGCCAGACACATTGCATTGATATTAGTGCTTTAAGCACATTATTTAATCATCATAATGCCTCTAGGAAGATGCTATTCTTATACCCACCATTTTACATACATGATAACCAAAGTTTAATGAGGCCAGGGAACTTTACCAGTGTTATGTGAACTACAAATTACAGAGCCAGGATTCTGATTCAAAAGCTCAAATTCCTCATCACATTGGAATGTGAATAGAAATAAATATTAAAGGAAGATGTTCACACCCATTCATTTATCAAAAATTAAACTCTAATTGTATGATTTATATTAGGTTGAGAAGCAGTAGCCATTCTCATACGATGCTGGTGGGAGTGTAAATTGGTACCACCATTTAGAAAAGTATATGGGCCGCTTCCTGGAAGACTGAAGGTAGTCTAGCAATTCCACTTCTAGGTATGTCCCGGAGATGCTCCTTCACACGTACAGGGAGGCAAATAGAGGACTCGATGTCACAGCGTTGGTTATAGTGGTAAATAAATGAAGGGCAGCTGAAACTTCCTGCAGTAAGTGAATGGACAAACTGTGGAATCGTCAGACGATGGAATACTACACAGCAGTTAAAATGAACACTTCTTAAAGATCGTGAAAAGGAAGCAGTTCAAATTAATACTTCATTAATATTGCTGTATCGGTATAGATAATCTTGTAATGGTGAATGGAGTGGGGGGAAGCAACATATCAAAGGCAATGTAGAAGAGAACACTTCGAATTTAAGCAAGATGAACAGTTTTACACATGTATGGGAGGTTATGTTGTATGGACACCTGTCAGGGCAGGTTCATAGCAGCTTCAGTGGAGTGGCTGTCTGTAAGGAACAGAATGGGGTCAAGGATGGATACAAAAGGGGGCTTCAAGGATAGCTGTAACATGATATATCCTTTCAAAAAATCTGGAAGCAACTACGGCCAAAGGTTGACATTCATTAAATCGAGGTAGGCAATACACAGTACAATTCTCTAGTCGTCTGTGAGTTCTAAATCTTTTCTGATAAAAGGGGAGGAAACGCAGAGATGACTTTTGGGGAGCTCTCCATTTGGAATTCCTTGCAAAGATTGCCGCACATTCTTGTGACCTTTTCTCAGTAGCCACAGATCTTCATCCTTTGGGGGCAAATTGGATTTTTTAAAAATAAAAGGCCGTTGTATTGAATCTGCGTGAGGTAGATAATAAATCAGGAGAGTGCTGGTTTTTAACTAGAATTTGACGTGGCTGGCAGTCAGAGACAGCGAATGGTTGAGTGGAGGTAGCCTTGTGGAAGCCAGTGCCTGTCCCGGCGAGCCGACCTCTCAGGAGGACAGGATGCATCCACGTGAATGTGTAAGTTGGATCTGCTTGTTAGTAGGTTACCCTTGCTGTTGACCTGCCCCATAACCATGCTGAATGTCTTTCGACAGACTCGCACGGTCCTTCTCTGCCGCAGTCATCTGGTCCTTCAAGCACCGCTCTCTTCTGTTTACGTGAAAAATTAGGCTAAAACTTCAAAGTTTCCTTTTCCTGTCCTGTGAAATCAGGGGATGGTCTACAGTGAGTCCCTCCACCAGAACCACAGCTGAGAGCCTCACGCACAGGTGACAGCTGACTGTTAGTCACAATCTAGGACATCAGCCTCTTCCAGAGAGGATGTCAGAGCGAAGTGAGGGCCCCCGCTGGGACTGCACACGTTGGATTGCTTCGTGAATACCGGTAGAAGCCTTTGGAAGCCGTGGGCAGTCTCAGGTGATGAAGAGTCTGCTCAGGTGCTTCTTTCGGCCCCCTGGATTCTCTGCACTGTGATTGCTCTTCTCAGGGCCCAGTGGCCGCCTGCCTTCTCCAAGGAGAAGCTGCCTCTGGGCTCTGCATGCAGAAAATCTGTTGTGAAAAGTTCAACTTTGTCCCGTGGAGGAATGAGCATTTCTCTTCTCCCATTTACTTTTCCTTGTTTCGTATCCTCTTCTCATTTACACTGTCTAATGCTGGCTTGCGGGGTTCTTTGCTCTGTTTTTTATCGTTCACAGAGCTCAGCGTTTACCTAAG